>NC_134194.1:14824740-15136781 GCF_964188355.1 Buteo buteo | reverse complement strand
TCCCTCTGTCCTTTTCTTTGCCATTTTGGTAGCAGGCTTTGTAACAACACAGCAACAGTGGAGAACGAGGAGAATGATGGGCAGTAGAAAACAGAGTAAATGATTCAGGGAAGGTAGAAGGGTAGGCAATAAGGGGCGGGGGGGAACACAAAACAGAACCAAACCAAAAAGTTAAAATAGAAAGTAGGGCTTTATGAAACGGGAAACATAAGATAAAGGCAAAAAAGATAAAACAAAACAAATGCAGATAAACAGCCTTGCAGCTGTGAGAATGAATGCAGATTGAGGAAAAAAAAAAAAAAGAAAAAAAGAACAGCACAAATCTTTCATGTTCCTGAGCTGCCTGGAGTATTCTGTGATGTTCACAGCTCTCACCAAGCATTGTAAGAGGGAAGAGTCTGTTCCCTACACTACTGGAGATGTTTTTAAGTACCAGAGGATAATTTTTGTTAGACAAACCTGGGACTCTGTGCTGAGGGTTTCAGATACAGCTAGAGCTCACAGTCAGCTACAGACAAGCTGTACCCAATGACACCTTGAAAAAGGGCATGAGAGAATCTTTGGGGGTATTATGAGATACACTGCAAAGCGTTTCCTGGTTTTCTTCTCTTCGGCTTGTTTTCTTTGTTTGAAATTGCCTCCAATTGAGAAAGACACTTAAGCAGTATGAAATTTTAACCAAATGTATAGAACCATGGAAGATGATTTCTATCAGGAGCTTATTAGAAGCTATTTAAAAAAAAAGTATTCTACTCAAAATTACATTTATGTCATCTGGGTAGAAAAATCTCTCATCACTGGCACAATATATTTTTCCTAAATCGAACTGTACAATCAATGGAACTACAAATATTGTATTGGTTTTGCTTTTTATTTTAATGAAGGACAAATTATGAGAAATGTTTGTGAATTTCTTTTAAACACTCATGCTTACAGCTACAAACATGCCTAAGTTGTATGCTGAATCAAGCCATTATGCAGTTGAGACTTAACTATCAACCAGCATGGACTGTTTTCTTATCAACACAATGCATGGTTTCAAAATATTGCAGTGGTTCGCTGTGACAGAACTAACAGTATGAACCAAGTTGTTAACACCTTCCATTTCTAATTCCCATAGCCCTCCTCATGAATAACCCCTGAACCCCTGTCATTCCCACAATCTCTCTAGTATCCGTAATTTGCTCAGCTACTTCTGACCCTGTTTGTTTATAAATTCCTTTAAATACATCCTACCAGATGATGCAATCTCACATCTACAGGGAAACAAGAGTTATGACCATAGCAACCACCACAATCTACTTTAATAGACTCTACCTACTGATCTTGAATGATGTAAAGCCTTGACAGTGATGTCCTCACTGTTTTAGGTTAACTTCAGAAAAGCTTTGCAGTTCTCCCTATCAGAGACTGAAAAGTCTATTAACCTGAAAGCAAAACGCCAATTTCTTATTTTTTATCTATTTTTAGAAAGTTCAGGTTTTTAGATGAGGAGAAATACACACCATACCACTCCCACCCCCCATCTTTCAGAACTGTAATGGCTACCATGCTTTTCACCCAAAAAGACAGGCATGCCAATAACCAGGGAAGGTAATCCGACATTAGTCCTGTAATGGTCAAGAAAGGTGGCATACATCTTACTCAGACACCCACAGTTTCAAAATAGAATTTGTCACTAGCTTAGGAATATGTTATCCTGCATTTCTATAGAAGATTTTTCTTCAATGTAGGAAAAACCCTTGTAATTTTGATACCCTATTTCTACACCTTCTGGCATCCGAACACACGGCTGAGCCCCCACACCAGTTACAGCACACTGGTACAAGCAGTCTCAGCCACACGAGCAGCCTGCATGGCTAGATCCTGGGTTGGTCTTGCACTGCTAACTTAACAGTCATATTTGTATATTCCTCCAACACAGGGCATGAGAACTTTTTGGTTTGGAGACATTTAGCCGTCAATTCATATATATGGATAGATAGAGGATTTTTAGGATGTAGAGATATCTGTATTTAGGTTATATAGAGAGAGGATATTTATCCTTTAAAAAATTCAGGTGCAACCGAAACAGCAATAATGAAAAGATACTGGGGAAGGAAGTCTTGGAATCAGGGTCACACTTGCCTGGTTTTGAGGGGTTTCTGTGTGTGCGTGCATGCCTGCATGAAGGGGGTATTATTTTGGATTTTTATTTTTTTTATCAGATTGAGGTAGCTAATAGGCAGAGAAGCTACTTCTAGGCTGGTTCCCCTTTAGGAAAAAATAGAAAAAAAGAACAGGTGGCCAGAGAAAAATCTCTTCAGGATTCAGTATTTTTCACAGGGAATTGCCTTCCTCAGCACTTGACATCCATTTGGAAACTGAATTTGAAACAGAACGCAGCAATAAATTTGTAAAGGAGCATCCATTTAATAGACAAAATCAGTACTTTAGGACATATACAGGCTTGCCTATGGATTTCTTTGCAAAATTCAAGCAGCTGGGGGGTGGGGGTTTTTTGTTTGTTTGTTGTTTGTTTTTGGTTTTTTTTATATGTAGAGTTCCCAATGGCCTGAAACTGCTTTCATGGTGTGCAATACTGCTGCAATTAGAATCACAGCCACTGGAATAATACCATCCGTGAGAGGAAAGTAAGAAGCTACCAACTTTAGGGTCTCAGCCTCCTTCCTCCTTGATTTGAATTAGCTCAAATCTGATGTGAAAAAGAAGGAAAAATAAGAAAAAGAAAAAAAGAAAGGAAAACAAATGGTATTAAGAAGAGTCTGTTTGGTTAACAAATAAAATCGAAGATGATGAAAGTGCTCAATATTGATAAGCTTACCCTCAAAGGCCAGAGTAGTCAGAACACAGTAATTATCTGAAGACTGAATTAATTGCCCATCAATTTATCATTTTGCATATTTATTATTTTCAGATAGAAGTTCACATCTTATTTCAATAGTGATATCTCAAACATACACATACCTCTATCCAACAACTTTGAGAAAGACCATAAAAAGAAAACATCACACTGACATTCTGAATGCTGCAGCTGAAGCACAGGACCACATTCCTGAGCATGTCAGGAGTGTTTCAGTTCTGTTGCCCTGTCAGTGTTCCTTCTGTGCCCAGTAATAGGAGGTGCAGTATTAACAAAGAGGATCAGGCTGGAGGCCCAATGAATATGGACTTAACCATGGACTACACTGTCACTGGATCAGTAAAATACTAACTGAGCTACAGGTAACATCACCTGCACAGGGGCCTAGCCAAAAGAACAAGGCCCAGTATTTATTCGTGATACAGACTAAAATATTTTCATCTAAGGGAAGCCTGGGAGTTAGCTGAGAGAAAGAAAAAAAGTCAGGGTTACCAACAACACTGATTTTCCTGACCCTTGAATAGTTAGGGCAAAGTAGCTGGAATGATGCTAATAAGCAGAATATATCAACCATCAGTTCTGCTTTTTAACACATAAGCATTGAATCTTTAACCCATATGTACGACAAATAGACAGAACTCCAAGGATATTAAACCATAGTACTTTAAAATTTAAATTAATATTAAAATAGGTATATTAAGTTACAAAGGTTGACATTTCTGATTATTTAGATTAGCCATATTGGGAAAAATTATCTTAGCCTAAACATCTGAGAGAGGCGGCAAATTCATAGAGCTCTATATAAATATACTATTATTAATGTCAATATACTTCTTATTCACAAAGGGAAATTTTATTCAGGACAACCAAAGGTTTAAAGTGAATTGGGTTCATTCTCTTTTATTAGAAGATGGTACAGGTATTTTATAAATTTCCTTAGTAAACCAGGTGTGCTAAACCTGGGCATTCTGTGTTCAGATTAGAGATGCAAATATATTAACTTTTTGATCAAAATATTAGACAAAGTGGGATTTAGCGTTAATTTGGAACTACACAGTAATTTATGGGCCTACTAATTCATAGTGATGTTTCTTCTTAAAATAATCTTAGGACATTGCAGAGAAAAAATTGTAAAAGCAAGTGAGAAGATAAAGTAAATTATAGAAGATTGATGTGACTAAGGAGTACTTAATTTTTTAAGTGAAATTTTTAGATTTTTTTATTTAATTCAAGCTGTTCTAAGAACTGATAAATACAGTTTAAAAAAAAAAAAAAACAAAAACAAAAAACCAAACAATTTTGTTTCACACTTACGCTTCAACATCTCACTTCATATTTATTTTGAGTGGAAACTCTATTGATAATGGCTTTAAGATCAAATCTTTTCTTCCAGATTCCACGCAGAGGAACTAGAGCTCTCAGCACACACTAACAATAGGTTCTAAACAGGCTATAACAACCAGCTCATGTCCCTTAAAAGTCACTTCTCTCTATGGGAAAGAGAAAAAAAAAAGTTAAAAAACCCTAATGACAAAGCGAAAAGATGTGCATTGCTATTTTTCTCTGACTATTCCCACAAAAATGTATGTACGCTCCTCAGGTAAGTAAAACAGAGGTCGGCATAGGACAGAAATTTTATGAGATACTTTGAAGTGTTGTTTTGGTTCAAATTGGAATAAAACTTCAAAATATGTATGTTTTCCTGAGGAGAACTATTCCCCAAGTGTTTATTTTAGACTGAATTATATTACTAATCATTAGATAATCTGGAATTTAAAACTGTGAGAGAAAGAAGAAAAATCAAAGTGAAAAGACACTTTGAAATGAAAATTGCAATACTGAACGTTTTAACATGGCTTTAACTTCCCTAGTTCTCCTGTAAAAATTAAATTTTGGAGAAGTCAAGGTAATCTTGCAAAGCATTTTTACTTCAGTATATCCATACTCCTCAGCAGCAAAAGATGGTTTGGATAAAGAATAACAAGTATTAAGAACCCTTACATTTACACAGCCTAGTGTCTCTGAACATCTCCAAACTTCTCAGAAACACAACTGAATCAAAGGTGGAAGGCAAAATGAAAGTAAAGCCCTACAACACTTCTTCCTTTTTCTCTTCTAGCAGCCTATGGAGAACTAAAAATTACATCTATGAAGCGCAAAGTTTTTAAAGGTGAAGAGTATTTTTGAAAATGGAAACTAACTATCCCTGATAATCTTCCCCATCACTGCAGCTACCTTTGCTGACTGAAGGAGGTGAACCAGTCACTACCTGACCTAGCAGTCTATCCTATTACTTCTGCTGCATAACCTCTGCCACAAAGTTTCATGACAAACCTAAATGCAAATATTAAACAGACTTTCTTTTACTCTTTACAGCACAATGAAGTATTCCCAATTTGAGACATCTAGAAACCAAGATTCTTAAATGGGAATACAACTTAAACCAGCTGAGTTTATACTGGTCTGGCCTCCTGCAGTTCACATAATGTGGGACAGACATTGGTGCTTTCAAGATAATATTGTAATCTTCTTCCTTCCTTGGTAATTACACAGGACCATTGATAAACAGATGATTTGTCATAGGAAAACTGAATTTTTGAAAAATCTGTAATACAAGTGCCTGGGACACCTTCAGTTAAATGTAAAGGGTTTACAATATTGCCAAATACTGTGTCTACAATTATTCTGACATCCAGTTTAATCTCCAACACATACATTTGCATGGTGCTTACCACCAAATAAAGCCTCCCAGTTAATAGGATCACTTCATTAGTATGTATGAAAAATAAAAATCTAATTATATAGTATCTTGAGTTCTAACCAATTTTAAGATTTATTAGCAGCAAAAATGTTTAAAACAACCTGCATTCTAATGCCACCATTTTTGATTAAGTAGTACATACTTAAAAAATAAAATCCTAAAAATCATGCCTTTGACCAGGTGGCAGATGATACAGGAGTTTGCAAAGCTGTTTTCAAATTGTTAACTCCCTTCCTCTCTATTTCAGTTTGGAAAAACTGAACTTCTTACTGAACATAAAAGCACATTTATCAAGCAATAACCACGTTACCACATGAAAGAGTTAAGGCTGTTACACATCCTACTATAACAGAGCTGAAAATCTGTTTCTCTACATGGCATTGGGCATTAAGCTCTTCCAGAAAATTCAGCAATCTTTCTTGAATTCCTACCTTTTCTTTTTTTCCCCTCTTTCTTCTGTGTGAAGATTTTCCTCAATAGCTTCACAGCTACAAAGAAAAAAGTCTTAATATGAGAAATTTTTCCTTCCCTATTGCTCACCAGGTATTCTGCAGCATAATGCCATGTAGTGCCACTTCAGGGAGATTCCTTATCTAAATTAGATACTGTAATAAATTACAAAAGCTAGATTGCAATGGAGCAATCACCATGAAAGGCTCAGAGTAAGTTAGAAGAATAACATTTCTTTTATGGTATTTTCGCTATAGCTTTCTCGAGTGTATTTGGAAGAACTGTTTAAGGCTCTATTTTCCAACTATATAGGCAAAAATATATTTAAACTAGTCTTATCTTTTGTTTGTTTGTTTTGCCCACGCACACTTGGCTTTCCTGCTTTGCGGCTTCAGCTGAGGAGCAGGTGCTTACACAGTGACCCTGCTCATCACACTCATAGCAGTGACAGAGAAAGAAACAAGAAAGGTGCAGACCCCAAAAATTCTGTGCCACTCAGGAGCTTCTAAGGAGCAGGCTCCCATCTGGATATTGCGTACTGCTTGGGCCACAGAGAATTCAAGGCAAGCGAGTTAAGATTTAAGCTTTATACCATAATCTTGAGAAAGCCACAGCAGCTTCTCCTAAGCACACACCAGTAACAGAACCACTGCACAATCCCTGCTACTGCACCGGCCCTGCATCAGGTGGAGGAAATCCTCTATTATCTTTGTGATCTGCCTTGACTGTGCTTTACAAAACTAAAGAAGCACAAAGCACCAATGTTAAGACCAGAGAATTGGAACCACTGCTGCCACTTAAATCAACAGCTGAGCTCCCATTAATGTCAGCAGAAATAAGAGTAGGTCTCCCGTTTCTTAACAACCTCTTCAAAATAATGGCAGCAACAAGCGTGAGATTGGGTTGACAATCATTTACATGCAAGTGTGACCTTTTTACTCAGCAGTGACATTTGTATCCTATTAGCAAAATACTGTATTGTATTTAAGCAATAATTGCATTTTCTATGGAGACAAACGACATGTAAATCAATAAGTGAAGAGGCTGCAGGCCAAGCACATTATTGATTTTCAGTCACGTTCATCTCTGAGCTTAATGCTGAGAAAATACAGTATATGCTATGATTTTTTACAAGTTACATCTTTTGGGCCAGATAGAAGTTTTCTGAGAATTAAGAAAGGTTTTCTCCAGTTGAGAGAGAGGAGATTAAAGAGGAGTGAGAATTTCACAGCTGTAATCGAAGTTAACACACAGTATCTTAAAAACAAATGCTGAATAGATCAATAAAGGCTTGCATGACACCCTTATCATCTACTCAGTTGTTATGGTTGATCAAACTATGCATGCATATCACCTGTATTAAACCGGTGGTTAAATGTAATATCATGCACTGAAACCAACAGAAGGTTTACAGAAATCTTAGTGAGAACCATTCTTACTGCTTTTGCCCTTTGTGAGAAAACCAAATTATGCAAAATCCACCACAATAGGACCCTGGCAAGTGACAGATATGGAGAAAGGTCTTCCTGAAACACAAATAGTGTGTTTCTAAATTTGCTGCATTTTTCAGATGACAACACAAATTAGAAATTTCAATACTAATCTAAGAAGAGAAGGGAATAATCTCCCTGTTTTCCTTTTATAAATAAATCAATCAAACTCAAGGGCCAGATTTTCATGGGAATAGGCTATGAGAAGGCCAGGTCTCAGAGGAACACAGCTTTAATTTAAGACTCAGGCTGTCAGTTATTAAGGATACTATATTTTGATACTTAAATAAGAACTATGGTTTTAAACAAATTAGGTTTTAGAAAACACAAACCTAAATAGTTCACGATTCCTCAGTTCTGTACTGCAGAGAGAAAAACAAGAATAATCTGGAATGGATTCCTTAATGGATCAAGAAAGTGATCACTACTTGGTCTCTCTGAGATGTGCACAAGTGGCCTGAATCTCCTAAAAACAGAGCAGTGAGTGAAGAAAAACTTCAACACACAGGCACTCAGCCTCAGACATCCTAGGAAGATATAAGCAACCTTCGCTAACAAAAGTACCAAGTCATCATTTGTGAATGAGACAAGATGTTTAGCTGCTTCTCAGCGTCACAAAAAATAGTAAATTAATTACACTCTAACTGGTACATTATTGCAGTAACAACACTGACTTTTTCTAGATCTCTTCCTAAATCATTAATAAGGTCATTCACTGAGAATACTTCAGGAGACTTAGCCTGATTTGGGATATTTTTCCCATAAATTTCTGTGTGACAGCCTTGATTTAGTATTATTCTGGTTTTAAGTTCTTTACTGTGGCTGAGTAAATTATGTGAAAGAAAAACTCTTAACACTGTAGCCATAATACCAACAAGCAGGGTTCACCTTCTCCTCTATATGAGGAATAATCCTGCAATATTATTTCATGCTGACCAAACCTTTCTATACAATATAAAAGGAGCAGACACAGACATTAATTTCCTCCACAATAGCCAATTTTCCTTCCGCTAGAAGTTATTTTGAATATGGATTATACAATCTAAATGCAGTTGTTCAGTATGTAAGACTCCATAAAATCCTACAGTTGAACCAACAGGTTAAGACACTTTTCATCTGACTGCACTAAATAATTGATCTACTGGTCCCTTTTTCAGATTTTAAATCACCAAAACAGAAGGAAAAATAAATGTGTTAAGACTTTCCCACTCTCAGTCAGAAAATATATGTAGGTAGTTTGAGTCCCAACAGTAAAAATAATCACATAGAGTATCTTACGGTAATCCATCTGATTTTGAATTAACCACTCAAAAAGCAGTTTATTTTTAAAATATATTTTTAGTTTGCTTGAGAGTTGACTATATAAGTCCCATCTATCAATTCCTGCAGTTCGGGTATTACAGTATGAATAATATATGCTTTTGTCGTGTGAATAAGATAACAGCCTTCACTCTTCAGCGCTCTGCATTACTTGTTCCATAAAACTTGTGACATAAAAGAAAATTTTTCTTGAGTAACTGAAAAGGAATTTAGAATAAATGAATTATGAATACAGAGGGAGACACTAATTTTTTTTTAAAGGAAAAAAAAAAGAATCCTAACCAAAATATCAAGAATTATGCATTAAATTCAGTGAGGCCCTCATAAGGGCCTAAAGATTTAGCTGAAGCATGGTGTTTTCTCAAAAACACACTTAAATACCTGCACTTAACATCTTTTTTAAAGTTACCGCTTCAAGTTTCTTAAGGTCTTATGAGCCTTTTCAGTAGCCAAAAACAAACGTACCCCTTGACCACCTGCACATGTGAATTCAGATGGATTCAATTCAAGTCACCTTGTCTTATTTTCAAAATTTTGTTTCCTCTATTTTATTTATTATGGAGGCTCTGGCAATCTTCTCCAAAGCATCAGGAAACCGCATCTGTTGAAAACAGGTTCCAAAGCTGAGCAGAACACTGCTATCATCCAATACACCAGCCCTGGAGTTCCTGTTTGGCAGAACCACGATTTCTATTTCTGAAAAAATTCAAATACTACATTCAAATATCTGATTCATTCTTCATAATGCAATACTATCGATCTGTCTGGATGCTAACTACAGTACCATATAGCTTTAGCAACATAAAAAAAATCATGAGAAATTGTGAACTGACAAGAACCACTACCAAGTGATTATTTGGCCCAGAACATACAACTGAAACCTTCTCTGTAAGTATTTTTGGCCTGTGGCCTTCCTCCGCCCTTTTTCCTTATGTTCTCAAAAAGAGTAAAGCTAAGTCTTAGCTTTCCCATTTTTCATTACCCCAGACATATTACTTTCTTCTTGGGCCAAAAAGCAGCTGGAGCTTTATTTTCACAGAAGAGTCAGGAAGAAGCCCGGTACATATTTGTTTTGGACCAAGAACTGTTTATTTTTCTGACTTGTTTTTTTTCCAGGTTTTAACATTTGGGCGCACACAGTTATTTGGACTGTCACAACAATTGTTTGAGACAACTCTGTGTTTGATGTATGCCTAAAGATTCATAGAAAGAGGCAGAATTGGAAGAGTCAAACAATTACAGGCAAAATTAAAGGGGTTCGGGGCGGGGTAAGGGAGGGAGAAGAAAACAAGAGGGGGTTGACCTTTTTTTATTTCAACTTCACATAGCAACAAATGCAAGAAGCACTGAAAACACTGGAAGTGTCAAAATTTTCAAAAGAAAGTATTTGGATTTCTGTTTTAAAATGTGTATGTATCTTCATTTTTAAAGGCTTCCAAGAGTAAAATGAGATATTTCAGAGAGGACCGTACTTACTAGTAATGCAAAATTATTTTCAAAATTACTTTTCTTTTCCTAAGGCAGAGGAAAATGCAATGCAGGATAACTCAACATAACTTTCTTGCTAAGTTCTCCTCTGGTAAATTCAGCAATCTAACAACATAATTTATTCACACAGAGGTAATCAGTATCTCCATGGACCTGTGAACAGCACAGCACTTTCCAAAAAACTCGAGAGCAAGCCTTGGCCTGGTGGTCACAATGAAGAAAGCAGCCCATCATTTTAACAGCAATGGGCTTGGCTTTTAATCTGCTACGGGAAAGAAAATGTCCTTATTTCAGACAGAGAATTCAGTCTTCAGGCCTTGGTTTGACCTTTAAATCACCAGGAACCTGAAGAAATGCCACAGATGGATAATAGTTAATGATGTTCACCAAGTCGCAGTGACATCATACTGAAAGAAACAAAGCCATACTCCTGCACGCTCCTGTTATCCTTGTTAGAAATGGAAAGTCACAAGCACTAAGCAGATGATAACATTTGTTTTAAAGGAAATGTTAATTGAAATTGGCATGCCACTGCTCACAGCTAGGAGAAGGACCCCAAGAGATCAGCGGAAAGAAAAAGAAAAGAAAAAAAAAATTAAAAAAAAAAACAGTGAGAGAGTTTTGCCAGATGAGCACTGACTCCCAGCCAACGATGGGGAGGGCTCCATGTCTGATAATCCATTTTTAACTACAGCAAGATTAACTTTGACCTGAATAGAAAACCATTTCTAAAGTGCAGAAAGCCTATTATCTGCTCTTCTAAGCATATGAGTGGGAGGTGAAGAAAATAGTCACATAAGATCTACATTTTCTTAATTATTTTTTTTAAACAGATACTGGGACCTGAAAAACTCAAAATAAGAAAAAAGAAATAAAAATATTCCTTTTAATGCATGACATGTAATGCTTATCACTTAATCATTTCAAAGTGCTGACAGGTTGAATTACAGCCTTCAGTGGCCCAGCAGGATGAATAAGTCTGAACACCCAAATCCAAATTGTGAAAGTTAGCTTTCTCCTCCCCTCCCAATGCATACTGGAGCCCTTAAAAAAACCCAATATATTTTAACACCCACTTTTAAGCAGAACACCAAACTAAATCCAATAAAGCCTTTGTTAAAAACTGGTTTTATAGCAGGGGCCAAAGTTGACTTATGGGCAAGCAGTAACCTAAATCAGCCTCACTCTGCATTAGTTATTGCTTAGTAAAGCAGGAGCTTTACAGGGCTGGGGGGACCCTATAGATACTGAATAGCAGTTATAAACAAAAGATTCAGACACCAGTTACTGCGGTGACTGAGCAAGCAGAGAGACAGAAGAATCTCAGAAAGCTCAGTCCAGCAGCCTGCCAAGCCTGAGCACTGGCATGCCCATGATCAAGAATTGTGGCGTTCTTCCCAGGGATAAAACTCCAAGGGGAAGACCTCTTGAAAGTTTTGGGCTTTTTTTTTCCTGCTATGCTCCAACTCACAGGTATCCTGCAGGCATGAATAACCACTAAGCCTTAAGTTGCTCATTTCCCCAGGAGTTTGTTTATTCATGAACACCTATGTGTTTATTCAAGTGCTTAATACACTCCAAAATTTACAAACATCTGAATGTTTTGATGAACTGCACTTAAGAACCCAATCAATGAAAAAAATCTTTCACTGACTTCAGAATTAAGTCCAATTTCAGACAAAGATATGAAACACTATTCTATTCAAGGTAACTGCTTTGATTCAGCAACTAATCTCTGATATTTTGAGGAACATGGTAGATTCCACCACCACCACCACCCCCATTACAACTTGGAGAATAGTGACTGGCCTTTGGGAAGCAACCTGCTGGATAGCAGTTACAGAAGACGAGTCTGTGTGTCCAGATCTCTAAATAGATTTATTCACATCTCCTGCCATGAAAAAAAATCAATGTAACTACAAACTGAAGACAGCGTCGAAGTCACAGCCCCACGGCAGCCACTCTGTAGGGTGAGAACCCTTGCTGATGTAGCTGGCCTTGGCAGCTGGACAATTCACCTCCTTTGTGCAGCAGGGTTACCCCTTCCCCCAATCACTGTACTGTTTCACTACTCCCAGATGCCCATACAGCAGGAATGAGTCTGATCCAAAATTCACATTCTTCAGCAGAATACCTACATTTATTTTAAACAGGCTACCAGTGAGATTTCCCTAACTTTTGTTCTCTCCTTTGCTCTTCTGCTTTGCTCTTCTTCGCCGTGTGAATATGAATGCAAAACACTAGTCTCTTTCCCTTCTTGCACTCTTTTTGCTCTCATTGGGTCTATCCCTGTTTCTAGATTACACTGGCTATGTGTCTGGAATTGAAAACCCATTTCCTCATCGCAAGAGAAAAGCCTCCTTACAACATAAGCATCTCCTAAGCCATTCCAATGACTTCCAGTAATCACTAATGCATATGAAAATATTGCCATTAGACACCCCCTCCTTGAAAAAACACATGTAAAAATACTTAAGACCTGAGACAGTTAAAGTCTTGCAGGTACAGAAAAATAAGTTAATTTGTTGATAAGATAAAAAATAGTTAAATCAATTACTCTGAGTATCAACATATAATTTTTTTTTCTTCCTTTTCATTACATTCAAGTTGATTAGTAGTTGCAGTATCCATTGTTTAGAGAAGAAATAGGACATACTTTGCTGCAGCTCTTTTCTGACCTGAATGGGCTGTCGTATTTCAAAAGTGAATACTCAGTATTGTCTCTTTCCACGGTTTTTGATTCAGCAGTAAAACGATGCTTTTAAGGAAAAGAAGGCCTAAGATCCATGCAGAAAAAAATGGATGCATTAGAGCTATGGAAATGATTTATTTATACCCTAGTGTGCAAGAGCCACTCTTGGACAGATATATGCATATGACGAAACTCTTTAGGAAATCAGCTTCTATAATAGAACATATTTGGAAAGGTAAAGCTGATAACCTATCTGAAGTACATTCAATGAGTTTCTTCCTTCAAGCTTTTATAATTACAGCATTAAATTCTATGCTTTTTAATGCATTAGACACACCGAGGACATACGACACTCACTTAACATTATACAGAAAGAAAAAAGTGAGGCCTTCACAAAAGAACTCAGAAGTGGAATTGGTTTATATTCTACATAACTGCACTGAGCTTCTTTCTGAGAAATAGGAAGAAGAGGGAGAAACATTGGTAATGGAAAGAAGGATCACCTTTTGCAACATTAGGTCTGTTGAATGTTACTTTCAAATACTACTTTTGACTATGTTTTATTTTGATCAATATTAAATGTGGCTATGTGTAGAAATTAAATTAATTGGACAGAAAAATCCTAGCCCATAACCTTCAAAAGCTGCATTCCTATAAACTGGAACCTAAGCTTTGATATAGGCACATAAACAGAACATTGCACATCCCACAGCAAGAATTAAGAAGCTCCTGATACAGAATAATTAGAACCTTGGGGAGTGAACAGGTTGAGAATTCAAAAATGCTTATGAGTTTACATAGCTTCCAAACAGACATAAAGGTAAGGGGTTTCTATTAATCTGTCTTCTAAGATGGTGGAAACTCTGCATTTCCCACCTGCGATTGTCTGCAATGCTTTTTTTCGCTACCTTACTATCAACATTCATCTTCCTTTTTTGTACAGCTCTGAGGGGAAACAGCAGTTACTCTAGAGTACTAAATGAATTCATCCACAGAATACAGTGTACAGTTCTGAGTATCTTGTTGAAAGACTGAGATTATCACAACTCTGATCACTTTTCAGTATCTGAAAAACACACCCCAAAACCAAAAAAACGGAGTACCTTTCCAGAGGTCAGAACAATTATCATGCGTGCATTTCAAAAAGTGTTTTAAACTTGTGTTCTGATGTAAGGGGTTAACAGAACAGTATTTCCATTCAGTTTCTGGCGCTTTCATTATGCCATCAATTATTATAGTGCTGTCTTCTAATAGGAATTTCATCATGTATTCAAATTGGTGTGCAGAGTCATTTAGCAGCCACAACAAATTGAGCTCAGCAGGCTTTATTTCAACAACTACAATGTTGTCAAGTGGTCAGTCCTTCATTTTTATTTTCTGGATATATGAGATGCAAATTGCATGGTCTCTCATTCTAACAGCCAGTCATGGCAAATAGTTACAATTACATTCTAACATACTCTTAACTATGGGTAAACAACATTATCAAGCTGGGGATAGGGCAGTTTGGATCACAAAAAAAAAAGATTTATAGTATTAAAGAAATTTTTAAATTTTTTTATGTTCATTGACCACAGTCACGTTTTCCTAATCAGAAAAGTAAATACCAGAGTTTGTACTTTGATCTAATGTAGAGAAGTTCAATAATTGTATGAATTATTTTTTTTTCTTTCTTTCTACATCTGCAAGCTTGAAAAGATCAAGTCATCTGCTTCATAAGAAGCTCTGTGTAGCTAGATTTTAATCACTGCTTAACGGTGGAACACCATGTCCTACTACACAGAACATACAGTGACATCTGCCAAACAGGTATCTGTCGCTATCTGTACAGCAAAAGGGTGCCAGCAGTATTCAGTGCTCTCAGTGACCAACTACCTAATGATAATCAATGTAACTGAGGCCTGATACTCCCCACAGTTATGTGGATATCTCTGCCTATTCAGATCAGAGAATGTTGAAGACTTACTGACAACTGATACTGGCCTAATGAAATTAGTGAACATACTGGCACTCTCTTGTGGCTTTAAGGCTTGGAGGACACAACTGGGTCACTGGCAGTTCCCAACAAGCAATGCAAAAACTTAATTAATTATTCAGTTCTTCGGCCAACAGTCTCTTTTCCAAGGGCTTTATTTAGTGAGGCCAAACACTTTCTTTTATTGTAAGCGCTTTTAACTATTGACTGTTTTATTTTTATTTGGCACTACCAAACAACTTCCTCTGACATATCAGATCTTTGAAGTCCAATCTACTCTTTATAAAACAAAAGTGAAGCTGACACTCCTTCCTCTACTTAATCGGAAAAAACCCAACCATTCTAAATCAAGCTCCTGCTTCAAACACAGATAGAAAACAACGCCGGAATTTGCTGTAAGAAAGTTCAAAACATGCAAGCTTTACATTTGCTTTCTGAGCTGGTCAGGTCAGTAAAATTTTAATCACGATACTCATGCTATGAAAACGAACATAAAAAAAAGAGGTTTACATGCGAACGAACCAAAATCATTCAAAAATACCAACAATCATGAATACTATCAGGAATGTTATTACTTTTTCTGTGTTGCACATCCATATTCTGAGCCTGAAAAGCACCCTGCCCTACAGCAAGCCATTTCTGAAGTCCCGATGAGCTGTAACCACTTGTTTCTATTGCCAGTGTGCCAAGCTATTGACCCATAGCACCTTACAGTTGTTCTCATTGTCAAAGACTAGCTTGAGGAAGATACTGATTTTTAAATGCCAGATGCATTTTGCTGTTTGCACATGGGAAGCTCTGTGACAAGAATTGGGATGATTTGGTGTATGTGAAAACCAGTGGAACGCAAAAGGAAGAGGTCAGCTGGCTTGATAGTGGGCTACTGTAGAAGGCAAGAGTGGTTAATCCTCACCCAGACCAGTTTACATAGTATCTGCAGCCTTACTTACACTTACTGTCGCAGCAGTACTTACTTCAATTAGAAGGTTACACACCACTGGATAAAATGGAAGATGTCAGTTAATGAGGTTTTATGTCCTTTGTAGTGGTTTAATTGTGGAGTAATTTGAAAGAATTCTCTTGGAATGTACTACCAAATAAATTACAACAGAACCTGCTTATCTCTACTTAAGTTATCTTTTCCATTCATAGACCAGTCCTCAAACTCCAGACTCTTGTTTCACAGTGTTCTATTTAACTATAAAATGCTTATTGAACAACAGCTAACTGATTTCTTTCCTTCCGCAGCGCACAATGAAACTTTCTACAGCAGACATTTGTTTAGTATTGGTCTCCTCACCCATATTACATTGAAGATAAACATTAATGTTTGGGAGTCAGTCACCCCACATTTGTTCACTCACAACACATCTTCAACAAATATCTTAACGAAGAAACAGACATTTTTCTTTCTTCCGCACTACCACAGCCTGGCTGAGGTCCACCCAACCCAACCTCCCCTCTACTGCCAGGACCCTGAAGAAGCGCTGTGTAACACTGCTAATTCATGCAATATCAACATGAAACTCAATCCTGACTTTACACTGGATAAATTACAAGTGATGGAAAGAATTTCAATAGGTTGCCCAGGGGAAGCAGAATATTTATTTCAACAATGCTCCAATTTCTAAATAGTCCTAAGCTAGTTGTCAACATGGTAAGATTACACTGCTGGTTCATTGCTATGTTAGCAGATGGTGAGGACCTGTAAAAGCAGAATGCACTACCACTTTGCTGTTCTAACAAATTAAAACTGAAGTCTTGAAAAGTTAATTCAATCAACAGCAATAACAACAGAAATGCGAAGTTTAGACCTTTGATAAATACAATAATACACATAAATATAATTTTATGGGCACTTATGCCATCTTCTGAGAAATGCAGAGCTGTGAAAGACAGTTTTTCTGTGAAGATGATTTTGGATTTTGTTTTTATACATAACTTAGGTATCCAATCATAGCTCATTTATCATTTTGATATTAAGTCATTATAGCTGCAAATGTCTTCAAGTTCTGGCATGGAACTCAGAAGCTCCAGAAAAGACTTCCAACAAAAAAATGAAATGGATTGTAAACACCTAAGTAAGTATGATAGCCAGCCTTGAGTGCAAGAGACTCGTCTTTTGATATGTTACATTATTATAGCTCTCTGTGGAATAATTTTCTTAGGAATAAGAGATTTCACTCCTTGGCCCAAATCCCCAAACATCAAAAGACAGCAATGCTAAGTGACATACTTCAGACCTCATCTCTTGCTGTCTTCATATCATAAACAGGTTATCTATGGCCTTTAGTCCACAAATTCCTGCTCTGTGGCCAGAACCATTGCAACATACTCACTGTCTGATGCTAACCGAGGATGATTTCTGACCTATTCATGGACTACAGCTATTTTTCTTACAATTACTGCATCTCTTACAGTGTCTGCACATCATACAACAACATCTGAAATCTTTCGTTGTCTGCATGGATTTAGACTGACACTCCTGGTGAAACAGGCGATTATCCCCATTTTACAGATAAGGCAGGAGGATGACGAGTCTGGTTTCGGTTTTGTTTTGGCTTTGTTTCTTTTAAAGGCATTTGGATGCCTGTCTGCTCCACAATACAATAGTAAGTGCTTCACTAAACACTCATATTTTCACAAGCAAGTTTAAACCACTCTGTATCAAGTCGGATGTTCCTTAACGAAGATGCTTCTGGAAATAGAATTTATGCCTCGGAGCACTAAGCAGATCCATACTTTGAAATATGGGCTATGGGAGTACCAGAAGGTCACCCAGGAAGCTCACAGCCGAACAGAGAAGTGAACCACAGCTCTATCAGTCCGCACTCAATCTGCTGAGACAGCCTCTTGCACTTGTCTAATCCCCACCCGTTAAATTCTCAGGCCCTTCTCTCCCTTTATCTGCTCTCCTCTCTTCCCCTCTCCTGCTTTACAACTGCCCACTTCACTTTCAAATGTCTATTGCCCTTGCTAAACCTTTTAACAAATTACATATGAACAAATCCTCACTTAACTCCTTATCATACCTTTTCCTCATAATTTGTCTTTCTGCAGCCCAAAAGCGCTATGGAACTTGCTTGGCATTCCTTTGTGTTTGTACAGCACCTAGAAAACGTCTCACCGATCCACTTTGGCATTTCTTTGGTTACTGTGGAGATAGAAGTAACAGCAAAAGGACTGGGGATGAAAAAGTCTAATAAGAAAAAATACACACCTATAAAAATTACATCATACTGTCCAGACCCATTGAACTCAACGCAATAACTGACTGGGGTTATGTTTCTTCATTGGCTTATTTAATGAGGAAGGAAATCAAAATTTTTCTCCCTGATGCACATGACAACACCCTATTGAATGTCCAAGCTGAAACTCTACTGAGGTAGAAAATGGGGATAGGAAAGAAGCTTTAAGATTGCTTAAATAGTGAGGGGGGTTTATCAAGATTTAGAGATAGATTGCCTGGAAGTCTGCTGAGGTATGCTGTGAAACCATACAAATACCCAACTAGCATGTTAAAATCTGTTAGCTTTGATTGATGCTACTATTTGGGCCTGTCCTGGTTTCAGCTGGGATAGAGTTAATTTTCTTCCTAGTAGCTGGTATAGTGCTATGTTTTGGATTTAGTATGAGAAGAATGCTGATAACACACTGATGTTTTCAGTTGTTGCTAAGTAGCGTTTAGACTAAGTCAAGGATTTTTCAGCTTCTCATGCCCAGCCAGCAAGAAGGCTGGAGGGGCACAAGAAGTTGGGAGGGGACACAACCAGGGCAGCTGACCCAAACTGGCCAACAGGGGTGTTCCAGACCATGTGACATCATGCCCAGTATATAAACTGGGGGGAGTTGGCCTGGGGGGGATCGCTGCTCGGGAACTAACAGGGCATCAGTCAGCAAGTGGTGAGCAATTGCATTGTGCATCACTTGTTTTGTATATTCCAATCCTTTTATTAGTATTGCCATTTTATTATTGTTATTAGTTTCTTCCTTTCTATTCTATTAAACTGTTCTTATCTCAACCCATGAGTTTTACTTTTTTTCCTGATTCTCTCCCCCATCCCACTGGGTGGGGGGGAAGCAAGTGAGCGGCTGCGTGGTGCTTAGTTGCTGGCTGGGGTTAAAGCACAACAAGGCCCAATATAAAAACCTGCACAGATTTGCCAGTCTTTCTGGGTTGTAAATATCCATCCTTGTTAGGTACATTAGCCTACCGGCACAAGATTTTCTTTAGCTGCTATTCCTGCTTTGTTCTGCATTTCCTCCCTCTATTTCATTCTGAAACTTTTCTCTTTCACTACCTGGCAGAATTAATCCCAAGTGAACAGATTAAGCTGTGTCACTACAAGGCCAAGTACCTTCCAGTGCAATAATACGACTGACCTAATTCCATGCAGTCGAGCTCCATCTACCAATGGCAGCCTAACCCCAGAGCAGCAGAGACTGCTGAACAGCAACTCACACTATATTTCAGCATACAAGGGAGACAAAAAATAGTGGAGCAGGTGGTTCACAGAGGGCTTGAGATATACACACTGGGACTTTTCTCATATGCTATCACTGGTTCGTAATTTTTGCCAAGATAGTGCAACAATCATCACGTAGAGGTTCACCTGTGCCAAGTGAGTGACCAGGACGATGGCAAGCTGAGAAGATATGGGAACCCACTGCTGAAAGCAGTAACACCACCATGGTGTTTCTGCATTACCTTTCATCCCAGATAAATTTACTGGGCACATTTAGCTGTAAGCAGGAATGGAATGTAGTTAAGTGCTGTGCAGCTATTGAATATTGCAGAGCAATACTGCACAAAAGTTTAGGAGAGGAACCGATAATGAACATCACATTCAAATGAAACTTTAAAAGCCTTTAACCTTAAGAATATAACTACCTGATTGGAATTTGTCCAGAACATAGAAGATATCAAAAAGTACCAGGGGATAGTTAATGTGCACGACATTGTTTAAAGAACAACAATTTTTCCTCAAGGCCCCTTAAACATAGATGATTATGTTAACACTTTAACTGCGTTGACACTAACAATCTTCTAAAGACACATATAGATAGCTATGTATATACATATTTGATGCATTACATCTTATATTTTTATAATGTTCATTCCCTTTGGACAGCATAACTTCTCTTGAGGTGTCAGAAATGCAGTTTTATCCCTAATCCTTTTCTTTTAAATACTTTGTAACATGAAAAAAAGATTTAAAATGAAAACTGTATGTCCATTTAACTTGGAAAGTCAAAATACCTCCTCCAAACCTTCACATTTCTCTTCTTGACACCAATTATTCTGTATTTTTTGTTAAAGCTAGACATGTAATCCACTCTAACACTATGTTTATACAAGCCACAAGGCAAGGGTAAATATGCAAAGGTTTCATCGTTAGAAATAGAAACAAACCTCAAGAAATTTCAAAAGGCAAAAAAGAAAGAGTGTTACTGCTATAGTAGCTATACATATATTCATCCACTAAACGTACATACCCAAAATAGATGTACAGCTCACCACCTCCACAAAAAGAACATGCCTACCTCAATAACTATAATTATTTTTTTTCCCCAAAACAGGCACATCTAGACTATATTTGAATGTTCTGGCTCAGATCCACTGGTAGTATTCATGTTATGTATTCAGAAGGGAAACTATTCCCAAGGGAGAATATGGGCAGGTGTGCTCCTCACTGAAAATACAGTGAAGTTGTTTCATTAACTCTGCTTCAGATTTTTTGCACAGCTTATGAATAAACAAAACAGTTATGTGTGTACCTGTAAAGCATGTGTTTACAGCGATGCGACCACCCACAGGGGATGGCTATTTGCTTCTTACTGCTGTTAGTAAAACTCAGGAACTCAGATCCCACAGATAGGTTCCAAAATCAGAGCCACGATGTAGTGAGAATGAATGAACTACAGGAGCTTTGCAGTTGTTTTGCTTGTCCTTCTCCACCTCTCTTGTCCATATTGCTAGGTGAGGGAATTCAAGTGTTAATATAAGTATCCAGAATGTAACCTTTGCCTTGAAGGTTGTCATACCTTGTTGGTCCTCTGTGTTACTTTGCTCACGTTACTGGGCAGCCCTGACAGAGAGCTCCCTAACCTCAAGCGTACAACGTGGAGTAAGCCCATCTCTGAACTGCACCAGCACATCTGCTCCCAGTGCTCTACCGCCCGGAGAATCCCCACCACCCGCACCAACTCCGTCTGTCTCTCACACGTGCGCTTTCCCACAATCTCTAGGGCTTTGCTATCAGCAATATTTAGGCAAGTAAAAGTTCTCCACAAAGATGGCAAGATTTCCTAAAATGAGAGAGAGGCCGTAATAGAAAATCCACATGGTTCAAAAAAGTAAAACCAGCACGCTCGCATCTAAACCAGACTCGTGTCAAAACCATGATTTAGGTCTGTGTGTAGAACCAGCTACTCCCAGCTGCATTTGCTGGTGGGTATGGTATAATTTCATCATCTATTTCACAAGTACCCACAAAAGTGTTTTGCATGTAAATATTCATAAGGTGCAAATTAGTGGTTTCACAGCTCTTTTCCCTTTCTTTTCCTCCTACAAGCTGCTACAATAAAACCTCACTTCACGGAATCCCAGTTAAATGTAAGCGAGGTCTCTCCCTTGATCTACACTCATGCATTTCACCTCTCCAGGTTATTTAAAATACTGATTATTCAAATGTTGTTGATGGCTATGAAGCATGACATGCACATGTTGGTACTGATTTTCAGCTAGAGAAAATAATTGGAAATCCCAGAATATTTTGAAAAAAGACTGAGAGATTAACTCAGTGGCTGGTTCAAAATTTGCAGAGTTAACAAAGGCATCACACTTAGCAGGTCCCTCTTGAAAAAGCACATCCCAACAGTGTGACCTTCAGGCAACACCATTGCAGCAAGTTATATTTGTTTTACACAGGGAGAGGCATAGCTTGGAAATCTTTGGTATGCTGTGTGGGAACAAAACAACAGAGTTCCCAGAAGAAAAAAAATAACAATAATAATAAAAAAAAATCCCTCTCCCTTTTAAGCAAAGTGCATAAAAGAAACATCTATGAAGCTAATACAAAATTTACAGGTCAAGTCCAGAGTCCTGACTCCCATAAAGCCTCTGTATTTGAAAAAACTAAATTCTAGTCCCACACTTTAGCTTCCTTAAACTACATTTGGCCAAAAGACTAGGGCTTGTAAACTCAATATTGACATCCAAAAACTTACACAGAACAGACCACATTGTAAGGAAATCCATCCTGATCTCAGTACTGAAGAAACATCACCTTCAGCTACCACTACTGACGAACCTGTGTGTATAGATCATTCTAAGTACAGAGTCACATGAAGACCATACACACAATATCCCCATCACAAAGGCATTGCACATGCTTTTTATAAATGCTGGTAAGTTCTAAGAAAAAAAAAAGTTACTTTCTTTTTAAAATAAAAAAGATAGTCTTTCAGTCCCAGACTCCTAAATTAAAAATTCTGCACACCAAAGAAATTAATCCCCATCATTTGCTTATATACAGTGAACACATGCACGATATCCAATCTGTTTACAGCATTGTTGTATTTCTTACAATGAAAAAAGGAATTTTTATGAAAAAAGTCTACTTTGCAGCTGAGCTTCTTGTGCTGCAGACCTTACAGAGCCATCAGACAATACTTTGCAATATCAGAAAGGCAGAGAGGGTAGAGGACAGCACTGAAGGAAACTTCCCGTTGATGCTACACTACTTCAGACCCCAAGATGTTCTAGAGGGTTATTTTAATTTGGTCTACACGCACTAGGAGAAAAGCAGCCATGGAACATTGACTGTTTTCCTTTCTTCTCATCCTCAACATTTTTTTTCCTCCATCATCTAATGTCATTACCAGAAATAAGAAAAGTTAAACATTTACACCAGCTCCAGGCAGACACTGAGAATCCCTTTAACAATTCCCTTGAAAACTCCATCTGTCTGATTCACTTTTCAATGAACCAGAAGACAAGTATTCTTTCCTACAAATACAGATGATGCTATAGTTCCAGATTCAAACTGTTCTCCCCCCATTTCAGACCCAATACCTGCATAAACAAATTCAATTTGCTGTACTGTTTTATTCCACTAGCTTTACCAATGGAGATAAGTAAAATGTCATCAATGTTTGAGTGATTGTTGGATATTATTTATTTGATACAGAATGAGCACTGAATGAATTGGCAAATTAATCAGCAAATTATATTATTACCTTTAAATAGATTTAAGCTACTCCATGTGAAACTATAGCTTATTGTTATACAACTTTGATCACTGGCTAAATGTACAAAGCCTACAAAATGTACAAAGCATCAGGGATGATCTTTATAAAAATATGATTAGTGGATAATAGGAACAGGGTAGATGCTGGAGACATTGCTGACATTTCATATTAAAGCCAGAAACTGTTATGAAATTGAGCTGAAATATGCTATAGCAGGAAGGAAAAAGTGATCATCAATAAACTTCATTTATTAGAGTACACTGTTATTGACATTTTGTAAAATCAGAAATCATGAGATTGTTGCCTTCCATGAATTTGACTAGGAGTAGGATCATCTAATAACATACTGAGAGAAGGCAACCACCTGGAAGTGCACAGTGAGTGGAGCATTTTCTCACTGAAGTTTAAAATATTCTATGCAAATTCATTCTTGTCCTCATCTAAAAGAGATTTAGGAACACGTGCCTCAGTGACACACATAAGCAGCACGTTCTTTCAGCCCCATGTGTTAGGGCAATGCCTGAGACAGAGGGCACAGAAGGATGAATGCCCTTAATGGTGTGAAGGTTTAAAAGTGAAAAGTCAGGAAAAGGCTTGGAAGGCTCCACCTGGTACTCAGCTCCCTTTGCTACTCTGTCTTCTTCAAACACTCTAACAGCAGGAGTAGACCATCATAGTTGAAAATTAAAATTGTCACTCCCTATCACATGCAAAGCAAAGCGATAGTCAAGCTTCTCTACAATTTTATTGATTTCTAGACAGGCAGACATATAAAGCACAGTTTGTTACATTTTTGACCTGTTAGCCAAAACACTGGATAGGGTTCCTAATTGCTCATTTATTAAATACATTTTATGTCTGTTTCTATCAGTAGGACATCTGAGAAAACATTGCTATCTACACAAAAGACTTCATTATTCAGATGCATATTCTAAATAGTTTTCCAGCGTCTATAATTTCCTTATTTGCAGCATTCTGTATTTGAGACATTTCCAGTACGCAAATGCTGCATTTCATCTTTCTTCATCTATTCCCAATAGAACCATCATAACTTATAATAAGTAAATCCGAATGGCAGATTTCTGAGGCAAACACATGATTTATGATTTAGCTTTAAAAAGACCTCTTACATTTAACATTCAAAGTATTGTCAAACATTCTTGTAAGTCAACACATATTCTGTCTGAATATAGCAAAAGATGAAAAGGGTATAAATAAGCCAGAAGAATTTTTTTTTTTTTTTTTTTTTAGACAAGTTGTAATCACTCCCTTAGAGCTTCTGAGTATTTATTGCAATTATGGAACTAAGAGTTTGGTTGAAGGCAGTGAGAGATATGAAGGGTTCACTGCCCTTGGGGTCCACATTCATTTTTTCCCTACAAAGATAATCCTGTGGGCCAAATCAAAATACTCTCCACAGAACACAGTCTTGGTCTTTTTAAGTGACAAAATCAATTTGATTGGGATTGCTTGAGTCTCATGCTAAAATGGCTGATAACTAAACATACTAAGGCATTCCTTTAATTTAGGGGAGGATTATTCATCCAGTTATGAGGTAACTGGTTTGTGTCCACACATCATCCTCGTCACTGTCTGCTTTACCCATAGAAGACTCATAGCCACAAATACAGGTGTTTCACCTGAATCACACTGTTGCTTCAGCAGGCAAAATTAAATCAATATCATCACAAGTAAAATTGTCTCAGTAACATTTACAGCATCATTACATACTTTATCTTTACATACCTACCTTGATAGAACACTGAACTTGCACCCCTCCCCATCCCAGAAATTTGTGAATAAAAGTTTCCATCCACAAGCTTTATATTTGGGGCTTTTTAGTTCCCCTTTTCACATGATGAATAGCTTCACATACCACAATTAACTCTTTCATTCTTCCTGTACAGAATATACAATCATATTTATACCCATAAGCTTTGCGTAGATGACTACATGGATATATCATATATATTTCTATATACTCATAAACACACACATACAGAACAAGAGTACAAATCAGAACTTTTCTGTATATTATTCTGATGATATTCACTGAAGACCACATGCTAAAGTGTGGCCCTAACTGTGATCCTATTTAAATAATTTCCCAAAGAAAAGGGTCATTTATGACAATTAATACTGACCTGGAGAGGCTAATTCACCACAGTTACTGTGTGTAGGGGAAATAAGAAACTCTTCAGCTCAACGTACATTAGCAAATCTTTTTTGTGGTGGAGCAGAACCATTTTTTCACGCTAGGCTTGTTTTATAGTTTTGCATTCTACCTCATGACACAGGTAAACAAATTAAGCATACAGGCAGAACCGTATTTACTGAGCCGCTTGACCATGACCTGCCAGGCTGGCTCCTGGAACCGCCAGCTACCCAAGAGCACGAAACAGAGAAGGGAGCAGTTCTCCAGCAGCACAGCTCCAAGGAGCCCAGACTCTCACCGACGTCAGAATGGTTTTGCACCAGGACTATGCTATGCTTTGGTACATCAAGTTTTTTTAACATGTTTTACAGTTCTTCTGAAAGCTGCAGTCTAATTCTAGCCTTTTCTTGATGCCACCAGAAGCTGGCCCTTCTTTTAGGGCAGACTAATCACAAAAACAGTTTTCACCCCTAAATTGTAAAGGAGTCTGCAGAAAATTAGCTGCAAAGGAGACAGGAGGCTTTTGTGGCAAAGCTGAAAGCTTATGAAAAATAAATTACAGAAGAAACATTTTTAATAGACATGCTTAATGTTTTTATTGGTGAGAATGCTGAAGTGGCTGCCAATTCAAGTTTGCATCCGAATTGTCAAACATAATTGCTTGTATATGTAACATAATAAAAATGTTCATTGTAAAAGTCTTAAGAACACTAAGTGATATAACACTGGCTTTTACAGCATTAAAAACAAATAATAGACTTGTGTCAAGTTATTGTATTCAGAGAAATGCAGAAAACCCATTAGATTTCATCAAAGACAGACAAATTGTTAAATGGTTTTTGCTGCTTTGATCTGCACAAAAGATACAAATCATTCCTTAGGAACATTTTCAATTTAAACTTGCCTCCTTAAAATACGCTTTTCGAACTGTGCATTAAAATAAAAGCTATATTCAAATGCAAACACTCAACTAATAAGTTCTCCATGTTGATAATTGTATTAATCGGGTAGCAATCTGTGCATCTGTGATATTGTTGTGACCTCTTCAGCTGAAAGCAACTTCTAATAGGCACTCTGAAAATTCAAGAGTCATTGACATGAGTGCAAGAATGTTCTATTTACAAAGAAACATGTTCAGCTGGTAAACAGGAAAAAAAAGAATTCAAGATAATCTGAAAGATGAAGCAAAGAAACTAGCATCAGTTGATGCACAATAAGAAAATGGAGTAGCAAAAAACCAATTTAAATGGCTCTCCTGCTGCCACAACCAGTCCAATGTGAGTTTAAATTCTTTCCTTAAGTTGAGCGTATTCCCTTCAAACGCTTTTATTCTAACTCTAGCACATCTCGAAACTTAGTGAGGGCATATTCTATTTCCAAGGGAAAAATCAGACAGGCAAAAACAAAACTAAAAACCCCCCGCAAATATACTGGGAAAAAACCTCTGGAAGGTAATGTCAATGTTTATGGAAAACAACTAAGTGAAAAACAGATTAGGAAGTGATAAGGTTATGGTGGAGATTCAAGCTTATTAAATATAAGCTTTACCCAGGCAAGATCCCCTTTGACAACCTCAGGAAAAGGGAGCATGAGGAAACTTCTGTAGCAAGACATGGATGACATCCTGACTCTCTATACTTACCCTCAAACTAGAAATCAGCACAAAGAACAGTAGGTAAAAATAAAAGCGAATCTTTTTGTACCTTTTTTTAAAAAAAAAAAAAACTGAAAGAAAAAACTGCTGAAGAAGCAGTCAGAAGGAAAAGGATAGCCTCATACTTCATCCTCTTTTGAAAATACAGCCTTATTTAAGTATTTTGTTTATGCAGAATAAGAAATTCAAGATTTATTTTCTAAAAAGTTATGATGAATGTCAGCCTTTATGTCTTCCAAGTAGAATAATCTGTTCCTCATAAAAACAAATAATGTCCTCATAACACACAGGAGCTATGACATCATTTTGAAAAGGAATATTTTATCTGAAAGCAAGTGCCACACAACAGTCCAAGTGTCCTCAATACTTAGTCTTTGAAGGGAAAGAGAGCGTGAGACTCATACCATCTAACGTTTAAGAATATAACTTGGGTTACTGGGGAAGCTGGTCCCCTTCACTGCATGGGCAGCAAATCCAGGAGAGTGACATCAGACTACCAGGACCAGTGCAAGAACTCACTTCCATCTAGTCTGCCCCAACTCCTTTTCCTTTGCTGTGGTAAAGACAGTGAGAAATAATCAGGCAAATAAATGTTTCAAAAGTACATGCTCGCAGAGACAGCAGCCACTCTTCCTAATTATGAATGAAACCAGAGACAATGCTACTTATTCGCTAAACAGTGTTCCCCACCATGAGCTTTCTCTCTTTTAAATCCTGATCTGATAACAACTTCCACATGGAACAGCAAGTTTGGAGACCTAAATTAAGGCAGAATTCAAGAACAGATGCAACAAGTAGTATGAAGGGGCAGGGGTTTTTTTAATTATAAAAAGATAGAACAGAAATGAGATACAGACGAGAATTGCTGTCTAGACACTACTTAGCTATTATCTGGCAGTAATTTACTTCAGGCTTCACAGAAATAAGTTTAAATGCATGAGTTGATACACTCGAGAGTTTGAAGATCACCTCCAAGTTGCAATTGTTAATGTTCCCTTTAATTTCTGTAATCAAATCTTCAGTTAGAAACTGTTGATATTGCTATAAACTTGCATTCTGAGGACACACTAAATAAGACACTACTGCTCCAGTGTCAAGCCTGCAAATATCACCGGTAGGATGTGTTGACAGTGATTAAAATCAGGAACTCGAAGGATGAAGAGCAGAGACACTCTGTGCCTCTTTTGCATTTAGGAGGCAGACTCCCCTCCAGCCTGTCCCTAGAGCAAATGCAAATAGGACTGGGTCCTTAGCAGTATATATATAGAGACAACCCCTACAAGAGTCTGTACCGTTATCAGTTTATGGCTTGCTTATATGTATTACCATTATTCTTAGAAAGAGCTTATCTTCACTCCCCTCTGTGCCCGCTATTATCATCAAATTTTAACAGCTGAGCTCATCTCCTGTGCCTGGATTTGATTTCCTACTTCCTTGAACTGCTACTATCTTCCCTCCAAAGGAGGGGAGGGAAGAAAAGGAAAAAAAAAAAAAGAAAAGAAAGAAAGATGCCATTTTCAAGCAGGGTTTCACAGTATCTCAGTGTTCAAATTGGACAGGGAAGGGCATGCAGCTGGGAGATGGGAGGACTCATACAGGTAGGGCATCAGCTGTACCCACGTCACGGAATCTCCAGCCAAGGCACCGCACTCTGCGCTGGGCAGACGGGCTGAATTGGCAACCTCTGCGGCTGTTCGCATTTACAATTGCACACCTCAAACATTATCACACACATCTTTTTAAAAATACTTATGACAAAACCTGAAAGAAGCTACAAAACTCTTCCCTGACCCCTAATGCCCAAGAATCAAGCGAGACGCCTAGTCAGTGCCATTCTGCCTCCCACCGCAGGCCCCGCTCTGCTGGGACACCTGGCCTGTCACCGTTACTTCAAGCAATGGGAGAAACGTTTACTTTCCTTCGCCAGTCTCACCCAGGCAGATCTCAAAAGCCTGAGAGTTTCTCCATGCCCTTACCCAAATGCCACCTGAGCTGGCCTCCTTTATCCCCAGTAGAGCAAGTCCTCTCCTCCAGCTTTACAGTTTAAATATTTGCACAAATATATTGTATTCTCTTAACATTCATAACTTCTATTCTCAACCTCCATTTATTATGCTTTCCTCATTAATGGGCCCTGGCAATTTGTGTGCCCTAGTTCTGAATGAAACCTAAGAACTTTTATGAGGAAAAGAATTCTAAAGCTTCAGAGCATATTTAAAGCCATAAAATCTACCAATATCTATTTCCCAGGAATAGCAACTTCCTCAAAACTGGCTATGGTAACAAACCTCACCCTCTCAAACTGCCTCCTTGCCCCAAAACTGGCCAAGCTCAAGAAGGTTTTTTTCCATGTAGTTATGTGAATTCCAACCCCTTGTCCATATTGCTCTTCAAAAAACAATTTCAAGTGCTATACTTCAGATGATTTCACCACAAAGCTGCAGAATGGAGCAGCAGAAAAAACTGCTCCTACACAGTGATCCTACACATATTGGGGTAAGAGGCAAGACCTGTAAAATTTCAGGAAACATCGTGTCATTTCTTAGAACTACTCAGCTAAATGAGGGGGGAAAGCAATGACCTCCCCGGGTTGGTTGTTCAGCTGACAGCAGGACTATGCCCTTGGCTTCAGCATCTAACACAACAGGTTTCTCTCAGACTTTTTGTGGCAAGTCTTTCAGAATTCCAGACTATGCAAAATACTTCAAGCCCTTCTTTCCTTTGCTCAGCAGAGACAACAGTGCCTTCTAACTAAAATATGAGATAGTACACAATTTCTAGTCATAAATGGCGTAGTACGTACATATGCTAATAAATCTATACTTCCATTATGCTCAAAATAAACAATGGAGTACTCTACCGGAAGGAGGATTTTCCACTCTTCTAATAAGAAAAAGAATGTTATGAAGGTCCAATTTTGCATTAGGAGACTGTAACATCATTACCATCAGTTAAATATGTAGCTAATGTGTTTTAAATGAAATAAACACTTGAAAAGCTGAAAGAAAAAGGATGGAGTTTACCGTAATTAATACCCATGCAGTACACAAGGAAACGGGATGTGCGCAGAGGAGAGCTGGGGCATATCCTGCTAAAAGGTTTTAGGTCATTAGAACAAAGTAAAGAAAGAGCAGTCTATACTCCAGCAGCCGGCCACAGACCTGGCAAGTACCCCCCCTCATTTTGTTGTTAAATAACGCTCTAGAGAACTGTGGAGAGAAGACATACAGGAAATCAAGGTTTTAACTGGAACAGACAAAGAAATAATGAAAATTAACTCAGACACTTAGAAAGCAGAATTGAAAAGACAAGGAAATGAAATGGAAAAAGGAAATTCAAAACTATCGTGCAGTGCACCTTTGGATAACTAAGCATTTAAGTGCTATCCTGATGAACAGAAACTTCATTAATCTTTCCTGACAAGTTACTTGTGAGAAACAAAATTGTGGCAATATTTCTGCTACCAAAGTGTATGTGCCTAAATGGAAATGGCTGAACTGAACGAACATGGTAAAACCCAACAAGAACACAGTAAAATTGCTTTAAGCAATCGTAATCGTAAATATCTCTCCTGAAACATTATTTTCTCCCCCAGTGCTAAGCTTTATGGGGCATATCATCAAATGGAGCATTGTTGCAATGACATTGACCCTAGCAGAGCTGATGTGAAACTTCACAGTGTCTGGCCCTCAACTTGTGTCTGTTTCTCCTTTAAAAAATAAAAAATAAAAAAAATCAGTTCCCCCATAATTCAGATGCTGTTCCAAAATTAGAAGAGCAAAGTGTTTTCTATTCAACCAGAAAAGAAGCCTACTTGTATTCTGGAATGATATTTCTGCCTTTCCACTTAGTCTTCCCTCAGGGTAGCATCTCCAAGACGGGGCTACGATAGCAGCAGGGGAGGGCAGGAGAAACCTCGCCACGCGGCAGTTTGAGGAAGACACTGCCTCTCAATCTTCCTCCTCCTCCATAAAACAGATCAGACGCTTTTAAGGCAAAACCTTCAGCTTGCTCTGAAAGCCAGGGCTTCTCCTTGAACTTGCCACCAGTGGGAAAGGAAGAATGTATGGCATGGAGAGAAAGACAACATGGGCCAGAAAACAAGGCCAAAACCAGTTTCACATCCCCTTCTCCTGTGCCAAGGCAACAATCTGACTGTAAAACACTGAAATAACAGGCTGGCTCTACAGTTAAGTCATTAGAAGGTGCCTTGTATTTAATTCTACAAAGGCAAATTTCCTCTGGATGAACCACTCTTTGCTCATGCCATAAATGAAAGCAGTAACTGGCCTCTCCCTTATGCAGCAAAGGGACAACGAAGAAAATATTTCCCTCATGGGGGATGCAGACAACATTTATTTTAATCAGTGATACTGGTTTGGGTAAAAGTTTATCAGCTTTCTTGCTTTTCCTTCCATTTCAGGCAAGTTTGCTTTCTTGCCTTAGAGCTAATACACCCTCCTCTTCAGAGCCCCCAGGCTGCCGCGCCAGAGGGAGGGGGAGCTGGAGGAGAAGGGACAGCGTGGAGTCCTGCACCGAGAGGAGAAGAGCCAGGATGCTGTCAGAAAAAGGGCCCTTTTTCAGGTTTTTGAGGCACTGGGAACAAGTGCAGAGGTGATTTCTCATTTTTATTGTTGCAATGAGAGTATTCTTCCCTTCTGTGAAGCCTTCTGCGCTTCAAGCCACCTCCTGGTTTTATTAAATGGACCTTCCCTCCACAGTGTGCACCTCTCAGAATGTAAATTTATTATCCGCAGTCCATAACGAGGTGACTGGATTCTCCGTTCTGGAAAGGAGATGCTGTATCAATGCCCTCTTTTCTGTCCCTCATTTGGTAACTACTGCACATGGAACATATTTCTTTCCCTTTCCGCCTCATGACCTCTAAAAGCAGTAACAAGTAATAGATTTTCTGCAGGAGTCATCTAATGCCCTCTCTCCTTAAAAACAAGTTCCGTTTTGTTTCTCCGGATCTAACTTCTGTCTTAGGAGATAAATCCTACATTTCAGAAGACCACACCTGAGACAGTATGGCAAAAGTCCAGTTTTCCCCATGCTTGCCCTTCATGAATTATAAAAGTACATTTTACATTAGAGTTTTAAATGCGATAGCAATTTCAACTATATATCCTACAGATTTTATACATCACGTCACCATTCAAAAAACCTGGAAAGCAGGAGGATCTGGGTTTTCTCTTAGATTGGGCATAAAACCCAATACTGAGAGCTTTTGCAGACAACTAGGGGTGGGGGTGGGGGGGAGAAATTAGGTAAGAATCTGTTTGGACTTTTTTTTTTTTTTTTTTTTTTTAAAGAAGACAGACACCACCACACCTTCAGATTGAGACCCTGTATAATAACCATGGCCCACAGAGAGAGGAACGAAGAGCTGCATGCACCCATCCAATGCTGCTTTCTTATGACATTAAGATTTTAACTGCTTCACCAGAAGTGGGGTATACCTAAGAACACAACACCTTTAAGTAGCAGGTCATGGTGTCCGCCTCAAGAGATGACACCCTAAAAAACCTCATCCTCTTAATACACACAAAAGTGCCTGAACAAAATACAGGTTTTCCCCCTTAAAAGTACAGATTTTCACTTTGTATAAAACAAGGTCAACATTGTGTGCATTGTTTTAGGAGAAAAAGAATCTAATTGGAACATATTTTTTATTGAATTAAGTACAAGGCCAGGCAGTTCTTCTAATTGAATAAATGTAACAATAAAGACAGCTCCAAATATCAAATCTTTGTAACAACAGTGTTTACATTCACCCCTCATATTAGCAGCTGGAAGACGAATCAATCACAAATTGAGAAACACTTGAGCAGGCTGACTCCAGGAAACGGAGGGCAGTGGCACAAATACACATTACACGTTCTGCAAGGTTAAACTAATGTGAAGTAAATTCCTCAAGTTATGTAAATAAATTACAGTAATGTTGTCTGACAGCTCGTATTAAATAAGATTAATTCAGCAAGCATAAAATATGCAGGGAACTTATTCCACCCATATATCCCTATGCATCTTACGGCACACCAGGCAAAACTTCACACCTGAAGAAGATTGTGCAGTCTGAAAGCCCACAGAAGCAAGTCCAATATCTGGCTGTTCAGCAGCAGCAGGGCTCTTTGATGGCTCTGCAAAAGCTTATTTCTGAGACTCAGCCCATCTGATTACACACTGGAGACACAGTGCATGCCCGCAACACTCACTAAGAGGTGACACACTGAATTCTGCAGAACTACTGAAAAAGGCAAAAGCTTGAGAAGTGAAGCAGAGATTCCTTTGCCTTTTACATGGATGTAAACTGACTACCAAGTAGGGCTTATAAGCTCTACAATCTGTGGAACAGTTAAAGCAAAGAACTTCAAAATAATTCAGAGGAAAAGGAACTGGTTTTGTGAAGTTCAAGATCCTCCTCCCCCGCCAAGTTTGTTGTTGTTTTTTTTTAAACCACCTTCTCTCTCACAATCAAGACTTCAAAAACAGCAAACCAAAATTCCACCAGGAAATAGCATCAGAACACCACACCTCCATAATTAACACCGATACTCCCATTTTTCTGTAACACGGTAAAAAGATTCCTAACCCAAGGTACTCTTAGGGGGAAATGGATACAACTCCATCAAACCCACCATTAAAGAATTCATCTTTTGTCCTATTCTACCCCTTCAGTTTGGCTTGGCATCCAGCTTCTGGAAGTTTCCTTCTCTGAATCTGCTTTTATACACAAAATAATGTATTTCCGTAGTAAAAACAAAGAACCACATAGACACATATATGCACACTGCTACAGAAAAAGGAGAGCAACCCACTGAACTTTGAACTTTTGAAACTCAGCCCTAACCATTTCACCACAAAGAAAAAAGGTACTGAAGAATGTATTTTTTTCTAGTGATTGTATATAATAGTATTCAGTTTATAAACCAATTAAAGAGGAAGATATTTTCATTAAAGGAAGGATAAGTGCAAAAAGGTTTGTTTGAAAACCTCAAAGTAACCCTAGCTATAGATCACACAAAAACTAAAAATGTGGAGACACTGAAAATAGCACTCTGTCCAAAACCATAAGCCATTCATTCCACAATATATTACCACTTCATAATACATTAGATTAAGACTGACTGCACCCATCTATCTGTTTGCAGGCATGACTCCAGCAAGCACAATTGTTCTGCTCTTGTTAGGTTTAATCTTACTTCTTAATCTTCATTTCACCTTTCATCTTAAATTTCCTGCTTTCACATATCAAGCCAAATTGATTTGATGCTTAATACTTGACAAACAAATAATGAGCCTCTGAATTAGCCCACATGTGATAAGGCAATGATCCCATTATTTCTAACATTCTTCTAATCAGGCAATGATTAAATTATTTCTAATGTCCTTAGCATGAATGCAAAAATACACTAAAAAGATCCTTAACAAAGCTCCCCACCATGTTTTTTTATTAAATGCTCTTAATTTGAGTATTTTATCACATGATTACACTAGCTGGGCCATAAGAGCTTATTTTAATGAGAATGGGAAGAGCTCAAACAGTGGGTGTTCTGTGTATCTCTTTGACATCTTTACAACCATTTGCCATTTTGAGCGTGATTAGCTGAATAGCAACCATTAGGAAGGTTGATTAATACTTTTTAAATATTCCAAATCTTTGGATAGCACTCAGTTTATTTTCTCAGGGAACAGACTGAAACAAAGACTTCCACTATCTCCACCCAAGGACACTGCACGGTATAACGTGGGCAACAAAGAAAAGGCCTCACGCTCAGCTCACTGCCAGCATCACTGACATTTCTATTTACAGAGATTTGGACTCATATATGATATCCAAGGACTTATCTTAATTAATATCATGTCCACATTAGAAGCATGAGCACAGTTCCAGTTAAAGAAATGGTGTAGGCAGTGTGGTTTCAATGTGTGCCTCCAGGACACTGCTATTGATAGCAGACACCTATTAAAGTGCTGAGAATCAACATGAAATGCCATTTAACATCCTATTTAAAAAAAAAAAAAAGTTTTAAAAAATTCCTCCACATTCTGAGCTTGCAGAACAAAGAAGTGCATTAAAAGCACTGATAAGGGTATTAAAAGGTAATATTTGATGTATGCCTATCTAGTATATTAATATTGAATCTGGCTGTGATATGAGTTGTACTGGTTAAAATTACATATTTCTCTTTTTTCCTTGAATCAGAGGAGACAGTTACAGGAAAAATCAATATCTAAAGCTTACAAAGCCAAAAATCTTCTTTCAGCACTAAGATACCATGGTGATAAAGGCCATGAAATAAAGGTCAGAAATATATAAAACAGACATTAGATGCACAGAGACATTTGTAACATGTACTGAAATTAGTAATGCCTTGTTCTTACAGGGGTTTGCCCTAAGAGCTACTCCTGCCAGCATAACACACCCTCTTCTTTCCATTAGCCCGCAGGTATGCAGGACATGTCAAAAGCGAGTAGGCTTGCCTGACTTGTACACTGTGACTTGTGGGAAAGAGATGGGGAAACCTGCACTGTTGGCACTAAAACCAAGCAAAAGCAATTTTCTGTCATTCACCCTACTATTCAGCCCTGAGGCTAACAATCATCCATAGGAAAGTACTCTTCCAGAGGAATTTTGGGATGCTTCAAGTATCTGTAGACAGCAAAAGAAATGGCTGAAGGTTTCCCAGCTCCAGGAGTTTCTGAGTTATTGCAGCACTGTGCAAGCAGGTGAGGGACAGAATTCTGTGACCAGGTGGGGAGGGAGGAAGCGATACAAGCCAGAAAGACACATCTTAATGTGCTTTCCCATTGCCTATACCTCATGAATATTGCCCAATACTCAGATATCCATCTTGAAATTATCACTATCTAGCCAACATAGAAAACAATTACAAAGTAGTAAAACGCACTACTCCGGCTATCACAGCAAAATGCAGGCTATGCAGAATGATCTTCTCCAAATGATAAGGTGCACACAGTCTGCCGACACTGCCTCCACGAGCAGAGAGGTTGCAGGACACTCTCAGATACCTGCCCTGGCTTGCACTGGTTCAGAGCACATTGAAACTGAGGCAGCACAAACTGTATAATTATCAACTTCTGCCAACATTAATTTCCTTCTAGAGTACTGAAGGAAGGCTAACTGGAGTAACTCTTGGTTAAGTCATATTTTCAACCCATGCCTAAATGTTATAGGGATGTGCACACACATGGTTATGCTGCTGCTTATCTGTGTACTTTTATCTAAAGTCCAGAAAGTAGTTAGAAGGCAAATTTAGGTGGAAGAAACAACCATCATCTGTTTCATTGTCCCATAGTTTTCGGATAGAGCTAAATGGCCATCCTGCCAAGTCAGCCCCATATCTCTGAGGGATGAAGGAGATCTCCAAGAAGATGTGTAAAGTTTTATTGACAGACATGGAGAAAACATGGAGAGACATGGAGGCATGGAGAAGACAGCATGTGTTCGTCTGCAATTGAGGAAACAAACTATAGAGGAATTCCTTGTGCTCATACAAATGTACTTGGAGTTTAGACTGTCACTGGTAGATAGGACTAGTCCCTGGCTTCTTCACGTTTGCCTATACTAATTTTGTTGCATCAAGATGAAAGGAAAACCTTAAATGTGTATGCCCCATCGAAACGCAAGAAAAAGGCTGAAAAAGAGGTGGAAAAAGAACAACATGGAAAAATCATAGGGAACTGGCTTTACTGATGTTTCTGTGAGGAAGCGGTAGGAGAGGTGTCCCCTGACTTAGCGTCAACTACTGCCGCCTCTCTTGGGCAACAGCAACAATCCTCACATGGGGACAGCCAAGCAGGAAGGCTGTTGTCAGTCTGAATTTCGCAGCAAGCTCCTCTACGCCTGCAGTTTGCCCTGGTGTGCATCCACTTTTAAGGAGAAAGGGGCAGAAAGCAAGACTGGAAGAAGGCCTGGAGGAAAAGACAAAAGGGAACCAGAATGAGAAACAGAGATGAGCCCAACAGGGAAGAGTGTTACGACAGTAACAGAGATCGGCGCGTGCAAGAAGAGTGGGTAAAGAGAGAGAAAAGGAAATGAAAAGATAACCCAAAACCTATTGAGAACTATCACCAATTTCTTGCATTGCCTGCCTGAAGACTACAGAGCAGGAGGCAAAAGGAAGCATGCCCAAGGGACTTGCCTATTTCTTCTCAGGTAGGGTGGGAGAATTGCCTTTTTAAATATATAACATACTTCTCCATCCCTCCCAGTCTCCGTTCTCACTACTGTTAAAAGAGGTTGTATTTATCATGACTATATGACAACTCTGAAGGAACAAAATTTACATTTTGTGCCCCAAGCACTGAGGGTAGCAGAACATACTGATGCAGAGAAAAGAGCTGATTTTGAAACAAACAGAAAATAAATAGAAAGTGTAGGAGAACAGATAGGAGGTTACATTTACTTTTGAAAAATTAAACCATTACAAGTCTAAAGAGTTTATGTGGGGGCTCCAGTAAAGTTCACACAGGAGGGTGGGAAAACAAATAGCTCATTTTATCATCCAATATGTAAGAGTCAGAGTCCTGCCAATGGAAAAAATGCCCTTTCTCTTTCATGCATACTGCTCTTCTACCCACACCCTCTTAGAAGAGAGACAATACTGCTAAGGAGACAAATATTCAGTGGGCTCTTTATCAGAGATGACCTTGCACCACCCAGCTCAAGGGTGCGGCACTTGCAGACGGGTGCGCAAGGCATTGCTTTCCCTGGCCTGTGCTGGTAAATGTGCTATATGTGAAAATGTCAGAGCACCACTGGAACCATGAAATCCTTCCCTATTAAATCATTCCCTATTAGCATCACACACCTTTAGCTTTTGTATAATGATCCCAGAAATTTCCCCAGCAAGCTGCCCCACATAACAGCCCCCGCAATCAGACAAGTTTGCCTACAGCAAAGCAGATACTAAACAAAGAACCTTCCCTTGCTTTGTGTGCATAGGGAAATCATATTTCTGCAGACAATTGCCCTTCATTTTTCATGAGGGGAATAAAACCACCAAAAACATTTAGTCTCCATGAAAGAGCAGCGAGCATGCTTGTCATTTTGCAGCAGGATGCTGAGCTGCAGGTGAAATGGCTGCCAGGGCTCCAGGCTGCATTGCCACCATCCCTGCTCACCCGTTTAAAGCCACAGAGCACAGAGAACACCATCCTGACAACTGACAGCTAAATACACACACTGTCATGTTTATTTTCCAGTAGTGAAGCAAGACCCTTTCCTCGAAGCTGATGCAATAAGTGGTTAAATGCATAACAGGGCGCAACTTAAAAATGCTCCCCCAGAAAAGTTTAATGATATGTAAATATGAGTGGTGCTCTCAACTAGCGGGAAGTCAATACATCTTCACTGTATCACCTGGCATCCAGCACTAGGGATAATAAGACAGAAGACACTTCAGAAGTGGTCTGGAGCTACAGACATCGACGGATTGCTGCCATTAAAACAACATTTATCAGGACACTGTCAAAGGGGCTTTAATTTCAACAGTGAATGACTGGCCCTTGGCAAGATTCTGGGTCAGAAAACACTCAAAAGTGGCCGACAGCCACATTCCTACCCACACTACTCAGCTAGCTATGATGACAAGAAGCAAAGTAGTTAAAACTGTCTTGTCTCATTCCCTCCAGAATGTAATTCTACCACGATGCCCATTTGCTCTGTCCCGGGAGTGCTTCATATGAACAGCTCTGCAAAGAAATGGAGAGGACAAGCAGCTTTTACCCATAGGACAAGATAAATCCAGTATCACATTTAACGAGGACTACAAATCCTACTAAGTGCTTTTTCATTTGTAAGCCCTAGATAAAGGGACAGGAAAAAGTATGGTTCCCCTCCAGGATGCTCCAGACAAAGACAATGCCAATTTTGGCCTCATGACAGTACGTGCTAACAAGAGATCTTGTAATAAAGCCTTTACGAAGAACACCACAGAGCATATGTTTTAGTGATCATGCCACAAGACCGGCATGCTTTAACAGCGTAATTCCCCACCATTATAGTCAGGCTTCAATGAGGTGGAGTCATGTTCCCATGATAACACACTAACAGTATTATCTCATTTCTTTTATGCTGTGTAATAAATAGGAGTTTCGGTTACTTGATTTGGCAGACGCTGGAGCAGAACCAAGCCTGTTGTTCTTTGCCACTGAAACCCAGTTATGCTGCTTTACAAAGCATTTTCACATGCTGTTTCCCCTTACCAGATCAGTCAATGGGACATTTCCAAGACAACCTACATATTATCTGGATCACAATAACTTATATTAAATATAGAGGAAACAAACTGGATTAGAACAAACTACAAAGTAACTCCCACCCCCTCTTGCATAATCTTTTGGTTTTGAGACCTTGGAAAAAACCAGCCAACCAGATCTAGTATTATAGGACACAGAATAATCATGCTTTGCTCAAATGTAAACACCTTCTCCAGGTTCAGTCACTAAGAAAACAACTTGCAGTATCATCTTCACATAGTAGGTATCACAGCATCTTCAAATGTCAACACACACCTGGAGAAATGGAGAAACTTCTATCAAGATAAATCAGTGACAGAAACAGGAACATAGCCCAGGCTGCATCCAGCTGGCAGTGCATACAAGCTTAGTTGATATATTCTGCAAATAAAAACGAAGAATACAAAGATGATGCATTTTCCCTCCAGGTTACCTTTGCTTCCCTCTCCTCCATGTCCCACCCAAAATATTGCCTATGAGGCAGCCTTCAGTAGGAACACACCCTCAACTACACGATTCTTAACCCATTCAGGGCTTAATGTCCTGCAGCGAAGGTACAGCCCCACAGTGCTTCTGTAACTTGAAAAGCCTTCCTAACAACATGCACACATGAGAGTTGACTTTTATGCATTATACATGATTTCAAAATGAATTTCCACTCTCCAGGACTGAATGAAAAACAGGCAAAGAGCCACATGTTTGCATGCCAGCTGTCTTGAGCAAAACAATCACATTTACTGTCCTACTTCCAAAAGGCAAAAACCCTGCTACCTTTTCTCAAGGGTTCCTCATAGTTTTGCTTTCCTCTTTATCAGCTATGAATGACTAGCAGCCAAACACATCTCTACCACCTAAGTTGCAGAGCACATGCTTCCCCTTGTCAGCTAATGGAGCAGGACGGAGGAGTGGAGGCTTTCCCAGTTCTGGGCTCCCTTTGCCCTCAGTCTCCCCAGCAGCTACACCAGCCCTTGCCAGATCATTTAGGTTACAGGATCAGGGACCCAGAATGCAGTGGTACAACTCTGAATTTAAGAATTAAGCAAAACTGTCTATTTTTTCCTGCCAGCCAGGGCCATGAGAAGTAAGAGAAGAACATTTACCCGCATTTATCTGCAATTTCCCCACTGCCAGAATCTGCCAAGAGAAACCAACTTCCATGGATATAGTCTACATTTAGATGGACTGTGATAATTCTTCTAGTGGCTATAACCAATGTTTGTTTGTCAGTTTGCACCTCCAGCTCACTGTACAGTGCTCCAATGCAGAGAGAAATAACTTGCTAGTAGCTTTAACCACACATTAGTTTGTGTTATCAGCACAGACATGTTGAACTAGCGAACCATGGACACTTACCCTCTTAACCCGCTTACAAACACTGTAAGAGCTGATAAGAGACTTGCTATCCAAACTGATAGACAGCAAATGTTTATTTTTCCTCTTCCAGATGCAGTAGGGTAGATTATGTTGCATTTTGCTGTGTAGTGCAGTGTCAATGCTGTGATGTAGTGCAGTGTCACATCACAACGGGACGTGATGAGGGGCAGCAAAACGGCACTTGAGATAGGCAGCTGGCTTTGCTAGTAATTCATATTCCTGTTAGCCCTCCAAGTTGATGTCTTTTTAACATCTATAGTCTCTCCATCAGACTATATCACACTGACAAAGCTATGCATATGTATACATATATTTTCTCTTTACGTATGTATGCATGTGTGAACTTAAAACTATCTACTTCAGCAATCTGCTTCAGCAACCAATCCTCCTTTAAACAGTTCCCCGTTACATATGAACATCTACATCTTTACATTCTGCTTTACCCCATCATGACTACGAAAATCCATTTATGACGACTAAATTGGCCTTTTAGTAGAACAGTTCATCTGCTGGAGGAAGGAGGGGGACAGGAGGAAGACACCAATTGTGCAAGTAAGAATTATGAGAGAGAAAAAGACTTTGCACCTCTTAAAAGGTTCTTAATCAAAGAAGTAAGTCGTCCTCAGCACTTGAGAATCTGAGAAAAAGCTTATTACATGAAAAGTGCTTGACAAACCTGGTACCTCAGGTTTCCCCTTGAATTCCCAAAGAGGACTAAAATTATTAGAGTGCACAACACAGAGCTGTGTAGCAACAGTTCTTCAGACAGCACCGTTCCTAATTACAAACCCAGAGAAAAGAAGGAACGTATTTCCATCCCTCAGGAATACAAAAGAGATAACAGAAAATGTCAAGACAGACTCGATGAAAAGTTGCCATCATTACTGTGTTATGACCTAATCTGAACTATGTAACAGAACTAGGTAAGCTTTTGCTTGCAACTTAAGGTGATTATCAAAGACCTTCTGCTTATATCTAGTGTTCACAGAAGAATTTCATATAGCTTTACAGTACCTTGAATCTACAAATTCTTTTGGAAACAAATGTGTTTCTTGTGTTAAGGCACAGCCTCAGTCCAGGTTAGCCACAAGGAAAAAATATCGCTCAGCTTCACCAACACAAAGTCAAGCTAGAGAGAGCCAGCTCCGCTAGTCTCACAAGTATGGAGGATATCACTCCAAAAATGCTTTACTGGCAAATCCTCACCCAACTGTATCACTTAAACCAACCTGCTATTTTTTCTGACAAAACCAAACAGAAAAATCTCTATAACTTTTCTGATCTGCTCTCCTGACAACATATTAGTTAAGATACTTAGCTGAGACACAGGCTTTTTACAACAAAATGTAGCTTACAGTTAGAATAAGATAAAGGCACTGAAGGCATGTTGGTGGGTCAGTTAAAGGCTTCCAAAAATCCCATCCTTAGAGAAAAATGGAAGCCTTTTACTCTTTTTTTTCCTCCTGAGACAGTGAGTGATAATACAGCTTGTGGGGTGATGCAAAGATATCCTGATTTCTTGTATTCATTTCTGTGGATCCCTCACTACGGCATAGCTAGCCAAGTGAGAACACAGGGGCAAATGCTATTTCTGTGGCAATGAGAAACACATAACCAAATCTGCTCGAACTGGCACAAAGATGGAAAATGACAAAATTTGGGGGTGAAGTTTCTCCTGAATAAATGATCCCCGAGTTTCCTGAAATGCAATAGACTTGTTGCAAAAGGCTTACAAAATCACATCTAAAAGTTTTGTCCAGTTTGAAATAAAAAGCCCTGATTGACAGCAAAAATAGGTCTTTGCTAGTAATCAACATGCTTTGTTTTTCAGCCTCTCTGCATTTTGTGGACAACAGCCCAGATTTGGGCAGATTATTTCATTAGGGGAAGCTTGCAGTTTAACTAAACATGGCTTTCTCAACAGAAAATTGGTATCAATCATTTCACATTTTTTTAAGCAGACTGAATGATTCATCACCAGGAAATCTGTATGATAATCTAGAGTTACAGCTGATCAGACAAAATTAAAGAAGCAAATCACTTGATTTTTGCCACTTACACTATTGTATCTTTGTACACATACAGGAAAAAAGAAGAAAACAAATCCCAAAACAAGCCTGTTTCATTACTTATTTTCCTACTTCTTTCATCATTTAGTTTAACTCCAAATACATCTACTGCAATTCATTTATCTGCAGAAAGGTAGGAATAAGCCAAGCTATAGCCAACTAGCATGACTCAGCTGCTGCTTTATGAAATTCACTGTTTTCTATTCACAGTAGCTTGCATAAACCTTTTGTGGCTGTGTTTCAGCCGAATTTCACGTGCAGCATCCTGCTTAGATTCAGTGGGTCTGAACAAAACAGCTTATTTCTGCTGGGGGTGGAGTGGAAAGAAGAGGGTAGAAGGAGCTTTATTAATAAAATTATAAATAGTTCAATACTCAAACATCAAGCGAGGCTTGCCAAAGCAACTACATTTGTTCAGTATTTGACTGTTGGTATCATCACAGGTCTCACTACCACTTGAGTGAACAATTTTCATTCTTTAAACTCCATTGAACTCAACAGTGCAGAGTTTATAGTGATAGTGAAAGTGTGCACAATAGTGCACAGTTTCTCCCCTAGAATAGTGTTAAATAAAGACGCCTTGGTTGCCTTTCCAACTTCAGTAGAAACATAACCCACATCTAATCCTACTAACTTATTTTACCAATTAACTGGATCTACATTTGGACAATTTTCTACAGGATATTGCCTAGGTAAGTAAATAACAGTACCTGAATCCTCCCATTCTAGGTGCCCGCTCAGATCTTTCAAGAGGGTCCTGTATCTTCTTGGGCTTGGAGCACAATAGGAGCAAACAGCTCCCGTGCCCCAGCTGGGCTTTAAGAAACAGGTGAGTTAGATCTAATCAACAGCATTAAGTGCTATTTTGTGCCCACACCTGGTCACAGTGATTTCATTTGCCCACAAAGTGGGGCAACACAGTGACTCCATTTGAAAGGTGAGGTTTAATTTTCTCTCTGAATGAGAATTTTTGTTCCTACCTAAAAGGAACAAAAGCATTCCCCCCCAACCTGGCATCTGCAATTTTCTTCACAGTGACTGTTTTACTTAGCCAAGGCATTGCTGGGTCAGACAGTCACTTTAAAACTAGAAGAAACCAGGTGCTTTTTATATAAACATAATTAAGCAATTTAATGAAAATCTGTTGAGTCCATCTCTCTCTGAGAATATGCAGGGCTCAGCTTGGTGTATTTCTGCTTGGTTTTGAATGCACATTGCACTTAAATGTAACTTTGCTGTCACCAACAGGTTGCCATGAGAATTAAATGTTTTTCATTTATTTTTTTTATTTTATAACTCGGGCTAAAAATAAGAATGTGACTCACCCAGACTTATTCTTAGTGAATATTGTTTTAATTTGTAAGTATTCCTGTTAACTTTGATGCAATTAATGATGTAGTTAGTAATCTCTGACTAAGAGGAGTAAATCTGGTATGGGAAGGCAGATTAAAGTTGCTGCTGTTCCAAACATCACAGATAAAAAGAGAACATAATTAAATAATCTTTTTGATTTTCAAATTGTAACAGAGAGATGCATCACACAGCATGTCACTTCTGGTTTCTCAGAGAGCTTATTCTTCTTTTATTATGAACAGAATCATCTCTATCCACTGCATGAGACAATTGATTGGCTTCAATATAACTGGATGTTTTGCCAGCCTTCACTATGCTCCTACTCAATATGTCATGTTAAATAATGTGCTGAAAACTGGCTGACCTGCCTGTCTGCTTGGTGTTTATAAGGAGTTTGTCTCCATGGTATTTCAGTTCTTTATCTGAAAACAAAACAGGAGATACAGGAAGCCAAGGAAACCTTGAAAGGAAAGCCATAACAGTGATATACTCAAATAAGATTTGATGGCCCAGACACAATCCGGAGAGGCTAATGACACGTCAGTGCTCTCACCCTGCTTCCTGAGAAGCCCTGGGAACGCCACAATTCTCTCCCTGCTTCCACCTCGCTCAGGGCATATATCCTGCTCTCCCTTCATCGCAAGTATATCGCACACGAGCGGGCTCAGCTGCCCAGCAGCGTGCTAGCGGGGAGGGCAGAGCCAGAGCTTGACCCACTTTCACCGCTTCCAGCAGTACTCCACCCCGTCCAGCCTGCTTCCTCCAGGGGTCGTTAACACCACAGACCCAAAAAGGGGCAGCTCAGTCTTGCGAGGCTTGCGGGAAATTGCACGACAGCAGCTGTGCGCAAGAGATCGGACCGCGCACTGGAAAGCTGAAGAAACGGGCTGCGTACGGAGGCAGGCAGTAGAGAGCACTGGACGTTTAGATCCAGGGCTCCATTTGCTACTGTTGGGGGCAAGCTATATCGCTTTTAGGAATTGAATCATGCATTTGTAGCTGGGACAGCTCAATTTGTCATGAGTTAACCTGGTGTTTTGTCCATGGCCTAAGTACCTTTTGTACAGAGCACCCACTTTATCATGCACATAAGGGCTGAAGGACCATAGAGGCAGAATGAAAGGACTGGAAAAAAGACTTAAATTCTCACTTTCTTTACTCTCTCATTTTTCGTCTAATCCAAGTTCAAGTAAATGACAAAATAAATGATACCGTTCTGTGATTCCGTGGTAAGAGACACAAGCCTTCTTCGTATGGCTTTATTTCAGCAATATCTAAGGGCATCAAAAAAGAAACAGAAACTTCCAAAAGTCTGGGCTCGTATGTAACTTACCTGGAAAATTTAAACCACCTGCTTGGCTTCTAGGGGTCTAGCACATATTAAAACAGAAGGAGGTTAACCTGACAGGACTCATGGGTTCCTGCAAGTCGCCATAGAGGCTCAAAAGTTTTGACAAAGTTAAACTGGGCTTAGAGGCCTGCAAATGCCAAGACTACACAACAGCTGCTTCTGCTTGTGTTTGTTTATTACTGGCCTCTCTGAGTGGTGGTGCTGAGAGTCCCTGCGTACGTTCACACGATGAAGAAAAGGGTAACGTGACAGATGTTGTCAGAGAGCGTCATATGGCCACGAAGCAAAGTCTTTGCTAAAGAAGTGGAGACATCCAAGGAGGGTGCCTGATTAAGAGACTCACCGGGAGGCTGCAGCTCATCCCTGTGGTACCTCCCTGCACACAAGGCACTGCCCAAAGCAATGGAGCAGTCTCTGTTCCGCACAGGTGAGACCCGAAGCAGCCCTGAAACCTGTCAACAGGGCTTGCGGCAGGTGTGGGTCTGTCTCTACACATGGCCTTTAAACCTTGACAGTTGATGCAGATTTTCTATAGTTCTGCAAAGACAAAGAAATTTCTGCTGTCCCTTGCTTCCCACCACTCTGCTTTATCTACTTGATTTGTGTTGGCTCTTATGTTTCCTCTTCCTTAGACAGCTGTCTCCTCTGCTTGTGTACTCATACTATCAACAACTATAACTAAGTTAGGGTGTAATTCTTAGAATGACATATGGCACAGCAATAAATGGACCTCTAGAAAGCACCTTATACCATACGGCTTATTGCTTATGTCATATGGGAAAGGGTTATGTATAGAAGTTTGCCTATACCAGGAGAACTAACTACATCTACTGCCAGGTCTGAGAGGACTGTAATGATTAAACACCACCAGTATCGCAAAAGCGGAACAACATTTATGTTCAGACAAGGTTGCAGAACCCTCCAGCATCTGCTGCTTAAATGGGGATCAGGACAAGAGAAGGGAGAACAGGGAGTGAATGAATTTCAGAAAGCTGTCACATTAAAATGGCTTCACTCCTGCAGCAGCTCTATGCTGCAAGCTCACACAGCTGAATGTGCTTGGGAAACAGCTAAACACAAAACAAAACAAAAAAAAAAGAGCTCGCTCACCACCAGGTAAGTTTTCCCTAGTGTCCCCAGCTAAAATGTTAACCTGGATGTCTTTCAGGATAAATATCTCAAGAGTTATTTGTACACAATGCTGCAGTGTTTACCTTTTGATTACAGATCTTTACACGCTGTCCATTATTATTGAATGCCAGGATGAAAGGCAGCCTAAGGGCCTGAATGCAATGTTCTGTCACAAAGAAAATACAGCAAAAGTAATGGCAGGCTCTGAAAGTAGAGATACACTAGGCTGGAAAGAAATACGAGCACAGTATCGGGGTTTCTTTTGCAGAGTGCTTGGCTTTTGCTTTTAAAAAAAGCTTCATGCAGTTTTGCCTGGACAGTGGCATGTAAAGCCTGGATTTGGATATAAATGGAGAACATATGTATACAATCCTCTTGACTAATTCCCGTCTCTTGCATTTGTGTCTGTACAAATAAAACAGGAATTAGAGAGCTGCGCTTTCCAGGTTACTGAGTTTAACTCCCAGAAAGTTTCCTACTAGGCTTGGATCCTAAACTGGGCTTCAAGGGTTAGGATAATGTAATATAGTCTAATGCTCTCACTGAAGGTAACTGGAACAAGTGACTCCTAGTATTTAAACTAAAACCACTCAGCTAGTTCATATATCTTCTTCTTACGATAGCACTCCCAGAGAAACAATTTAAAATACCACTCTGTATTTTGTTAAAGTAACATGAGTACGGATATGCATCAGAATTTTGTAAAGATACTGCAGATTATTTATATTGAGTCAGTAATCAAGTTTGATTTTGACCAACTGTGAAGTACAGGTATTTAAATACCAAAAAAAAAGTCAAGTTTTAAGTAAAACGTGCCAGGACTGGCATACAGATAGAAATACCAAAAAAACATTCCTACAGTACACGTACACGTACAATACACGTAGTAATGCATGTACTTCAGCTCTGAAGAAGTGAGCGACTTTCTGAGGTGTTAGTATATCTGTCTTTCTATCCGCAACCACAATGAACACTATACTTTTCTTTAAGCTATCTAGAAACCTAATTTTTAAGCATCTCGACGCAGTTTAATTTGTAGCTATGCTCATGTTTCAAGTTATTTGTACAAATGTCTATAATTTTTATTAATCTTCTCTTCTACACTGGCACACAGTTTACTCCTTTGTCTACTGCTAGAGCCATACAACTCGTTTGCAATTTTTACGCTCATGTTCCAGCAGTCTAGATTTGGATTTTGAAAGGCCAAAGCCTGGGGCTGTTTCCAGGAAGCATTTTGATGTGTCACCTGGTATAGATGATTTACATTTTGAACAAGGTCACTTGTGAAGTGTTAACAGCAGCAGAGGTGTCCAGAGGTACTTTTATAATTGCATCATGATATTACCCGACTTATCAGCACACTTTCCTCCACTAGCCAAATTTTGGCAAGATTTTTAATGAAAAACCTTTCCACAGCTATTCATTAGTGCACCTATACCTGACCGGTTAAAGATTTCCTGTAAGTCTTGAGCTTAATTTTTTATTTTTGTTCTCTTTTACAGCACCTTAATGCTTGCTGCAATACTTCGAAGAATACAAAACCCACTTACTACATTTAAAAAATTCTACCTGTTGACCAGATCCACCTGAAACAATTCCTGCCACACGCCAGTTAGGCTGCAACGATACAAAATCCCACAGCGCCACCTGACTTCACAGAACAGGAAAAAAACCCGACTTCAAGTACACACAACTGCTTTACATTTAAGGGTAGGAAAGCAGGCAGTAACAATTTTTCATACAGTCTTGCATTAGATTTAATTCTTAATAAGAAATGAGAGTCATTAACACTATTAAAAATCTAATTACATTAGCAATTTTCCATCATGTCATATATGGGTAGTTAAGTATTGGTATTTGTTTTTCCTAATGGGATTCAAAAGTCTAATTAAAAGTCTCTCTTCTGTGGTTAAGTGGAATGAATCTTTATGAAAAACAAGACACTTTTAATAGCCACAGACAGCTTACTTCCTTAAATATCATACTCCACAACCATCTTCCTCTTCAGCACTTTAACCAAGTAAGTATGATACAGAGGCAGCCAGAAAATCAAATAAACTTCCTAGCTGCTACAACAGCACAACTGCGAGCCCCTTTTTCTCTTCTCATTCCTCTCTCCATGCCTAGTTGTTTTACAGGTTATAAGAACTGAATAACGGTAATAAGGGCAGGTATAACAAAATCTCTTGAACCTTTAAATAACACTCTCTAAGAATATGATTTTGCAACATTTATCAGTCATGCTTGCAAAAATTTATTGTGGATAGAGTTACAATGGAATAAATTATTCCTCTCAAGAAATCAGTACAAGAGAAAGCAAAAAAGCCCATTTTGCCATACAGTTGCCCCACACAGTTTGCCAGTACACTGTATGTTTCAGCACAGCTATTCTAGCAACATTTGGCTAGTTTAGGCTGAGGTCTTAATTTTATTTTGTAAGCATAACTGGTAATAGATTTTAAGGTAAAAACTGCCATTGCCACTGGAAGCTTCCCTTGCTTTCACTCAGAGAGGCAGCAGGGCGGCTAGCCAGCCCCTTCAGAACTAATTCAGAATTTCTGTCTCAGTGGTAGTTAATGCTCTCCAGAAAAACCACACTTCTCTGCCTTCAACCCAGTTAACATTTCCAAGATACTTCCTACCCTTGCTTGTGTTGAATGCTGAATCAAATGTTTGTGTAACAGAAAACCCTGGTAAGATGGAGGACCCCCTAAAACACCAAGAAAAAGATAAAATAATTTTGTGAGTACAGCAACCAGTAAAACCAGCTATCCCTTAACAGTCTAGCACTTTGACTACACCTGAGGACCAAACTAGCAGCCATCCTATCCTGAAAGCAGCCTGTCCTTCAGTTATGCCACTTGACTTGCCAGTGACAATAATGGGGATTATTTTGCATATCACTGAGCATTGCTGCTTTATTCTACAAAAATCAGAGCATTTTACCACAAAATGCAAATCTAAAGTGCTCCACAGCATGCTGGCTTTGCTTTTCCTTAACACGTACAGATCAATGACAGGTTAATGCTTAGTTAACATTTATTAAGAGCAACATGGTTTCAGAAACTTCAGACTAAAGGTGTCAATTAGATGACAGATCCTTCATGAAAGATGAAAGCAGCTCTGTATTGGGCAGATACTCTTATGTTTTGCTGTCAATGATTTATTAGTTACAAGGTCCCAAGTGTCCAAGCTTATCAGTAATGAGATAAGTAAGTATGAACTAAAGGGTACTGTTGATTATTTATTTCACAGAATCTCACTAACCATGGCTGCTATCAAAATAGTCCAGAAATTACAGATTCTCATAGCCTTACAGTGACTACCACAAAATAACATATCAGACACAGTGTGAGGTGGTGAGCCAGCTTGAGGTAAGCCTGCTAAAAGCCTGTGTAAGGGTAACCAATCTATACTCAAGGTCATACTACAAATGAGCCACATCAATGCTGATTACAAATTAAATTCTCTACTGTCTTTATGTTGGTGCAGACACTGAGACTGTGTGAAGTATCCCACATCCTGTACCTAATTACTACTAAATCTGAATGGGAGAAATTCATACCCACTTGAGCAGTGTACAAATGCTGGCTTCATGACAGGACAGTTGACCAGGCAGCATCTTAGACCCAACAGGTTTTCACACCTTTTCAATTTGTGAACTCTCAACAATTTTCTAGCAAAGGTGTAAACTCAGTGCAGCTGTCTGAAAATGGTCGTCTTTTACCTGTTTGTGCCCTGGAGATCAAAAACCACTGCACAGGACTGTCATTTTGCACAGGTATGAAGGGCTGCACAAAACACAAAAAAGTTAGCAAGAACCCAGACATGTAAGTCCAATCTTAGTTCATCCTTAGAGCGCAAAATACAAACAAAAGTCAATATCCAGAGTACAAATACATCAAGCACACAGGGATTTTAGAAGCTCCACAGCATTACTTCACAAGGAAGAATGTCTAGTGTACAACTGATCCCTGTCTTTGTGCGGGCTGGCAAACAGATCTGCCGCTTTCTCTTGCTTCCAGTAAGTTACTTATCAGTACTTCCAAAGCCATCTTCTAAAGAGCTATCACAAAACCTATGCTAGAAAAGGCATATTAGCAAAAATAATTTTTCCCCATCTTTTTTGTGTATGGCCGAGACTAATTTTCTTTCATGGCAGAAGAAGTTGCAATGACAATCATCCTAAACCTGCAGGAAGATTTCCATTACACATATTTATATTTCGGTGTGTACAGAACTGAACCTGACCTCAGTTTATCAATAACATGAGTATTAAGAATCCTTTTTTTTGAAGAAGTTTTTTTCCTAATCATCACCTGTCAGCAGAAAAAAATATCACAGGGCAATGAAATACTCAGTGGACTGCCGAAATTTTTAAAAGTAGGGGGAAAAAACAGATCTTTTTTCAAAAACAGGGACAGTAAATTCTTCTATGAAAGGTACTACCAGAAGCTCTTCTGCATCTCAATCAAAAGGCTGCAAGCTACAGCCTTGAATTTCAATTGCAGATGGTAAGATGACAAAGAATTAATATGATTCTATTTGTGTAGTCTAATCAAAGCATGAGAGAATAGGGAAAAGAAATGTAGCATAGGTGTCTTCAGTTTCAACCTACGATGCTCTGAAAGAGACCTTAACATTTCAGTACCAAATTCACATTAATTTCCCTGCATCTGCAAGAGTTCCCTTCTTTCTCAATACCATCATGGATCCTGAGCCAGAGGCAACTCTTATCTCTGAGGTGTTTACTTAAACTGCCAAGAACGCATTTTTTCCCCTTTGGAATGAACCAGGTGATGTATCAGGTGTCAGATTTTTCTGCCAAAGTTTCCACAAGGGTGGATCACAGAATCTTCTTTGTTATACGTCACTCATCTCATATTTGACTACCCCCTTCCCCTGCTCCCCTGCCATTCTTTGTGTAAAAAAACACCTACTGGAAGAACAATGTTTTGCTCCTGAGCACACTCTGACGTCTTCGTTTTCTGTCTCTGTGTCTCCTACAGACACAAAAAACTTCAATGCTTTCCTGCTCACCACATGCACCTGACTAAAATCTCAGTATACTACAGTGCTGTGATCCTGTTCTTTGTTAAATTTTTGTTTCATTGTAGTGACAATGGCTTTCAGTCCATCTGGATTACTTAAAGCTATAGAGAACAAGGGGAATGTTCTGCAGGGAACAACGGTACTTTGGTAAAAAAAGAGAGGCATTAAGATGACTAATAAGTCTTTTCTATACCCTATAATGCACAAGCGTAGCTACTTTTCCTAAATTGCTGCCTTTCTTAAGAAGCCTGTTCTTGACATAATGCTAATAATCTGCTATTAGCTACCCAGTTCTGATATTCTGATGTATCGCATCATGAGATTAAAAAACAACAGCCACATAACACTGGAGTGACAAGGAGACATGTTTCTGAACATAAAAGGGACGCATTTATGTATTCCGATCTTACACATACCTTATTTGTGTTTTAAACTGGGAATTTCCTTGAAGAACAGCAAAAAAACCCAGATAGGACAGATCTAAAAATGACGGGAGAATGGCAGTTTACTAATGTTTCTCAGTATAGCACCATATTCATAGAAACCATTGACTTATTGCTCCCTAACCTGTCTACTTTTTCCTACTAATTATTTTATTCTATCAATTGATTTGTTTTATTATACCAGGTGAGGTACCATGTGTCCCTACAGTCCTTTGCAAGGTGAGACCCAGGTGCACATACTTAAGCCTGGGAAAAGAAATTGGTTTTCTGAACCAACTGCCAAAAAAAATGACCTGTTCCTGGTTTAGCTGAAGAACTCCCTGTAAACACGTCATCCCCCAAATGGAGCCATTTCTTCAGCTCTAAGACCCTCAAATCAAGCACAAGAGATGCTCAATACTTCATGCAAATTAATTTAAATCATCAGATACTTCACAGACTGGCATTACAAATATTCATCAGCATTTACCAGAGCTGAATTTCAGTCTCTGTAAGGATCCAGCCATGACCAGCAGTATGGGGCTGCTAATATAGAGCGTTAACAGTGCGTGGGTAATGGTCTGTACCACTGCACAAACTGAATCTCATCCATTTAACTACATGACAGGTCATTTGGTACTGTTTCTGCTCCCCTTTTGGATGAGAATGATTGTATAAGCTCTTAGATCAAAACTGTGCATGTTCAAACATGCACATCAACAAAACGTTCCTTCTTGGAACCTCCCAAACAATATACATAAAGAATCGGTAGATAATACAATCAAATACTCCAGCATTAGCTCCTATAGAATTCTTGACATAGTGTTTTCCCACATTCAGGCTGATCTGTCTGTGCCTGACTTTGCAGCTCAGCTCAGAAGTTGGTCCATTCTTAGTGCATTAGTTGAGATTAATTTTCAACTTCCAAATGGAATTAAAACCAAGAAGGGCATTGTGCTGGGAGACATAACACCCTTCTCCATACAGTACAGATTTACTGCTACTGAGTATAACATATGTATAGTGTGACGAGCATGTAGAATGTTAAATGAAACATGAATGAATAATTCTCCTTCTACACTTAATTAATTAATCAATTTTCAAGCATATAAGTAAATGTTAATAGCAAAGGTTTAATGCCAGTGCATAATAAATAAACTTAAATATCACTAGCATATATTTTGAAACATCAAAGGAAGGAAAGGAAAAAGGAATTGTGAAAATGAACAGTTTGAACGAAAACGAAGTTTAGGTGACCTAATTAAAGGCTTTTCCTCAGCTACAAAAAGACATCAAAGTGCTGCTTCTGAAGTTCTTTTGCCAAACCAACAGCCTCAAATTAAAAGACTGCATTAATTTCAAGGAATGAGTCACAGAAGTACTGCTGTAAGAGCCTTCAGTCCCTCTGTGTTGCCACAGAAACAGAACATTATGGCTAGTTTATAATCCGAGTGCTCCATTTATATAAGAGAATTTATTTTTCATTTTCACCTTTTCATTTACTTATCCAGATATATAAGAAAGCCCCTCAGAAATTAATGATGCTTCTTCCATGATTGACAGCTGGAGTTTGGATGTCAAAAAATGCCTGTTTTATATTGTTCTTTCTTAATGGCTTTCTGACACGAGAGAAAGTGGCAGGCTTCTGTGTATTTGCAATGCAGATCGGCTGAACTGGTGAGTCTCTGGCAAAGCTGGGCTTAGGTCCTCTGCAAACAGAGCCAGGATCCAGAGATGAAACGGAGCTCCTGACAGCAATGTGCTTGAGGGTAGGCACAATGCACCCGGTGCAGGAAACACCTTTCCGGTAAGCACAGGAATATTTAGGGGACACCCTGGCTTATCACCCAGGTTTGAGGTAGACGGGGTCCGGTTCAGAGCTGGTCACAAACCCTACTTCCTCTTCAATCTGGTTTTAAGTGGTTTAAGTACTAACACCAGATGGGAGTCTGGACCAGCGTCATAGCACAGGGAAAGCACAGCTACCGCAGAGATGTGACGCTCATTTTAAAAGCCGTGTCTGCCTTTCCGTCCCCACTTACAATGGCCAACTGCTGATTAATCGTCTTCCTCATGTAGCTTGATGAGCACATGCTATGCAGGGCGGACGCACGTATCTGCGTCCCCCTGGTGCTGCCAAGGGAGGGAAGCTGAGCCCCGGACTGCACGGAGCACACAGGGCAGCCAGGGAAAGCAGGGGCACCCCAGCACCGAACACCTCTGCCAGTGAGATTACTTTTGCCACTGATGTTTCCTGACTGTAACGGCTGTATGTTCAACCTGGCATAATGCAGCTCCTAATATTAACAGATAAAACTGGGGAGACACGAGCTGGTGTAAACTCCACCCAAATAGTTGCTTTCAAGGTGAAATGGACATAAGCTTTTGTTCTACTCATCCTGCCTTCGCTTTGCTACAACGGGTATAAACTATAGATTCTACACACATTCAATATATATACTATGCTCAAAATACAAGTTAATCAGGTTGAGTATTACCTTCTTGGAAACAGCTAGCAACATGCCTTGTTTCTATGGCTTTTAATGAATACTCTAAATTGAAGAAATGCATAAACATAAGGGTAATTTACATTGCTAAAGTTAATCAGTTTTCTTATACATTTTATGCATCTGCATGATTTTTCATCTGTATTGCATAAATGCATCTTCTCCTCATTTTTAATATGCATATGTACATCCAAACACTCCACTCATAGTGCCTTTTTACTTTTACAAATTTCTAGAACCACGCCTGTCTCAAGATTTAAGAATTCTGTGGCTTACAAGAAAAATGATCAGCAAAAGGTTGTAAAATACTTACAGATTCAAGGCAGCATTTAACTTAGATGTGAACTTGCCCTTTTGTAACTCAGTTTTTCTATCAGTAAAATGATAATAGAAGAATCTCCTTCAGAAGCTGGCATATCAGCAAATGTCCAATACAAAGGACAACTCCATTAAAGAGAATGGTTTTGTACATACAATTGTTAGGTATGAAATTTGACAAGGGTACTGCAAATCTTCACTGATTAGCATTTGCAAAGGTCCCTGAGATGCAGGGATGAAAGATCTTCACTATGAAACAAAATGCATATTTGTTGTTAACATCATTCTACATTTAAAAGCTTTCTCAGTCCACCCTAACCAGATACTAATGAACCTTCAAACATTTCTCTGGTTTATTCCAGCACAAAACCAAGGACTTTCAAATTCTCCTGTGGCAGGGTCAAGAGAATTAGGTACCTAACAAAATAAGTTATGGTTGTTTTCTCAAATGGGTTGACCTTTACCTGATTTTGTTTAAACCACTATATATCCAAGTTAATTCCAGTCAAGTCCCCATCTAATTTACATGGGTAGAACTGGGAGCAGTATTAACCTTACCTTTTAATATGCAACATTTCATTATTTACAAACCAACAAAAGAGGTTTAATAATATAATTTGGGAACTCAAGCACACCGGTTAGTTGAAGGGACTTTTAGATCAGTGAAGCTGCTATTAAAGTGCCATCAAAGCATTTTTGACTCCATAGAATTAATCATGAAATCTGTTCCTGCCAGCTCACTTATCATATCCGAAATATTAATTTTGAGCAAAATTAAATTGGACACCTACCGACAGCAACATTTTGCCCTTCAGAACTCCCCTTCACATTGATTTATTAACGGCTGCCAGAACAGTGTACCAGAGCAATTTATTACTACTTTCTCGATGTTTCCCTGTGCTTACAAATAGTCCTCCAGAGTGAAAGGTGCTACCTGACACCATTCTGACAAAGGTGCATTTTTCAATTTGCATAATGTTCTTCAGATTTATTAGGATGTAAGGAAAGGAATTTCATTTTATTATCAATGGGAATGGGTGATTCACATAAAAGAAATCAGAGCAGAGATTCTGTGTTGAGTTGCTTGCAAATAAAGCAGACCTAGCATTTTCATTAGTACTTGGTGTGATTTCAGACAGGAGAGTCAGCAAAATCTTTTGTTTTATTCATCAGCATCATTTTCTCTGCATGCGAGACAGCCAAAGACATTTGTACAGAGCATTAGGTAGAAGTGGGTCTGAAGATGCAGCTTTAGCCCGAAGAGAGCTAATGGCATACACGCACATGTGTTTTAGTGGTTTTTGGAAAATGCCATGTTAGAAAGGCACTTTTCATTGGGTGAAAAAAAAAAAACAACAAACCCCAAAGTTCCCCTTTGACCAAACTGAGGCTCTTTCCCCTGCAGCTAGAGGCCCTGGGATAGATCCACATAAAACATCAAAGTTTGGCATGGGGAGTTTTAATCTGACACCATAAAGGTACAGCTAACGGCAGGGAAACTTGAAGTCCAGGTATGCCTAGTCTATGTTTGAGTTACTACACCAAATGATCAGCCTGATCCAAAACCCTCACTTTAAAGAGCCTTCTTCAGTCTTTGAGATGTTTGGTGTCCGGAAGCAGATGCTAATTCAGGGGCTTTTAATTCCTTTCTGTGGAACTATTCCATCCTTCCTGTTTCTTTTATTTCTGTGGCTGCACAAAGTACAAGCAATCCCACTGTTACAGATACTGTTTTACTAACTTGCTGCCTGAGAGAAAGACAATTCATAAATACAATGGCTCCTGCCTGTTAATATTCCTGGCTCCAATCCAACTATTCAATCTATGTGCTTATTTTTAAGCCTGAATAGTCCCATTAACTTCAATTGGGCTGCTTGTGTTCTTAAGTAAAACAGGTGTTTAAGCACTTTGCTGGATCAGAGCCTACAAATGCACATCTGCAATCTTCTTTGGCTCAGTTAAAGGTTCCTTCCTAATCATTATACATTTATCTAGGAATTCCTCTTGTTTATACTTGCATACACATTCAGCCTTTGCAACAGGCTACTTGACACATTTAAAAGCAATTGTGTTTGTAATCAGAGACAAAACTGTCTAGGTAGCAATACAAATTTGTATATATAAGCTGAGGGAACACATGTAGCTGAAAGTTTAATAGGAGAGGAGAACCCACGGTTGGACATTAGTGGTGGGAAAGCTTTTGGTAATTCACTGGAAGGCAAACCAAGCTAAACATGCACAGAACCAATTAAGACACTCCAGATGTGGCTAGAAAAAAATGTCATCAGCATGTATCAGAAAGCAGTCTTTTAAAACATAAGCATTAAAAGTAAAAACCTGTTAATGCTGTCCAGCGGTTGTCAACTCTAAAAATTCATTAAATACAAACCCTCCTGTCTTCTCTAGAGCCACCTATGGAGAACCTGCTGCTAGCAGTTATTTGCATCATTGTATACGGTCAAGGCCAACACTTCCAATTCTGTGTGAAACTTGAACAGCTCCTTGTTCACAAAACATGAAAATTCTCTTGTGTCCACTGCCATCATGCTCCTAGATATATGTACAGCATGCTATGCTGGTTTATACTCTACACTGATACTTGCCATTAACAGGTAAAGCTCCCTCTTGGGAGAATTTTACATTCTTTTGCCAGTCTTTGACAGCCTACCAAGTGCCAACTTCCTTGTAGCTGAGTTAGTTCTCTCACAGTATGCAGTTTTGTATTTTCACCCCAAAACTTGAGCTGTTTGACACCATCCTCTATCTCTCAAAGAAAGAAAAAGGAACACACATACACATACACCCCCAGTGTCACATACTGATACTACCTAAGCTCACAACTGGGCCCAGGAGCGCTGGTGTGTAAAGATGACTGTCTGTGGCAGGAAAGGGGCTAGCACAAACAAATCTCTGGGTATTTCCCCATCTGCGCCTGAACGTGGCAAACAGAAATCATGTCTCTAATAAAGGAAAAGACTGAAGGAACAGCCTTTTTTGCACTGAGATATATATTTCTTACAACATGCTCCAAAGCCCATTTTTGTAGTCTTCACCAAGATCGGTTACCTTCAGCCTTGATCTTTCAGGAAAGATAACGTGTCATAATAAAAGCAGAAGGAAAATTAGTACAGTGCGGAAGTGCAAAGGTTTTAGACCATCCCACTGTACTCAGGGTTAGGAATGGGAAGGGCTCTGTCTAGTTTATCCCCCTACGAATGCCAGTTTTCATGCCATGTGGTCTTCCATGCTCAGTTTCAAAAACTATTTAACCCACTTCTTCCCTTGGGTTCCTTCTACCATCTAGAATAATTTACTCTTTACTTTGATAAATATCCTTTTATTTCATTTTATTTTTGTTGTTGTTTAACAGCACCCTCGTTATTCCGATTCATGGTTTAAACAAGCTGTCATGTTTTCTGAAGCTAGTTATCCTTCAGTGTTCTCAGAGGTTTATTTTATATTTATTTTATCATCATTTTGGCAAATTGCTTTTATTTATTCAGCTTACTGTTTTCTCTTAATCAGCCTTTCTAGTTGTTTAATCAATCATTTTTGCTGACTTTTTCTGACCTACCTTCACTTTTGTCAATGGCTGTCAACTTTTCACGTGCATAAGAGATCAGTATTGTCAAAGTAGTATTTAAAAGTTAAGACTCAAATATACCAAGATAAGATTAAAGAAACACAGTGCTTTTCAAAAGTACCTGAGTTTCTTTTTACTAGCCTTATGAGGTAATTCTTTTTCTTATTTAAATACCAGAAGCTAAAAACTCATTGAAAAGTAAAGATGAGACTCTTATAATAGCATGAAGAACACAGGGGCTTTCAAGAAAGAGAAAACATACAATGATTTTGAATTTTGTACGCCAAATCCGCAGCAAGTCCAAGCAAATGTAGGAATTCAGTCTTTACCATTATTCTATGCCTAGTTTATTACATAACAGCCCTATAACTATTCCTTGACAATCCCTTCCCCATTATTTCACACACATTTCTCATTGTAAAATAAAATCATACTGGCTTCACTATCTCATCGCATCTCCTTTGTGTTGAGGTACTGCTCTCTTATTACATGAAACACTAGTTTCTCTGTTTGCACACTTTCTAGATGACTTTATTTATTATTTTCTGTCATATTTCTAACTGCAAGATCTTTAAGTTATCATCTGATCTCACAGGTATTCACAGCTCTTCCAAAATGTAATATAACCTGTGAATTTATTTGCTGTGCTGCCTACTGTGCCTTCTAGATTATTAAGGTGTTAAATAAAACCAGGTCTAACAATAAACTCAGAGATATCTCCCTATAACTCAATGTTTCTATTTACCAACTTTTGTGACAGATAACGCTCATATCTAAGATAATTTGAACAATTTTTTCCCAAGTAGGCTATGGCAACCTAAGAGATTCAATTCTCCTCCTGGATGTAACTGCACAAATACAAAGCATAAAACCAATGTAGCCTATTAGGGATCAGTTTTGATATAGAACTCTAGATTAACCATTGCTGTTGATCTTCCTTATATTACTAAAGCTATACATATTTTATAGATATACATATAATAACACTAGGAAACCTGTTGTTTCCTTAATACATCCACAATACTTATTGCTCACAAATGTATTTATACACTGCCTTGATCAAAGTTACCAGACAAGTATTACAGTGTGCATATGGTAACAAGACACAAATTAAGAGCTGATGATCCAAAGTGTACCACCGTCAAAAATAGAGGAAGAATACATTAACCACGTGGGGACTGAAATAAGCCCAAGTGATCAATTTTCAATGGCTTGAAGAAGACTGGAGTGTGAGGAAATGCTCCAAGTCTGTGCAAAAGTGCCCTCATGCCAAGGTAGGAAGAAAAGAAGTATTCTACACTGCCTAGTCCCTCTTTCCTTCCTTGCTTTTTGTGCTTTGGTCCCTCATACATCCATCAAAATTAAAAAGAATCAAGCCAGGATCCGTCACTGAGACAGAGTCTTCTCCCTCCTTCGTTACAATCAAGCGACTACTCACCTCTATGCCTTAATGGACTCTGCCTCCTTCGACACTGGTGGAAAAACCCCTGCCTATCTCGTTTCAACCTTCTGTAAGTTACTGGCTTCAATTTACACGTGGGGATGAATCTGACTCAGAATCCCCCTCCCCCAATTCTTATCTATTTATCTTCCTTAAGAGAGCATTTTTACTAAAGAACCGGCCTTACAGCAGGGGTTGAGTAGTGCAACAGTGACATCCGATGGCTGGCTACATCAGTCTCCAAGGAGCTTTCTGACTTGCCAGTGGCCTCCTCTACCTTGTTAAAGACAAGTGATGATAACTGAATATTAGCTGCCCTCAGTGCATTTTACTCATTTTACCTCTACATTAAAACCACCTAGGCAGTTTGCTCCATGTTTCCAATGCACTAGGAATTGTCTTCAAATGCAGTCTTAGACACAGACTGACTTACTGAGATCTCGTTGCATTGCTCGCTAACAAGGGAGACTCAGGAACAGACAGATAAGCAGGTATTCTTTTCACTCCTCATTTATAGCTGGAAGGGAGGTGCATGTGAGGCATTTTTTGCGATGAACACAGCTCTCAGGAGTCTGCTGCATTTCTTCGTATATCAAAAAGGTAACTAGATCCTAGCAGAAACACCGGTGAGTGTGTGCACAGCAGTAGTCTGTATGCAAAGGGAGTGGAAAGGTTATGAGAAATGTTAAATATAGAATTGCTATTTAGTTTAAAGGGATCCAAAATTTACACTCCTCAAATCAGAGACCACTCAGCTCCAAGGCTAACTGAGCAAAAGAAATCTGAGCTTTTTATTGGCTGAAATCTGAACTCTAAATTTGTCTTAATACCTCAAGTGAGGAGTAGGATTCTGTATTTTGATGGCAGCAGATTTTGTTATGCAACCTTTATAGTATGCTTATTTAATGCTGTTTTACAATACAGCGTGACAAGGAGTAAACAAGATTTATTATTCTGTAGACTGTTGCCTGCACTAAGAGTACCCTATTCTGATGCTCCCCAGGATGGCTATGGACCTCCTTTGGCTTGACTACGTATGACTGCTCTGATGCTTTCTCCGGACAGACATAAATTACTCAGTCTTGACTGAACAGTTTGGTAAGTTAAGTAGCAAAACATTCCTCAACACAAGGTAAATCTGACACAACATCTAAATAACAGCAGCCCAAATAAACTACACTATGCATGATCAGAATGAATCCACAATACAAAACCCCTTCAAAGCTGTAAGACAAAAGAACCAGTGACCACCATCCTGATCCAGTATTTTGCATTTGCAGTCAACCATGCAATATATTTTTAATTCAGCACATTTATTTCACATGCTCACATAAAGCACTTCACAAACTATACAATGGTCTTAAGACCAAAAGGCTAAAAGCCACAAGTATATTGTGTCATGGGTAGAGTTGAGGAGCAGCTAAGTTCTTTGTTGTTAAACCTCTGTTTGGACATGACATACTACAACATGGCACCTCCTACTTCATCCATTTCTTTCATAAATAATGTTGGTTGCCTAAAGCTTTGTTATTAGCTAATGCAGTAAGCAGCTGATATTTTTTAAAGCCTGAAACATCTACAACTGTGGTCTCTTTATAACCTATTTATATTGTATTTGTAGGGAAAAGTCACCATAAGGAACAGACACTCTTCCCACAGATTATTAAGAGGACTGTAAGCCATGTGTAACTATCCATTTTTAGTCTATTGGCTTTCCCCTGAATGCAGAATACTCTCCAATTTACACACACACACTCCTTTCAAACTTGGGGAAAAAACTGAGGTGAAGGGAGTTTGCCATTTTCCTTTTTCCTCCCCCCCCCCTCCCTTCTTTGTCTTACTTGTCTACTTTATTCTGTTGTTTCCACTAATGAATCTTACTTTGCCCAAGTCTTATTGTCATTTTGTTGAAACTATGCAAAGTGCCTCAAGCTGCTAAACAGCTGGCAAAATACACAAACATTTAAGACTTTAGTCTGAATACTAAATCATGATTTCCAGGAGAGGACAATGTGGTCCTTTCTGATTTAATGCCTTCTTTTGAACTGTATGTCATTTTTGCTTTCAAATTAATCTGAGTGTGGAAAACAGGTTGAGTATATTTTTATTAGAAGACACTCCAAATATTTAGACAGTTATTTGAATCATGTTTTGGCAAAATGATTATGCTTGTCAGTCTGAAAACATACAATTTCCATATTTCCCTTCCATTAACTCTCTTAAACAAATAATTATTAAAATCTTAAATGCTATTTACTCTTCTTTTCCCCTCCCTCTCTGGCAGACATAGTTAAAAGAAGCCCTAATAAAATATTTGGGATACATTAAGAAACATCTGAATTGCAGTTGCAATTCTAGTGTAGTCACAAGCTTGTCATTAAAATGCATAGCACAGTGCTAGTGCAGCTGTATACAGCTTTTATTATTCAGACTGCTAAATGGATAAAACATATTTTAATTTAATGTAAACTGTGCAGCTAGAAACACGAGAATATGAGGCTTTTTTATTTCCTCAGGAGAAGCCTAGATCCTTGAGCTCGATGATAACTTCTCTTGGCCAAGGGCCAATCGAGATTTATTGCAAGAGTCCCCATGCTGCCTCTCCAGACACACATTTTGTAACACTTGAAGAAGCTGGTGGGAAAGGCGTGATTTCAGCCTCTACCACCTCTTTTTATTAACACGTACCTGTTAATGTTTTCAGGATCTAACGCTATATTCCACAGCTAGGATAGAGGCAGCAGTACTCAGCCTGGCAGTCAGCTCTGATACCACTGGAGCCAGCTTACACGGAGATGCACCAGAGCCCAGGGCCTCACTGCTGAGTTACAGAACAAAGATGTCCCAAACCTGCAGCCTTATGCACCTGCTCCACCTTTTATTAATGTCCTGAGGAGCTCCCGACAGCTTAAACTCTCTCCTGCAAAGATTCCATCAATCTCCATATTGACTGAATTCTACCTGACCAGTTCATAAACAGACTCTAAAACTAACTTTGTGTCTCAAGCATTAGTCTGTGTTACTAGCTGCTAAGCATCCATTATGTCTAATCACAGCCTGTGTAAACACCTCTAATTTTTATGTTGAATTTCATGTATCAGGCGAACAATAAAGTAGAAGAAACACACAAATCATCTGGAGTAGGTTGCGGAATAACATGGAGATCCATAGAGGCACGCTAGAAGACCATACAGAAGTACGCTCTAAGAGACCGGCAGTCAAAGAGTTTGGCACATACCTTCCTCTTTAAGGCGGTCTTGCAGCAGAAATGCAAGAGAAGATAATAATGCGGGCTATAAAGGACAGTCAGTAGAGCCCATGAACCAGATGAGCCATCAGTGTGAGTAAGTAAAGGATCTAGCCTTAAAAGGAAGCAAGTCCTTTGCCAGATTTCAGCCCTCTGTAAGCTAAGCAACAAGGTATTTTCTGGCCCATTGTGAGTCCTTCTATTGAGGTGGCAGTGGAGTCTCATTATCTCCGTGGGCTGTAAAAGTGCCTCTAATTAGCTAGTCACCAATGCTCTACCAGAGGGTATTTTGGAGTAGATATATTCTAATTGTCTCTGTTGGGTGTCTACAGCGATTCCATAGAAAACAACCTTCACACAGGGTATGCTCAGCTTGGAGGCATTCCTGTCTGCTCTTTCACTCATTCACAGCATTTTAAGCCTGGATGCCACATAAAGCCGAGATGGACGTGCTACGATTAAAGACAGAATAAAAATGAAATGAACCAATAGACCGAGGTTAAAAATTGGAAGTAGCAACAGCTAATTAGTTCCATAGTTGAAAAGAGAGAAGCCACAGTGCTTCTGTTCAAGAGGCTACTGCTGCTATTGGAATACGCTGCTATTCCAGCAATGTGTTTCTACATCTCTATTTTTTTAAATGAAAATGTACATTTTTAGTATTGATTTCCAGTTGCTAAAGCTTCAGTATTTCTCAGTCTTCCTATAGCAATCTCCTGCTAGTCACTCTGACATCTACAATGCCAGAGTCATCATCTACTTCTCCCATACCACAAAAGAGGGTTCTGTAATGCAAAGTAAAAGAGAATATTCACTAGCTAGTGACAGACAATGACGTGCGTCATAGACTCCATCCTCTTTTCCTCTAGTTAGAGGCTAAAGCAGCCATAAACATTCAATTGGCTTTTATCCCTTCCTTGTAATACTGGCGATACAGATGCTCACTCACGCACACACACTTTCATTCCCTCACTTAGATCCAAAGGGCGGAGTTCTCCTGTATCCCACACCTACAGGGTTAAGGGAATGCAGACATGTCTTACTGTAGGTATTTACAGAGAAGGACAGAAAATGGTTACTTAGAAAAGACCTTATGGTACCCTAATTTCAGAATGTGTTATATGCAAGGACCTTGGCCATAGGCTCTTGCATTCGTCGGGTAACATCTTCAGAAATGCAAAATTCTTTTGTATGATTCACGCATTTGGAAAAAAAAAAAGTTAAGCTAAACAAAAAGTCATATATATAACACAACATCCAAGTGACTCAGATTCAAGACATTTCACTTAAAATATGTTATCATCCGCCTGCTGACAGGATTACTAGTGCATCTGAAAAGAGTTATCAGTCTCTGTCTTTTTATTTAAAGCAGACAGTGCTTCTCTTAGGTCTCTGACACCAGACCTCACCAGCCACCAGGCAAACTCTAGTCTAGACTAGTTTGGGCTACAGCAGTTTTGGTCCTGCTACAGGTTTCCTCGCAACACGATCAATGTCAGCCAACTGGCCCATAGCCAGATATTCGCCATTTGGAGCAGTATTAAGCTTTCATTCAGGTGGAAGAAATTTTACTTTACTTGGCCATCAGATATTCTATCAATTTTCTACACAATCAGATCTCTGTGGCAAGCAAGGCTGCTTAGTCATTCCTCTGTCCTATCTCTAATTATTACTCAGATCTTTAGATAGCAGCAAAAGATCTATGAATAATGCTGTCACATTGGAGTCTCAACACACACCAGTAACCTCAGTCTGTTTGTATTATATTCTTGGCCACATATGTCTGCTGCATGCAAGATTATTCCTATTTACAGCAGAACATTCCTGAAAGCTTTCTCATTTTCCACATGCAATTCACATCTTTTTCTCAGCTGTTTATGACAAGATTTCATCCACTTTCTTTCTCTAAGTTTGAAGGTTACTGGAGTTCCTATTCACTCACATTTCACAGAGTCATGCATGACTTAAACTTTGATAGCAAATGCAAATCATAGCAACATATTTTCATGAATTTATTGCTTTTAATCAGAAATGAGACTTTCATGTCTGGAGATTTATCTAGATACTTCATCACTTAAGTAAGGACGCATCTTAATGAAAAATCACAGGGTGCTGACAACACTGGTTGAAAAGTTACTATTTTCTACGAACACAATGTTCTTCCATCCCTCCGATTCAGATGTCTAACAATAAGAATATTTTTCAAAAGTAGTATCCAAAACAAAGTCCAACTTCCCTTCAGCTCTGAGAAACATGTTTCAGTTGACTGAACAAATTAGTTCCTCAGTATCACATAAAGGATACAGGTAACTGAGTTTCTCTGCCTTTCACTCCTTCTAATCTTGCTGATATGTTATTTACATTCTGTTCAATAAATAAAATCAAGATTAAAAAGTTGAGATGCCTGAGGGCACTCTTTGCTAACAGAGATTTTCAAATGTACAACTTGTTTTTGACTTCTAATAACATCCAGAGAGATACTTTGTTTTATAAATTATCCATGCAACATGCGTGCGTAATCAGTGGCGCTCCCAAGAAATAACTACATTTTCTCTTCTGTGTACCTGCCATCTACTTTTTGATTGTTCTCTATGATCCGCATGAACACGCCACTCTAACACCATGTAAGCAACTTGCTGGATTAGGACCAAGAGAGCAGGAATTCACGATGTGACCACAAAGAGAAACCTTCGAAAGAGTAAGGGTGAGAAAGTAGTGCTAAAGACTTACAGTGCTGATACACCTCACCGATGGAAAACAAGGACTAGCCTCTGGGTGCCACGCTGGGTTTCTTAGGGGGGACTATACTATGTAAGGCCCCAAGCTGAGTGGGATTTGTTGCCAGACCAACAGTTGCCACTGTTGATTAGAGCCATTTTTCCGCAGCCAATGAACTGAAAACGACAAGAAAATAATCAACAGTTGTCTGAGAATATAAGCCACCAGCAAGCAGTCCTTCTCAACTGCATTAAAAAAAAAAAAAAAAAAAAAAGCAGCCATTAAGCTTGCTTAACACAGCTGGAACTGGAACCGGTTCTGTTTCTAAATTGCTACTGAAAGCAATGGAAAAGCCCAATTGAGAAAGAAGTAGCTGTAGTAGCCAAATTGCAAATGGCTTGGAAAGAGGGCTTTTCAGCTGACACGCTCTTCAGTGCTTTATAAGAGGGGTCAACAACCTCTGAAGATTGATATGACAAACTGCGTACTTCCTTCCCAAATTAGGAGTTAAGTGTGCAAGAAGGACCTCGCGCAGAAAGCTGCTGGTCAGGATTCCTGCCCAGTTTCCCACTTTGGCCCGGCTTCTGCTGCTTCTCCTAACACGCGGCAGTTCCCAACCCACAGGCCTGTGTCAATGCTGCCTTGTGCCATCCAAAACTCGTGCTGGTGCTGCCTTCAGTACATGTATGCCACGGATTACCATCCTCTCCCGCTCTTCATGCCGTCAGTGTAAGTGGAACACGGGAAGCATATCTGAGAGAGGGACACGTCTGGAGAAAGCGTGTTTCTGAGTTGTCCTTGTCAGTTGCTCCCTGATAGAGAACCACAAGACTGACACTGTTTGCTTTTCGGGGCCAAACCAGCTCATGACAATTAAATGTACACAGGTGTCCTCTGTCCAAAGCTGACCAGGGTCTCACATCAGCACCAAGACTCCAGGAAAGAGATCATGAAAATCTTTTGCTGTTCTCCCTTGCTGGGAAAGGGGGTTCGTTCCTATCATTAGTCTGTCTCATTCTTCTCTTTCCTTCTCCTCCTTCCCCATTAGTGCAGTTACAATGAGAAAGCTGTAACTATAATAATGCTGCACCTAGATAAAGTGGGAAATGGCACAGGATTACTCATATTATATCTTGAAGTGTTCAAGGCTTAGGGACTGCCATGCTCATAAATAACACTTCAAACAATTCTACTAGAGGTCCTTAGCTCAATATGACATAATTGCAGTCTTGCAGGTGCACTACTTAGCCCGCAGCCATTTCAGAGAATTGTTAAAAATTAAAAGAGAAAAATAACTTAAAATTTCACCAGCTCACACAAAGGTTCTTACTTGAAAATATGGCACTAAACTCTAATTCAGGTATTCCTGAGGCAAAGAAGACTCAAGATGGCTGAGAACCCATTTCCTTGCCTAAATGTACAAAAAGCAACCAGAATTGAAATTAAAAATACAGAATTATTGTAGAGGTAGGACAAATTTTTTTAATAGAAAAACCTTGTTGTGATAAACACTCAGTTGGACCCAAACTGAAAACAGACCAACCAAATTAGACAATCTGTATTATACAGATTCTACACTGGGGAACACAGCGATAAAGCTTTATCGAACAGGTGTAGCAGATGAAAGACACATTTTAGAAAGTCAAATAAGCCACGATGTGATATTTTTTTAATATGCCTTTATGGACTTTTAATTACATCAAAACCTGATAGTATCAAATACTTTCTGAAAAAATACATTTTGCAAAGATGTCCAACCTACTGTTAATTCCTGAACATTTCCTAAGAAGCTCAAATAAGTATCCGAAATTCTAAATTCTTGGCCAAATTTCTCAATATAGTCATAGACCACAATCAAAACCCTGAAATCAAAACACAATGAATTTTGAGGTTTTTCTTTCAATACATCATCACCTTTCTCCTGACAAAAAGAGTTTCTTTAGAGAGATTAAAACCTGATTATTATATTTAAGTCTATGATGTCTAGTAACTGGCTTAGTTAAATGTTTGATAACAGCGAATAGTAAGGGAGCTTCTCAAGAAGAAAGAACAAAAGAAACAAGCAGCAATTAAAAGCGATCAGCCACAAGACTATCTGGAAACTTATTAATTTACCTGATTAATTTCTGATTCTGAAACCAGATGACAATCACCTGCTCTTTGGCTAGGTAAGAATCATGAAATTTTAAAAAGCGTAATTCATTAGTTCACATCTTCCTAGCAATTACCTTCTAGAACTCTTGCGATTTTCTTTTGTGACCCACGATTCAATTGTGGCTTTTAGCAGAAACTAATTGAGCTTGGTAAGGGTCAGAAGGGCTGGCCACTCCCAGCTGTAGGTAGGACCAGCCCCACATTTCTTTGGGCTTGGTTTTAGTTTGGGGTTTTGCTTCTTGAGGATCCCTTCCTTTGGCTACAGACAACAGGTCCCTCCAGCACCCAGAAACAAGGCTTTCCCAGCCACCTCCAGAGCCAGACTCACAACAGACCTCCCTCATCCCAGGGTACTTTAAAATACAGCAAACTCATTTTTTCCTGGCTTCAGGAAGGCCTTTCCTATTAAGTAAAATTGAGAGATCTACTTCTACTAAATCTGTAACTGTTCTTCCCTTCTGGCTCCACACTAGCGGGGGGGGGTCACTCCCTCCACGGGCTCCTGCCGAGCTTTCCCAGCTCACACAGCACTTGTCCACCTTGACCCACAACTGCTTCCTTGCCATCCATTTCTTTGGCACTGAGTACACGAAGCAAGGTGTTATTTAAATAGTGCGCATCAGCCATCAACGAGATTTCTTATTATTCATCCAGTAGGATGAAATTGTCATACCCCACACTGGCATCTGAATATTTCCTTCAGATAATGACTGAATAGTCCTTGAAATTGTACCCATTATGCTTCCAACCCCCATTTGCCACCTGCAGTCATCATCTCTGTCCATCTGCACTCATCATGGTTGTTCATCTTTGTCAAATTTATAGCAAACAGTCTTGGAAGGAACAATGCAAAAAGCAGAACTGTAAAGATGAGAAACAAAATATGGGTGGGGGTGTCTCTAACAAAAGCCAGGTGTAGAAGTTATTAATTAACTGCAGAGATATGGCATAAGCGATTCAAAGTACAATTTAAATAATTGGCACAATCCATTTGCTTGATGCATCTGAGAATTATGTGCCCCCTTACTTTTTCACTAATGCACTAAATAACATAAAATTATTTAGGAAAGCATGTTCATTAAATTCTACCATACCGTGAGAAGCAGGTCTTAACCAAAGTATTTAGAATAAAATATTCATATTTCAGATGATACAGGCAGTAAATTTTGACAGCATCCAATCTCTGGGACTGCAGTACCTGTACTCAAGGCCCCAGAGAAGTAGTGTTAATTGTTTCTTTTTTTAAAGCAGTGCTTAAAAGAAAGAGCTTGAATTTGATCAAATGAAACTTAATGAAGGTGATTTAGCCTATAAAGTTAATCATCACTTTGGTGTCACTGTTTCACAGGTTTTGGAGACTTTCCATTCTGAGGCAGGAATGCAAACTTCACAGACAAGGGCACATCAGTGCTTCTCCCGCTATCGGTTCTACAGATAAAGGAGAAGATGTAGAGTCTGATTCACAGGCACACTGCTTTTCCCAATTGCATTATGATAAATATAATCTTCCTCTTCTTGGACTTACTTGTAGATAAGCCTCTATTCCGTGTACCTATCTGTGTACTCTCCAGGCTCCCCAGTGTGTATTTCTGTGCATTCTAGAGCACCTTAAAGGAAGAAAGGTCTATTAAAGCCCTCATCTGCTGCGCTGGGCTTTCCCCTGCGCTCTCAGGGCCTGATCCAAAGTCCACATTAAATCGGTAAGAGTGTTTCCAGTAAATGTAATATGCATTCAGTCAGGTCCCTGATCGTTCACTCTGGTCCCCAATTATTTAGCCTACAGAGGATACAAGCTTTATGAAAGCAAAACACACTATTGCAATAGGGACAAATTATTTTCCCTGCTTTAAACTATCTTCCTGTGGTAAATGCAGCCTGGGACTGTAGAAGCCAAAGGGACCGTCCAGAGATTTCCAACCTGTTTCACTTTTTTCTGGCAGCCAAAATAACCAGAGATTACGAGTGCTGTAACTACAATGAGAGTATCTACGTGTTTTAAAACTGCTTTCTGCATCATGTCCGAAAGTAATTTCATTATATTCATATTGCTAATGATAAACAGAAGATAAGATCTGGTACCAAGGTAGATTATTTCCTTTCTCTAGGAGAAAAGTTTTGCTCTGTGAATCCAGTTATTCAGTATCGTACACATACGTGTCCACAACAATCCTCTCCTTCAGCAAAACAGGCTAACAGGTCAGCATGAGGGATCATCAAACCCTAGTATTATGAATTAATTATTATTAATTATTATTACATAGCAATGAACAGTAACTGTTTAGGATTATGGTACAGTGACTGCACTCAGAAGATAAAAGGCAACTCCAGCAAAGTGTCAGAACCCTCAATTTTACATTTAGATAGGAAACTCAGTACCATGTTCAGGCTTCCTCACGTTTTTATTCTTCCCCATGACCTATTTTCCACTTCTTTACTACCCAATAAAATTAACCTGGACAAAAATACACAGGCACTTTTATCCACCTGATCCAGTTCAAAGTTGTCTGATGTCAAGTCACAATTTTTGTGCTTTTGCTCATTCACATTCTATCAATTGCCAGCAACCATTACAAAGTGTAGGGTTTTTTGTGTATCAGAAGGCTTTTATTTGTGGAATATATAACATTTTGATAAATACCATAATTTTAAGTGTTTTAATACCATAATTTTAAGTGTTGTAAAGCCTGCTTTATGCTGTTAATGAGGTCATACAATAAAGAAATGGCAATTACAAAGAATTTCTTTAAAGCTACTTTGCTTGAAAAATAAAATGCCTGCACAAATTTGCCAGATAAAAATCAAAATTGTAATAAACTACATGTAAGCCTTTAGTACAAATAGAATTCCTGACAGATTTATGTTCAGGATAAAAAATGTTACCTGTCAAAAGCAGCCATAAAAAATTAAATATCTGCTTAATGTGAAGCTTCAAGTATTGCGAATGTAGCATTCATTATCATAAACACAGTAGTATGATCTAATTATGTATTCTGTACTAAGTTTGTCAGATAACACAATTTGAAAATGGCACAACTAAATCAAATATGTTCTACTTACCTATTGAGTGATAGTGAAATTGCACATAAAAAGGCTTCTTTACAATCAATTTTGAGATGCTGCAACTTTGCAATGGGTTTTATTTTATTTTAGGATTCTATCATCAGTTTACCATCCTATTTTAGAGATTTTTCCAACAGAAGAGTGTCTTCATATCCAAACACAAATAGATGAGTTGTTATATGAATCATCAATCTTATCACTGTTTATCTTCATCTCACACACATTGTCAAAGTACTCATCTTTTTCCACTGTCCTTTGATTGGTAATTTAGGAAAAGGCAACATAAGTCTTTACAAACTGCATGATTGAAATGGAAAAGCAAGGCAAGAATCTGAAGGTCAGTTTGCTTGGTTTCGATATCAGGATTATCAACTTCAAGGACAAAAGAACATGGTTCGTATCATGCAACTTAGACCACATAAACAATAGCCCGTCCTGTTAAAATAAAATCAGACATAAAAATCTATAAAAAAATAATAAATTGTTTTCTTGTGCACTAGAGAGGTAGAGCTGGGGCAAAATTAATTAATCTTTCAAATAACTTTTCCTCAACATCAAACGAATCTCACCTCAATCTAGTATCTAAATACAGAAGCCTGGGATCTAACGTAGGTCTCACTTTTGCTTTCCACTCAAACTCATATGCCATTGACTGTTTCTCTTAGTAGCAGTGGAAGAGCACAACTTCTGCTCTCTCACCCTTCCGCTAGAGTCATTTTCTCTCGAACAACCCCTCCCCCGCAATTCTCTGATATGGGCTTGCCCTCACAGCCTGCCCGAAGACATACAATGCTTGTTCATCAGGTGCTTTTTTAACAGTTCTTCAGGAATCAAGTGCTACACCTATTTTCTGTGGTGGTCTGAATTTTCTCCTCCCTTCATTGCTCCCTCATTGCAACTAAGGTTTTAATCATTCCCTTGTTCTCAGGTTCCCAGCTCCTTTAATGTCAGTCTGAATGTATTCTCACAGTGTCTCTTTTTACAAATTCTGAACGTCTGACCAGAGCGTCTCAATGGGATTTGCAAAATTGTGTTAACACAAGGAAATAGCCTAATTATTATCATCATCATTTCCATTCCTGTTACTGGCAAAACTGACCCTAGGGTCACAGTCCCATTCTATCTGACACATACACAAAACATCCAGCCAAAAGACCATCCCTGATTCAAAGAGTTCGCCACGTGTGCACATTGAAAGACTGTAAAAATGAGTTCTGAAAAATTACTGTGTTCTTCCTGACTTAGAGGAAGATGTCCCATTGATTGAGACATCAGCATTCAGTTTTTTTGCCAACCTAATTTTCTGTATGTTTTTTAAACTTGTAAAAGCAAATTTGTATCTTTTTAATGAAAAATAAGGCAAAGTGAGATCCTACTATATGCATAAAACAGCATAACATGAGGCTGCAAAGTGTCCTGGTTTCAGCTGGGACAGAGTTAACTGTCTTCCTAGTAGCTGGTACGGTGCTATAATTTGAGTTCAGTAGGAGAAGAATGTTGATAACACTGATGTTTTCAGTTGTTGCTCAGTAGTGTTTAGTCTAAAGTCGAAGATTTTTCAGCTTCTCATGCCCAGCCAGCGAGAAAGCTGGAGGGGCACAAGAATTTGGGAGGGGACACAGCCAGGGCAGCTGACCCAAACTGGCCAACGGGGTATTCCAGACCATGGGACGTCACATCTAATATAGAAACTGGGGGGAGTGGGGGCGGGGAATCGCCGCCTGGGGACTGGCGGGGTGTCAGTCGGCGGGTGGTGAGCAATTGCCCTGCGCATCATTTGTACATTCCAAACCTTTTATTGCTACTCTTGTCATTTTATTAGTGTTATCATTATCATTATTAGTTTCTTCTTTTTATATTCTATTAAACCGTTCTTATGTCAACGCGCGAGTTTTACTTCTTTTCCTGATTTTCTCCCCCATCCCACTGGGTGTGTGTGGGGGGAGTGAGTGAGCGGCTGCGTGGTGCTTAGTTGCTGGCTGGGGTTAAACCATGACGCAAAGATACATAGAAGAAAATGGAGGAAATTGAGTAGTACATAGACATTTAAAAGTTACTCACACAAACACTAATATTTACTTCCAAATCCCAATACTAACTGTCCACATGAAGATTCATGAAAGATATGGGGAGGACCATCACAGATGCCATACATACGGCACAACTTCAGACACAGCACCTATGGATAACCTGATATGGCTGAATACCACAGTTTTCCTCACAATCAATTTATCTCATGAAATCAGAAGGCTGCCACTGCATGGCACAATTGTTTTCCAGTTGTTTAGTATAATTATTTCACAGTGAGCCCAACTCCAGAGCTTATTGAAAGCTCATGCTTGATGACTAAGCAAATTTGACCTCAAAGTGCAGAATGAGGCATCTCCTCGCACCAAGATCCAGGTTATACCCAAGAAAATCACCTCCTTAAGCGCTCTAGTAACTCTGAATCTTGCTGGGAAGGATCTGTCCACTGCACACACCAACCAAAAACCTGGTTTTTGAAGACCTCATACAGAGTTATGCATAAAGGTCTTCTTAAAAAGGAGACGGTCTTAAAAAGGAGACGGTCTTAAAAAGGAGACGGTCTTAAAAAGGAGAGCAAGAAGGTAGCATCTAGCATATCACTGTTTCCAAATGATGGTACAGCCATAGATCAGAGACAACAAAACATGGTTTAAGGATCTGAGAATGTTCCTGCTGCACTGGTTATGGCTCCTGTGCTCTGTCAGTTAGAAGCATGCACACAAAAAAATGACATCAATCTGAACTATTTTGGTGTGTATAAAAAATAGTCCACAGTGTGTAGATTATCCATAGCTTGTCCTTTCCTAAATTCAGTTACTATAAAGGAAAAAAAAGCACTTTTTAGATTTTTTAAGAGGTTTTGTGACTCCATCCCTTGGCACGTCTCCATTTTCTGCTCAGAATGTTAACATGGGTGGCACAATTCAAGAATGCTTAACGTTTGTCTGGCATTTGGGGACATCTGGCAAGCTGGTTTGAGCTACTGCACTGCTGTGTGTCTGGAAATCTTGGATATTTCTACTCAATGAAACAGATCAGGTGCCAAGCAGTTGCAGAGTAAATCTGAGTGTTCAAAAAGCACTAAATATGACTCCTCTTAAAAGCACTGGGCTTATTATGTAGGACATCCTCAGTGTACATCATTCTATGTAAAAGAAAAAAAGATTTTAAAAGCTATGTTGCAAATGTTCAGCTGTAAAAATGGAAGGCAGGAACGCTGAATAAATATCCTGTTCAGGTGAGCATCAAACACTTTAGAATTATGTCGTGGTTTAACCCCAGCTGGCAACCAAGCGCTACACAGCCGCTCACTCATCTCCCTCACACTGGATGAAGGAAAGAATCAAAAGGGTCAAAGTGAGAAAACTTGTGGGCTGAGATAAAGACAGTTTAATAGGTAAAGCAAAGGCTGCACATGCAAGCAAAGCAAAACAAGGAATTCGTTTACCACTTCCCATCAGCAGGCAGGTGTTCAGCCATCTTCAGGAAAGCAGGGCTCCAGCACGTGTTAATGGTTACTTCAGAAGACAAACGCCATCACTCTGAACATCTCCCCTTCCTTCTTCTTCCCCCAGCTTTATGTGCTGAGCATGACGTCCTATGGTCTGGAATATCCCTTGGGTCAGTCGGGGTCAGCTGTCCCGGCTGTGTCCCCTCCCAACTTCTTGTGCCCCCCAGCCTGCTCGCTGGTGGGGTGGGGGGAGAGGCAGAAAAGGCCTTGACTCTGTGTGAGCACTGCCTAGCAGTAACGAAAACATCTCTGTGTTATCAACACTGTTTCCAGTGCAAATCCAAAACATAGCCCCATACTAGCTACTATGAAGGAAATTAGCTCTATCCCAGCTAAAACCAGCACAACTTATCTGTAAGATAATTATAATTTTAGATATTTTTTTTCCTGTTTTTAGCAAATGCTAGTATTTGAAAGAAATTATTAGGGAATTAATTAAAAAATATTTTAGTGATTTCTTACAGTATTTAGTAATTAATACTAAGACCACTACAATAACTGAAAAGGGAGCACTAAGCACTGTAGAGCCCGGAATCTGTTCATGTGCACCTGAACAGTATGTTCACATCCCTATGATCAGATTGTTCATCTTCACATGTTCATAATGAAGCAGTTCTTTTGTGATTAAGAGTCCCCTTAAAACAGCATTAGTTTACTTTACTGGAGGACAGCAGGTTCTGCCTTCACTTGGTAACTTCTGAGTTGTTCAACTCAACTGATTATTAATTTTAATGTATTCTTCATTCAAAGGACTTTTTTTTTTTTTGCTATAGACACCATCCATCTACTTTGAAATATAAGATTAAAGTCTTCAGCTGATTAGAATCAGCTGTATCTGGGTGCTTTTGTATAGTCGCAAAGGAAGAAACAGAAATCACAATTTTATGTTTTCACATCGAACTCACAGTAATCTTCTTATAGGTACCCCTTTCTCATTTATGGTTCCACTTTGGCTGATTTTTTTTGTATTGCGGTTTTTTACATTTCTTTGACTTCCAATGTTGCCTAATGCGAGCCTTTAACTATCCTGATTTTTACGTTTTGTCACACCTTTATTTATTTTACTTGATTTCTTCAAAATGAGGAAAGTACAAGTGACAAATAATTCTTGTACAGCACAATCCATTCTAAAATTATAACATTAATAAAACAAACCTAGGTATAGCTATATATAAGATACAGGCCGCAAGCACCTGTGAGTACCTACTGCGCACAACATGCAGTAGTACAAGTCCTCTTCCATTCAAAGGAAATGCTGGGCCTAAACATCTTCAGCAAATAAGCACTCAAATTTAATCTTAATAATACAAAGCAAGGGACTAATTTTTTTCCCTCAACATTCAGCCTGCCATGATATTGTTCAAAACAGGTGAAGAATTTAAAAAACTTCAAAAATATTGAAAAAAAAGAAACTCTGTTCATAATGTTGCAGCTAAATCATGAATTGAAATCATTCCATTATTAACACCACACAGTTGGGGCTTACAGGGGAAATAATGGCACACTATGAATTAAGAGTTCCAATAATACAATTCTTGATTCCTAATACTTAGAATTTTCCCTATAGTGAGTATAGTAAGAATAGTAATAATACTGTGCAATAACAGTAATTTATCTAATTAGTTCATTAAAATGATGATGGCTATTATTACTACAGGTCATAAATTAAGACACCAAAATATTGTACAAGAGGTTCTCTGAACATAAATAGAGATGAAATATGTTTTCCTCTGCACAATGGACAAGACAGCAGATGTTTCCTTGGTTAAAAAAAGAGAGGGATGATTATCTAAAGATGCAAATGAAGTTTCTTTCACTAACCACTGTGAAGATTGAATATCGATAACATTAAAATAATTTTTCTTCAGATGGAATGACAACAGTCACAGGCCACTGCAGACCAGGGAAAGCTTTTCATTTTCAATACCTGTGACCTGGCAACACTTCCCCTGCCCTATTTTCTTCCCTTATCCCCTTCCCCATAAGAAACTTCCATATATAATGCTATATTTATCAATAAAATTTTAATAGTAAGCTTGCTTTCTTTGTCTAATATATTTGCAGTGTTTCATGTATGAGCTTTTGGGTATACATTTGTATGCATTAACTATCTATGTGACATGTCATATATGATAATAAACGTGGATCTTGGTATGTGGAGGTGAAAACCTTGGCAAAAGTTGCAAAAACATATGATAAATCAATTATTTATGCCCTTTTTATTGCCTCACTGGCCAGATAATGCTGTGTTCCCCGGAGCTTTACCCTAACATTCCAATCCAGTGAGCAGATTACAGCATCCATCATTTACTTGAAATCAACATGCCAAATAAATATTTCTTCCATCTGCCTCTAATGTGAAATGTCACCTCTTTTCTATGAGCACTGGTAAAATTCAGTCTTAAAAGAGCTCCAGGTTTCCCTGCTATAAAAGCTTTGGAGTCTAACAGCACCTAGGCCAAGGAAAATGATGCCATCGAGACAGCACATTCCAGTGCCCTGCTCAGATCGACTCCAAGCCTTGGAAGACACCAAATCATCTACCTTGAATACAGGTAAATCACATGGAAAATATTTTATCAGAAATACATATCACTACAATCCACCCTTTCTTGGTTTTCCTAGGAAAATGCACTAGATGCTGTGCCACTACGCAAAGCCCTCCATGGAGGTCAGCCTTATGTACCCCAAATATTGCCTCGCTCTCTACCCCCCAGATCCTGCCAGAAAACGACATCCTGCAGGGAACAGCAAGACAGAGAGAAGAACAAAGTGGATGCTGTAGAGAGATTTTTCCAAATGAAAGAACTTGCAGAAATCACAGACAAAAGGAAGGTCACATAAACTAAAAAATACTGCAAAAGCTTCTGGGTTAGTAGCATCTCTGGCTGACCTGAGCTACGTAACCAGTTTCACCTGTTTACAAAAGTTATTTAGCACTGGCATAGACAGTCTGATCCTTTCATAAACAAATACTCTCCATACAGAAAAGAAGTTTACTATATCCTGAGCTGCATCCTTCACATATTACTACTGGTATACTAAGCTGTCAAAAATAGGGGTTATATTCACAGACAGACAAATGCCATTTGCCCGCCTCCCTCCTAGAAGCAGAGTTTCTGTAACATTGCTACTTCTTTACGCAGCATCCCAGATCTATGCTTTTGTGAAGCTCATGTTTTAAATTCACTTACTTTGTATTTTCCTACCCTAACAATTTAGGTTAATGCCAGTTGATATAGACATGAGTGAACCTGAAATATGACCAAACTGTAGTATCTGAATACCCAAAAAAGAATATGATTAAAAAGCATCATCTAAAAATATGTAAGGAATTACAATGATAAGGTTGCATTTCAGCTGGGAAATGGCATCTGATTTTGCTTTCAAATATAAATCCAGAGAAGTCACAAAACAGGTATCTCTCAAAGTATGCTAATTAGTCAGAATCTGTGGATGCTTCCTAGGCAGGGATTTATTTTTGTTTAATGTGCAACTTCAGTGGGGGTCTTAAGTTAAAAAAAGAAGGTTATCTTCTGTGCAATTTAAAGGAAATCATGAATAATTCAATTTTAAGGAAGGAAGCATAGGAACAATTGATTCAATCTTTCCTTTTCACTGTATTATTTATGCTGGCCTTTCTTTTCATAAGAGGTAAGCTCCTCTTTCTTTAAAGAACTAATACTTCCACAACAATTGTTTTTAATTACAAAATCTCAAAACATTTTCCAAGCACTGAGTCTCATTTTGTGAAATTAGCTTGAGGAAAAAAGAGGAAAAGACAAAAAAAATGCATAAAATTTGAATAACATTCAACAGTAATTTTTGCAAAAGTGTTACATACTATTAGCAATTTTTCCTATGAGCTGTTCTATTTACAATAAGAAAAATGTTAGTCTACTGAAGGATCTAAAGAAAAACAGGGGGAAAAAATCCCAACCTCTTAAAACCAACCAAGAATGTTTAAAAAAAGCGTTCTACTGGATGGCACCATTTTCCTTGGCCTTCCCCTGCTCAGAGCCTGGGTGCTGTTAGAAAGGTAAACTGAGACAGAGGCAAATATTTTCTTCAACAATTCGTAATGGTTTCTCACTCTGCTTTTTATTTTCCTTAATGAACCAACTAAGGTTCCAGAATGCTCCATTCTATAGTACACTATAGTATGATAGCTTCCTTAGGACCTGATCCTGCTTTCACTTTCCTTTTGTTTTCCTTATTTTGCCACTGCCAATTTACTGCTCCTTATATTCAGTGTTGTAAAAGAGATATGGGTCTCACTGGTCCTATAAATGTTTCTGATACACTCCTGCTGAAAGACATGGTTCTTCCTTTCAAAGAAATGAAATAACTCCAAGTGATAAAAAAATTCTCTCCCTCCCTCCAAATTACGAGCAAGCTTTTAAAGGTCTTAAGATCTTGTTTCCAAAATGGTGGCTTTGGTATTCATTCTCTTATTTTGCCTCTTTTTTTTTTTTTTTTTTTTTTAATGTGTCAGGGTTCATGTTTTCAACTTCTCTCTGGAACAATGAGAAGCAAAAAAATGCACTTAAAAAAATCAAAGCTGGCTCCTGTAAAACCATATCAGCCTGTCAGCTGGAGCGTTATAAATAATACCAAATACTGCAAGGAAATAGAAACTAGAGAAATAAGAGAAATAATTGTGAGAGAACATTAAAGACAAACTGCCTTAGAGGAGACAAATTTTGTCAGAGAAATCCAGAAGTAGAAGATGACCAACCTGCCTCTTCCTCTTTTCTCACATCCTGCACTTGTGTCTTCATGGTTATTCCTGGGATTTGCATGGTGGTGAGTGCTACTGGTAAGCACAGAACAAAAATCACAGAACATTGTTCAAGATCCCATTTTTAACTCTGGCATTTTCTGTCTGCTTCTGCCAAAAATACTATTACTAATATACAGGTTAGGCACTTATGAGGTCTAAAAATATTACCAAAAAATTCCTGTCTTCCCTTGGAGAACTTTTACCTCCTTGGCACTGGATACACGGGTCTCTCATACTTAAAAAAAGCTCACTGAAAGCTTATGCATAAATTTACTTTGCTTATGACTTCATTGGCATAGTGCCCTCACCTATCTTATGGAGACAATGGAATATTAAAGAAACAAATAGCAAGAACTTCTTAGAACGCCTGGTGCTGCTTTTGGCTAGGATAGAGTTAATTTTCTTCATAGTACCTAGCACGGGTCTGTGTTCTGGATTTGTGCAGAAAACAGTGTTGATAACACAGGGATGTTTTGGTTACTGCTGAGCAGTGCTCACACAGAGTCAAGGCCTTTTCTGCCTCTCCCCCCACCCCACCAGCGAGCAGGCTGGGGGGCACAAGGAGTTGGGGGGTGACACAGCTGGGACAGCTGACCCCGACTGACCCAAGGGATATTCCAGACCATAGGATGTCATGCTCAGCACATAAAGCTGGAGAAAAGGAGGAGGAAGGGGGATGACATTTGGAGTTACGGTGTTTCTCTTCCCAAGTAATTGTTACACGTGATGGAGCCCTGCTGTCCTGGAGATGGCTGAACACCTGCCTGCTGATGGGAAGCAGTGAATGAATTTCTTGTTTTCCTTTGCTTGTGCATGCGGCTTTTCCTTTACCTATTAAACTGTCTTTATCTCAACCCACAAGTTTTCTCACTTTCACACTTCCGATTCTCTCCCCCATTCCACTGAGGGAGGGGAGAGAGCAAGTGGCTGACACGGCACAACTTCAACATAATGATTTCTTCTATAAGGTACACATATACATCACTGGCTTACATTTGTAGGTGTCAGTCACGACACCAAACACAGAAGTCTAATTTAGATACTGTTTCCAAACTAGCATGGCATACATGTGGTATGTTTGTTGTCATGAATTCTACTGCTTGCCTTCTTAGAAACATCACCAGCAGGTTTCCCTTTTGTCCGTCTTGTTGCTGCAGCAGTCCAGATGTTTGCCTTTGTCCCACTCCAGTCAGAAAAATCATGAAACATTTTCTCATTTCCTTGTGGGCAGAATTGTGTAAGCACAGCTGGTACAAACCACTGACTAAGAATCTGTCTGGCACCAGATGGAAAGGAAAGAATAACTGCAGTGCTACATTTTAATGACTGCCAGTCACACTTTTGTTGCATCTTTGAACGAGGAGCTGAAAAACACAATTCTGAACCCATCTGGATCATCTGCATCACTTGAGATCACCTGATGTGGGCCTGTGTCATCACAGCTACATTACACTCCTGCTGGTCAGCTAGACCATCCTCTTTTCTGTCCAATACAGGGGATAAACCAATATTGCCTTCATTCAGGATTTTGAAATGAATAATGAACTTGAACTCCTATGCCAAGAAATTCCCATGAAGCCTGATTTTTAAAATGTAGGTGCTCAGCAATTTCTAAAAATCTAGGCCTCTCGAAGGGTACTCAAGAGAGGTACTTCTGAGTATGAGGCAGTTCAAGTCAGTGGTCAGACTTTAAGATCTTATCCCTCATTTGCAAAACTAGTGTGGTGAGAAATCCTAATACTCTGCTGCTGGAGCTGCAGGGATCCTCAAGATGGGATTATCGGAGGCTAATGCACAGTGAGCACAGGCATCCACTGGGGCTTCATCGCTGCGCAAGCTTCCTCTGCAGGGAACAACCAAGTATATCCCATTGCATTCACTACCCTATTAGGCCCAGATAGTACATTCAAGAAAAGTCTTCATTAGTATATTTTCAGGGGGAAACAGATCTTCCTTTCAAGTCTACCTGTTCCTAAAATTTACTCTCTCTGCTACAGGTATAACTCTCCTTTTTTGATTTCCATGGGGCTCAGCACATGCTCAGACCGAGAAAAAGCACATCTCTGCTAAGGTCTACTTTTTTTGCCTAGTGACACTCAAGTATGTGCTTAGATTAAGTTCCAATGTTTGACTATCAGAATTCATTCTGTTAAAGAATACTGAGTAGAAATTGCAGAGCCGTGTCATTAACAGATGATAATTTAATAAAGTGAAACATTTTTGCATAGGAAAACAGTAAAAAATCAGCATTTTTTCTGGCGTAAAACCGAAACATGAGTCATCCCTCCCGCACTAGAAACAAATAAAACAATTAAAAGGGAAAACAGCTTTGCTTCTGGGAGAAATTATGACTTTCTCTTAATCAAATTCATGAATTTTAATCAGCAAGTGCCTTAATGTGTGAAGGGAAAATGGCAATTTTCAGAGCTCTTCTCCCTGGAAGGATATTACATTATATCTTTTCCATTCTGAATGTCCCAGACATATTTTACAAGTGCCTACAGATACTGTAAAGGTGGGATTGAATTCTGTATTTAAATTGCAACTCATCTCCAGTTTCAGGTCATTGAGATACAAAAGGTCATGATATTTGCCTTTCATTTTTCTTCTCTCAGAATACTAAAACTTGAGACTATAAAGAATGCTGTATGAAATATAATTTCTTGCCAATTGCATGAAGAATATACAGTGATTAAGTAAGTAGTTTGACCTGAGTTGTTTAATCCTATTCACCTAGGATCACCTTGAAAAATTTGGCTTCTCAATGCAAGTATGAATATTTTAAAGAATACAGGAAAAGATTCAAGGTGAAAAAAGGCCACAAAAGATTAAAATCTGGTTCATCTTTAGGTCAAAAACATTGTCTCTCAATAAAAACAATGGGAAAAAATGCGTGAGTGAGTTTTCTTTTACATTCAGAATAGACTACGTTATTTTCAGTGTGGGACCTGAGAATATAATATCTGATAAACAAGGAGCTAGACTAGAGATGGACTCTCTCCTCCCACCGCCAAAAACCTGCAGTCAAGCTTTGGAATAAAGCTTTCAATCCTATTTACACACAATCCCTTTTTACTGTTCTACTTGTGAAGAAATGAGACAAAGTCAGTAAATCTTGCATGTACTTTAAGGCCACTTAACACTTCCAGATGGATGTGAAGAGGTCACAGTGCAAATGACAGTCAGAGCCAGCATTTCTACTGACATTATTAGATTCACCGATTTTTAGGAACTGAAATGGACCATTATCATCATCCAGTTTGACCTCCTGCATATTGACAACCATAGGTTTTTACCAATTTATTCCTGAAGTGAGCCCATAATGTCTATTCCAGCCATCTTATATCTTTTGAAATATGCCCATTTTGATTTTGAGACATTAAGTAATGGATATTCTGTCTCATTTCTCAGTAAATTTTCGATCGGTTAAATCAATCTCACTATTAAAACATAATGCCTCAGTTCTAGGACAACATCAAGTCCCACATTTTTCATGTCGTCTAAATACATTGTCACAGCTTTGCACATCACTTTTGCCAAGCATGTATTTATGTATCAAAGCGAAGGCTGTCTTTTAGCATCTCACAGTAGGGACTCCACAGACTCAAATTAGTCCATAAAAGTTACTATAACAGAAAGTAAAAGTACAGTTACTGCGTAACTAACTGCTCAGCAGCCAGGCTCAGGAATACAGCTCTGAGGGCCAAACTGCGATGGGGACAGTGTGCCTCATGCGCTACTCACTTTCTTTTCCTTTGGTAGTTTCAGGGGCTCAAGGCTTACCTTGAGGCTTCATTATATGGATATATAATATACAGATACACCCACAAAAGTATGGGCTTGTCTCAATGTAGAGGCACTAACTGCTTAGCTCTAGCTTACCTCCCACCAGACCCCCAGTGACCCGCACCAGCTCTCTGCTGGCGATGACCAGCTCCACTGCTGGAAGATGTCACATCCTCAAAAAACTGAACGCATGAAAGCATGCCCTTCCACCTTTCCTGGGAAAATTTCACATGCTGCTTTGTATCACTCTCTTAACACTTCTACACCTGCATATGTTCGCAGCAGTTACGACCCAAAAAGCCGCTCGGACTTGTGACACTCGCTCCCTTTCCCCCCATACCTCATCGCCTCAGGTGTGCTGGCAGGTCACGAGGCAGTGACCGAGCGGGTTGAGCTTCCCCCCTTTTCCTCTTTCTTCTTTGTTTAACTAGAAGAGCACCTCGGGGAGGTCAGAGAACAGCCCCAGGAGTCAGGGAGAGAGGGTGAGGCCGCTGGGAAGAGGGAAGGGGCTCTCTGTGCCCAGCAGTGCCGCACACGAGCCCCCGCCGTGCGCAGGGGCCGGGGCGCTGACACCTTCCCCCGGCAGCCCTGCCCCGGCAGCCGTCCCGCGGGGTAGGCGAGACTCACCACAGCTCACTTACAGGTACACACGGAGACAAACTAACTGAAACGGGAGCGTGACGCGCTCTTGTAGCCTGCCGTATTTGTGGAGCCAAATCGATACCGAGCCCAGAGCGAGCAGTCACGAAATAATGTCGTAACCCACCGATTCCATTATCAACCTCCTGATTACCCTTTGAGGAGCACATTCGAGATAGCGTTCACCAGAGGGTAAGGGCTTTCTATTTACACAGCTGTGGATCTCCAAAGATTTTTTAAAAATCTGCTCCTTTTGAAGAGATAAAGTATTCAGCAGGTTGATAGAGCTTTCAGCTGCAACTCTCTTGCTTCCTCACTCTTAAGTCTAATAGCTCATCAAGATGCAGCTTGCCAAATCTGCTTCTTTTACTCCTCCCCCATAATTTCCATTGTCCTTTTCAGCATCCGGGGTTTTAAAGAATTTCTGCTTATGGGGTTTATGGGCAAGACACTCATATGTCTGCTGATGCTGCATCACATTACTGACTTTTAATTTTGAATCAGTATCTTCTCACTTTTAAATACATGATGGATCTTTACTAGCTATTTGTTTTGTAAAACTGAAATTTGATTTTGTGCCGTGACTGCTAACTTAAGGCCCCCAACTGATGCTAAACCACTTCATTCTCTTCTCATAAACGCCACCTACAAATATCTATTTAACTTCCCTGAATATATTATCTCACTGTATTGTACATTCGTGATCTTACTCTTATGCAGAAGTCACAATTTGTTACCATTAAAATCTTGTTACAGAGGATTATTCTCACTTTGTTGTTGAAATTTAGCTTCTATGCTAGAAAACATGGAAGAACAGACAGAAAGCGAGAGTGTGATGGACTTATTTTCCAGGATGCTTGTCTGCATTCATGCTAAGGGTATTAGATGGATTTACTTCCTCAAAGAGCAGTTAGAAGGGAGCCAAAGATAAAAGGAAGATTAGTTTGACACTGAAGGACTGGGAATCTTTTTTTTTTTACACAGTATTTAGGAAAAAAGAGAAAAATATAAAACCTAGCTTATGCCAAACCTTCCTCCCACTCTTGGCTCCACTGTAGGTTATATATGAATGTTAGATTTTCAAGTAATTTATTATTGAAAAAAAAGACTTAATTTGTTTTCTGTTAAAGACATAGAAAACATAAATAACTCTCCGTTCTTTCACTTTGAAGTGTCAGGTGTCACTTTTCAGTGCAAAGTTTATTAGCCTTAAAAGTCTTTTTCTTCTTTTGCTTTGTGCTACTGCTGTTTTTATCAGGTGTCACATTTATGGAAATCTTAACTAACATTTCAGAGTGCCCTGTTTATACCACAGATGGTGTATTTTTAATTTTCATATTTATTTTTATTTACTTTTTTCTCTTTTGTGACTTAGAAATTTACTGAGCTCTCTCACACCTCATACCCAGGGGAAGTAAAAAGACTGAGTAGGGTGCATAAGAAGCAGTAGCCGATTTTATAGCTGTTAAATGTGAAATATCCTATTTATAACAGAAGAATTAGAGCCTGTGGCCCCCATAAAAATGCTCAAAGTCTGATGAGGAGATGCCTTTAGTTGGGGGCAAGAGTAAGTTCTTCACAAATCATCCTACTAAATTGAACAGGAACTCCTGTGAAACAACTGAGTGTAAAAGAATGATATATGTCAAAGGATAGCAGCAAGAAGGACACATTATCTCCTTTTTTCCAGAGTGGAAACTCAAAAAGAAAGCAGCCAGTTCAGCAAAGTTTGATCCAGCAAAGATGCTTCGATTTTAACTATAATCTTAACATTCAACAGGAAAATATTTAAATACTTAAACATTTTTTAACATAAATTAATCACTGGAGTTAAAAACACATTTAGCCAAATCAAGGTCTAGATGCCTGATGTATGACAAAATAGGAAGTTTCTAGTAGAACTGGGGTTTTACTATAGTTTTCCTGAACATCAGTCTAATGCATTCAGAATGTGACCCATCCTCTCTCTATCTAACATATCTCAGGATGGCATCAAATGTTGTATCTTTTTTTCTTGTAGGTATGAAAACACTCACAAGGTATGAAAATGGTCCTGGTCTCTCTGTAGCCAGGCACATCTAGAGGAAGCTGATTCCAAATACTAGCGCTAAATTATCGGCCACTGGCACTTTGGCACCTTCCCTGCTCTGCCTGCCGAGAGCACCTTATGCAGCGGGTATTTTAGGCTTTCGGAAAGAATGATGAGAGACATAAAGGCTTCAATACAAAGCTAGAGCAGTAAGGAACTGTGAAGGAAGGAAGCAAGCAGAGTAAAAGCATGTGAGGTATAAAAACAATTCAAAGAACTGAGCTAAAACAGGAGCTAACAAGAGAAATTATATTCAGCCCAAAGAAAGTGAAATAAAGTCTAAGATAGAAATGTCATCAGCGCCCATGGCCCTGAGTGGGAAGGCAGGCAAACTATCAAGTTAAAACAGAGATGCTGAAGGCAAAGGTTTTCATGAACAAAAAGCGATTTTGTACAGAACTCCATTTCCATACACCCCAATTACAGACCCCAAGTTTGTGCTCAGGGCAGATAGCACAGGACAGATAGCCACTTCTAAAAATCCTGACTCAATATGATATACTTTTGTAACTTTCATGATGTTAACTGTATGTTCACATTGAATATATATTATCTATATACACCTTAGCAATTTTGCCACTGTAATAACGTTGTTTCTGCTTCTGATTGCAGAAATGTTGCTAGCAAACCTGTATTATGGCAGAAAAACTGTGAAGCTCTAGAGAATCTACTGTGCTTATATTTACACATCAACTCAGGAAGGATATCTTCCGTATTACACAGTTAACTTTGCAGCTATTTCCATTTTCCCCCTATGGCTTCAAAGAAGTCAATAAGCAATTGATAAATCTTCTGTCACCCTGGGCAATTAATGGGAGTTACACAGCATTGGCTGCATCAATTTTTGTGTATGTGAAAAGCAAAAAATTGATTTCACAAACTTACTGGTGCTTATTGATTTAGTGCCTGTCCCCAGGCCATTCCCATTTAACGCTTTTGTGCGGTCATTGAAAAAAATTTCAAGACTGTCAAATAAAATCTGTTTCTTCAGAGCTTTATCTGTTACATTATTTTGCAAGTATTTTTAGCCTCAGCAATATGTTTTCAGGCTGAGCTTCAGGCTTGTAAGATTTCCATCATCTAGAAAGTGAGCATAAACAAACCGACCCAACCAACCATTAAGTGAAGGTGTTTCAAAGGTTCAGTGTCCTTTTAAGAAAGCAAAAATTCCACTTCCAAAAATCCATATTGAGACTTCACAGGCTGAAGATGGGTTTACAGACAAATCAAAGTACTTGTGTATCTAACCATCCAATTTGCATCTGCATGCATCTGATTGGCAGCTGAATACCATGAACATACATAAAAATTGTTAGTCCGACTAGCCAGATTTGTTCCCAGAACTGAGCTACTAGCAGAGGATCACAGAGACAAATGCAACAGAAGTAAACTGAATGTACAAAAGAAGAGCAGCCTTTGGGGAAATTTGTCCTCTTGCACCTGTAGCTCACAGCTCATCACCCACATTTGTGAAGACACAATAGGCAGAACAGTAAGGGAAAACTACTTTTCTATTTTTTATTTTTAGATGTTAACCCGATTTTTTTTAAAAATAACATTGAAGGGGAAGTCATTCAATTTTGAACCCCCTTTAGTCTTATCCTGTTTCAGGCCTTACAGATTACAGTGCTGGTTTGATCTAGTTCTCAGCACAGTGATACTCTGTGTATCCTTTCATTTCTTCCTTTCTTTCCTATACAGGCTACTTCCTAGAATCTGCTGTCAGGACCAAAACCAAACACTCCCGATGCTCATGAGCTTGCTGCAAGGAGCAGCTAAAATGAGATTTAGGTATTCTAAATGAGATACCAATCATCCTCCTTTGCAAAGGGATGACTTACCCCCTGCTCTTCAAACACTGAAGTAAATTGACTTTTTTTCAACAACATTTTTATTGTAAGGAAATACACTTCATTTCTACAGGATGTATGGATGTAAGTCATGTGCTGAGCTGTGAAGAGAGTCTGGATGAGAGACCATGGGGTTCTTACCTACTTTGAAAACTCAGTATACTATCTTTTAGAGTAATTTTGCATTGGAACATCAAAACCTCAAGTCAAAAATCTAAGTGACAATTTGCTTCTACAGGAGTGAAGCGTATGCGCGTCATCTGATATACACAAAAGAATAAGGTAAGAATACGTCTGCAGTCATAGTTCATATAGAAAGCATGATAACCTAAGAGCAGCAAAGATGATCCCTTTATACTCAAATGCCGGCCTCAGATAAATCTAAAGGTGCTTTAGGGCCTCTGGATGTGTAAAGCATGACTTGCGCGACCTTCCTTCACCCCCAAGCCATCACACCTTTGCTCTCTGCATAAGATACCAGTCTCTGCTAAGAAGCCTTCATTGGGTCTGAATGCACATCAGGCCATGCAGTCTCCAAAAACCCACTTGGAACAGCATCTGTCTAGGGTTTAAACTATCTGCACTCAGGATCTTCTGGAAAACAAAAAAGTAACAGCTTTGCAACAGAATCTTTTTTTAGTGCCTGTATAATGCAATGAGATCCTCTGGAAGATGAAATAAAAACTAGTAATACTGTTATTCACAAAGACATGGTAAGTAGTGAGGTAAAATTTGATATATGAATTACAGTAAAAGAAATCAGAAATAATGCAAAACCAATTTCCAATTGTGTAACTGATATCAGAAACACCAAGTGCATATATCAAAATACTGTGAGAGAATGATAAAAGTAATTTTTAATAAGAACTAACAAACTGAAATTTAACAGGATGACTTGTCAGTTTGATATTCACCAAGTCAATGATCCCACATCTGAGTAACGACGACTAATTATTTAAGCAATGTTGCTGTGGTGACAATGTCAATTCCATAAAATGTTTCCATTTTTCATTGACAGAATAAAGGATCCCTATGTATTCTAGTAATGACTGCCCTTGAACACTGGAAAAATGTTCTCTGAAGTATTTCTAAAGGAACAATAAATAAATAAACAAATAGATAAATAGTTATTCTTTCCTTATCTTGTTTAACAGTTGCACTTTAATACCCACTAAGTATTTTATAAAATATTTAACTGCTTTTTAAAAACTTATTAAAAAAACATTGACTTGCTACTAGACAGATGGTTTTTCTTTTATTACAATAACATAAATGACCATGAAAATGTAACAGAAACAGAAATTTTACAATTACAGATATAAACAAAAGAATAGATACTAAAAAAGTTGAAAACCATGACAATTGTATTTTCAAGTTTATACAGAGATGAAGAAGCTTTATTCTTCCCTAAGTTGCTTTGATATCTTTACAAATACAATTACTACTTCAATATAGTTCCTTTGTCCGTAGCTGTCTTTGGTCTGTAATTTACCATTCTTACACTTTATTGTGAATATATGACTTTCATTAGTTTATAAATGTATAATTTTCATAACATTACAAATGAAAGCTCCATAGAATTCTGTTTCACTTACATCAAGTTAAGAATTTGCAAGGGCCTATTTTACTGTAATAAAGAATTATAATCTCTTTATTTCATGGTCAGGTGTGATAATCATACTGAAAAACGCAACAACATAAAGCTGTTACTTTTCTGTGTCTTCTCAAACATGGTCACACTACAAGCACCAGGATATAAAAAGGACATAAGGTTTTCAAACATAAAGGTACTTTAGGTATCAAATTAAAACAGGGAGTTACGTAGAAGGTGGCTAGTATCTTGGAAGCAGCTCCTTCTCTCATCCCATTGCATGATTAAATAAAGCTTATAAAGTAATATATTAACTAATCACCTTTACTCTGTCAACAACCTCACTCCTACCAAATTCTGAGCTGTGAGGGAATAGCACCAATTCATTTCAAATCATCAGACTACATACAATAGGAAAATAGTATTTTACTGCCATATATCGTAATTTATAACCCATTAAAGTTTAATGCCAAGCCTCATATCAGGTACCACTTCACTGATATAAACTACAAGTTCCTTGGCTTTTGGCAGGTGAATGCAGAGTTGAGAAAGAACATGAGAACATGCAGTTCTTATCTGTCACTTCCAAACCTTTTATGTCACCCAGCCCACATCATCTATATTCCAAGCCAGCAGCCGCTGATGGACCCATGTCACAAGTGACTGATGCCGCATTAGTTACCTGACATCAAAAAGCAACTGCACAGGGATGGGAGATATTGAAGATGCCATCAGATCACATTCATTATAGCCAACAGAAACAATTAGGTTGCTACGTGATGAGTGATTCACCCTGGAAAACAAAGATGCTACTTACTGTCACGTAACACAGCTGTGGATATTGGTCTGCACAGAAAGCAGCTAGATCACGCTAAAATTTCCATTGTTGGAACATTCTGTCTTCCAGTGCAATTTCAATTTTATGCCTGCAATTCTTAACTTTTGGACTTTTCTTGCCACTTCACAACAGATCAACAGAGAACTGGTAACAAAAGCCTTTTAATACCAATGTGGTCATAGATTGGATTTGTGCCAGACAGGAGAGATTTACTGGTACATATCTGCTCAAATCAACCATCAGGAGGTCAAAGGCCTAATTTCTGAAGTTTAGAGAAAAAATTCTCAAAAACTTAACAAAATAAAACACCCAAATGCTTTCAAATTGCATCCCTACAGTAGCGACTGAAAAAGAAACACCTGTTCGAATATTCCTCTTTGTTTTGCTCTGTATTGACTGAAATGATTGAGAGATGCAGAACGGGAAGGAAGCAAACAGCATTAAAAGCTGCACAACACAACATCTGATCACTTTCCCAGGAAAAAATGTTTAAGTCTTTTTGAAATAAACAAAATCTTGGCCATTCCTAAAATCAGAACACAATCTGGAACAGGACCATCAGGTTATGGCTTCAGCAGACTTGAACTGGCATCCTTGTCTTGAGGAAAAGAAAATTAACATCAGGCTGTATTGTATCAGCTTGAATTTACAAAAACTGAAAATAATCACTTGGTGTGTTTAGGGGCCACACACTTCAGAGCTATTTAACACTGAAAAAAAGTGCTTTGTAGGGATATTATGACTAAGCCCAAGCCCTTGGTGGCATTTAAAGCCCTTGCTCCCATTGAAATGAAACTCCTCAGTGCCATTTCCAAAAGTGATTAAAATGTTCAAGAAACAGTCAGATAATTGGAAAATAATTACATGCTAAAACTCTACTAAGAACAAAGAAAAAGTATGCTACACCTATCATGTAATTCATTCCCAGTACAAAAGAAATTACATTTTAATGGTATTACAAATATTACATTTATTCAGTGTGTATGATTTATTATTAAAACAGTAAAATGAAATATTCTGTTTAATCAAATGTATTCAAAGTAACTTCCTAGGTTGAAAATGCAAAACCCAATTTTCTTTTTAGTTCTCCATGGAGATTCTCCTACAGACGCGGACTGCGCCCATGCTCTGTGGTGAGCACCGCACATTCTGCATGGTACCATTTCCCCCTTGCCCCAACTGCTCTTCAGCCTGCTGCTTCTGACCCTCCTGATTCAGCTTTGCAATGGATCTAATTCATAGTCCACTGAACTGAACAGAAAGACCTGGACTGATTTCTGTGAGCTTTGGACCATTCCTCTCCCAGCAGCAAGCAGAAACAAGAGTACCAATTAAAATGTTGATTCAGACACCACTGATTCTGAAGCTATGTAGTTCAGTGGTCTTAGGACTAGACTTACGCCTTTTTTATTTCAGAAGTCTGTACTTTCTAATAAAGAGCTATGTAAATGCAATAGAAAAATATTTGATAAACGTCTCTATTTATTCACAAAACTCCAATATTAAATTTGAAGAATCTCTGAGAATAAATGAAATTCTTAGATAATTAAGTTTTTCTTCGCTGGAGTCATTTTCCAACAGCACTGATGTCACAGAATAAGGAGGAGAGGTTTTGTTGATTTGGGGGAAATTGCATGGGTATTTAAACATTTATTTTGGAGGTTGTTCAATTCATCCATTTTTTTCACCACGGCCGATTTTCGTAACATATGTGCTGTGCATATACACCTAAGCAAGATCTGAAGAGCTAGTCAGGAACATCAGGAACAATGCAGCCACGCCACTGCAGCATCCAGAATGAGTTACCTCTCCGGAGGACCTCAGTTCAGGCAGAACAGCGTGCTCTTATGAGTTTACCACTTTGAACTAGCTGTTCAAAGGTAACGCAGGTAATAGTGGACATAAAAAGAGTTATGCTTAGACGGGTCATTCCTGCCAATGTTAGCATGTTTTAACACCCCCTTTGCCACAGTGATCTGTTAATTTATTTCTGTCATGCATGCTTCCCCTCCTCTGTCTTGTCTTGGACTTTATCTGAGTCCAGCCCACTTAGCTATTATTGATCTTACGTTAGGTTTTCTATCTACAAATTCCTCTGCAAAGATATACTTTGTATTGTGAAACTAGAAGTCCTTTCGACGTGTAAACAGAAAATTGAAAGTTGAAACCCTTATCAACATAAGATACAAAATTCTCATTCAACTGTTACCAAAGTTCTAGTAAACATCTGTAAAAGATGTTTTTAAATACATTGATACCTTTTAAAAGCGCATTCAGTAAAAGTAAATGCATATTCTACAAATTTCCAAAAAGAAAACACTTTAGGGCTTCTCCTTCTCAGTAAAGACTTTTCCAGGGAGTTGAAGTTTAAAGATACTAACTAGTGGCTAGTAAAATGGACATACTATGTCAGCAATTTAATATTCTGTTGTCTTAGAAAGAATGTAAGAGAAATGGATAGTCAGAGAGTTAATTTCAAAAATAAAATGAAAAACTGGCATACATGAAATGAAAACTTTAAAGAACTAGAGAATAAAAAAGTAAGCAGATACATTAATGCATAGTTTATTATACTGAATACTTTCCAAATTAAAGATTCAGAGTATTAATGTTTTATTACTGTGGGAATAACTAGGTGTAAATCAAAAGAATGAGCCACTGCATACCACATCAAGTAGGTTAATTTTCCACTAAAAAAAAGTTAGTGATTTCAAGAGCATTGTGAAGTCTGACTGTGTTAACAACAATTCAGTTATAAGACTGTTAGGCTTACGGGGTGGTTGTTGTTCAGTCAATCTGCGTATTGATTTTATGTGGTGCCTGCAACAGTTCACGGTACTCTGCAATAAAGCCACAAATGTCTCATGTGCTTTATTTCACCTGTAACAGCTCCACACAAGCAGCAGGAGTCTCTGAGTGGGGAGGAAGATGCTCCCTGTTATTACCCAGTCATTTTTATTTTCCTTTGCTCTCATGGTCTATTAAATAAATGCAGAAAATCTGAACACTTCCTTCTACCCTCCTCTCTCCGAGTTCCAGCTGCAACTTCATCCTGCCACAGAAATCATCTACCCATACTTCATTTTCTAGCATGCCCTTTGAACTCACTGTACTGCAGCTGTTAAGGTCCTCCTGGCTGCTGTCTCCTGCTGCAGGAACTACAGGAACAGTATCCAAATTTAAATCCAAATAGCTACTGGGTAAACACAAATTATGCAGGCTGCCGCTAGATACAGTTCTTTAAATACTCTGTAAAACAGCCTTTTATGGACCAAACACCACTTTAATGGAGATTTTCCCTGGCAAGCAAAATAGACACGTTAGTGTCCTGTATTCAAAGTTGTATTGATATGAAGACTCAGCCCTCATTAGACACATTAAGTGTCTACACTGTAACACAGCAAAACACCTTAAACTACAGCTTCAGAAAGAGCTACTGAGACTGCCTGGGAACTGACAGTCCATATCCTATCCTTTCTGAACTTTTCTGGGCTCTTCACGTTGAATTACCTAGCTCTAATCTAAGTAAGTATGCAACCAAAGCCTATCTAGTTGGATTTTGACATCTCTCTCTACCGGGCCAAAGACAAAGACAAATGCTAGAGCAAAGGATAGTGGAGAAAGGCATCCCTGTTAAGTATATTGAAAATAAATTTAAATGTTATTTTCCCTCTACTGAACCAGCTGATTACAGTTCCATTGAACTCAGAGAAGCAGCACTCAGAAGTGTTGTGTCATCATTATAAAACATCCCCTTAGTAAAGTAGGTCATGTAGCAATGATCTGATGAAAAATCGCTGACATTTGGGTTATAAACAAGCAAATATGTTAATTCGAAAGGTGAAGAACACCAGAGCTTGCCTGAATTCTAAATAGTTACCACCTGCTATAAGGAACTAAAGGCCGAGTGGATAGCAGTTTCTGTTATCGTCTACTTACCTGTGATTAAATCTGTGGTCGTTAGTTTCACCTAGAAAAACAATCAAGATTGCTGCTCCTCTACATTTCTTTCAAAAGGATGGCAAACCACATACTATGGTTTACTTTACATATGGCACTTGAACCACCTGATGTAGGTCCTCTCTATGATCAATGATAAGAGAGAAATCATTCTATCACAGCTGCTTCCCTTGTCTTTCTGTTCTGGTAAGAAGTATCCTATTTTCTAGATATTGTGAAAGACACATTACATCTTTGTCTTCCTATAGAAAAGAATGGCAATCCCTACTCTTATATACACAAGAAGAGAATCTATATGACATATGAGGTGTAAATATATTGATCTTGTCCCCAGAAATTGATTTTTCTCCTCTAGTCAATTCTTGCTTTCCCCATCTATACAGGTAACGTTTTGTTTGCTTTCCGATTTGTTCTCTCAGCTCCTTTTCTTTCATTGATCTCAGTCCATTTTCCCTTTCCTTGTATAAAAAAAACTTTTTTTTTTTTCCTCTCTACACTTTGGTATAGTCAGCCTCTTCATCAGTTTAACTTCAATGACACACAAGTCTGAAAAACTGATAACCACAGATGGCTATGCTTTGGCTTCTGCGATAAGAGAGAGTCTCCCAGGCCTCATTTTAAAAGGATCTTTCTTAATCAATTTTGTAGCTTATGGTTTTCCTGCAGTGCTTTTCTTTCACTGTTACAACAAATGCTTGTCAGTAAGGGGAATATGCCACTGAACCTTCGATAATGTCCTTTATTCAGCAGTTCTCAACAGATTTGGAGTAATCCAGTTCTGCATTTGTTCAATTAATGCTACGTTGCATTTCATGCTGGTCATCCAGTCATCTTAAGCTCTTCAATGAAATAACAGGAGCTTAAATAATTTTCTATTGCTTTAGGATTTGAAGATTTATAAAGACAGGATAAAGGCTTAATTCTGTTTGATCAGTTCTGTGAAAACTGTTTTCCTTTACATGATATCAATCCCATAATTTCTCTAGTTTTAAAAAATACTCTAGAATTATAGCTGTCATGGTTCAGCCCTAAAGTCATGGGAGAAAACAAGAGGTACGTATGCATTTTGCATAATAATGAAACTAACGCATTTCATCCATTTATTGAAACAGGTGAATAACTATTCACCGGATGGCGCAGCTTGGTGAAGTTTTGCTTTGCTAATGAGTTAGCATTTGTGAACTTCCAGGAATAAGGCAAATTTTGAATGACAAAACAGTCATGATGTGTGTGTATACATATATTTTATTTATTTATTTATTAAGGTTGAGAGAAACCCTGAGCACGTTCTGGTTTTAGTCTGTTCACTGGCACAGGGCACAGCTGTTGAAGTTACATGCAACAAATGCAGTGTTCAGTGTCAGACATATACTGTTCCAACAGCCTCCCATGGGACCTGTGCCTGTGAGGACTTATCCAAATTCTATTGAAGTCAACAGCAGCGCTTCTAGTGACCTTGACAAGTTCTGTCAGTTCCATGATGAAATTAAGCAACACTGCCACCTCCTTTGTGATCTATATCACAGAACTGGTTACGACTTCCCTGTGCCTCCCAGTGACAAATAGCTGTTCAGGAACAGCAAAAACAGATTCTTACAACTGAGCTACACACAGAGTACAGCACCACAGTAAAGTTTCAGGAAAGTAATACATACACCAGAAAGCAGATTTGTGACTTTGTGCTTCAAGTTAAGATATAGCAGGGCACTTTCTCCTTATAAGGTTGCTTCTGTGTGTCATTGATTTTGCAGTTTATTATTAAAGCGTCTTACAAGAGAAATGGCAACCAGATTTGACACTGGGAGACATATTAATGGCATGAAACCTCAGAAAAATGGGCACTCTGATACTTATTAATCAGACCAAGCTACTGCATAGGCCTCCCCTTGCTCCCCTTTGCTTTGACAAAGAAGCAAATCCTCAGGCATCCTCCAACTCATTTTAACAGTTCCACGACCACGGATTTCCTTTCTGCTTATGAAACAAACCGCTTCTTCAAAAACTGTCACACCGGTTCCCAAGCAGTACTTACTACTTATGACTCTACAATAGCATAACACATTAAAAAGTAATAAAAGCTTGTTCCTCTCTTAAAAAAAATAATACAGAAAGTTACGTTCCTGTAGTCAGCTGTGATTAGTTCTAATCTAGCTCTCTGGAGGAGGAGGACATGACATTTAAGACATTGAGCCCCTCTATTCCAAAAGGCTTATTCCTAATAGCATTGAGGGGAAAAATTGATTCTTTTGATCTTGTATTTTAATCTTAAATTTTAATTTGAACCATAAAATTTTAATAACTGTCCTCTAGGTTTCAAAGAGAACAGCACTAAGTATTTTCTGCACACTGCTTATTACACATGTAAAGCCAGATTCCTTTGTATCTGCAAGAACTGCGAGGGCTGCTTATTAAATTAGTAATGACCAGCAGTCAATGGCTTTCAACCCCTTTGAGTGTGTGTTGTGTCTTAAGCCAAGAAAAATAAAATCACTGTTGTCCATGTAGAGCCTTCATTTGCATAAACATCATGGCATTTTAAAATAATTATGTGTATTGACTTCATATGGGATTTTGAAAAAATGCAGGATTTCCCTAATGATTCACTTATCAGGTTTCACAAGGTTGAAATGCAAAGTAATTGCTTATGTCCTTCCAAGATCTAAAAAGCTGATAATGAATTTTATATGGTACAAAGAAACATGTACCAGCCAGTGTAATAATTTCACCATACAGCTTGTAAGCAACAAATTTTCTCATATGAGCCCAAGAGGAGAGAAAGTCAGTTCTGTTAAAAGGCAGTTATTACAACCTGAACAGTTGTCATGGCATTCTTCAAAATGACCAGCAGCTCTATTTTACAAATCAGAGATATAATTTTTATCTGAACAAAATAGAGAAAAACCAAGGATAACTTCATAAATTGCAGTAATTTACCAGCTGACTTGGTCTAATGTGTCTGTCTGTCCTGACACGTCCTGTCTACCTGTGAGAAGAAGCGTGCAGCCTTCTGTAGCATATGCAGCTTATGTCAGCTTATACGCTGAGACAGCATCTTTGACTTTTCACACTTTCAGTGGTAGTAAATGTTATTCCCGCTGATAGCATAATTACACAGAATAGAAGCAAGCACGTAAAAAGTTGAACTCCAATTCATTTTACAGTATCAGCTATTTGCCTACAGTTCTTAGTTTAAAAGGCCAGGAAGGTTCCTAATGTTTGCAAAATGTACTACTACAGGGAAGTTAAGGCAAAAAAAGATATTTCTGAGGCAATAAAGACTTCTTTCATTTCCAATTCCCTTTAATGTAGTTGCTATTCATGAAGAAATTGCCTTACATTTTCCAGGCAATACAAAGGGGAAAAAAAAAACTTTTTGGCAAATGATTCTACCCCTGTACACTATTTTTAAATCAAATTTGCTTGTGTATAAAGGCAGGACAGCCTTATAGATCTGGCTCAGGTTTTAGTCAAATTCAGGAAGTGTGGTTTATGGTGATTTTTACCCCAAACTGTTGGCTTTTTCTGTCTGTTGCTATAACGTAGGATTGGAAAAAAATGCCTATAATGTTTAAACTAGGGTGAAGAATGATGTACAAGCAAGTTATTGAGGCTTCCTTTTGCTATATCCCCTGTACGTGCCTCTACTACTGGCACGTACAGCACAGCACTGTCCTAAGCACTGATGCCATCACTGGTCCCGTTCCATCATTCTGGTGTCAGCTTCTACATAGGCCGGCATGGAGAACAAGACTATGGCTGCATCTTATCATCTCCTGTAGCCTCAGGGCAGATCAAACCTTGCATTGTCATCCACATCACTGTGAATATTACTGCATAAAACTGCTGGAACGCTACTGTGGGGAAATCAGAGCTTGTATATGAAGATTCAAGTCAAAGGCCGAATGAAGGCATCCTTTGATTAAAAATATTCATTTAGAATAAAACCTTACGTTAAAATCAATCTGTTGGTTCTTATGGTTCTGTACATAAAGATTCCTATTTCCTGAAGGAAGTATAACAGTTTACGTACCTGCTGTTCCAAGACATAACATGAAGGTATTGAGAGGCTTGTTCCCAAATCCTTCTCACAGCTCTCCCTTAGGATGTCTAGGCAGAAAACACCTAGGAGGGAAATTTTTAAGACATCGTAAGACAATGTTCTTTGAAAATAGAGCACTCTATATCATCAAGAGCTGGAAAATATTGAAAACGGAGATCAGAAAAAATGATGGGGAGTTATTAAAAATGGATGGAGTAATAATAAGATGATAAAAATGTTTATTATATGGTTGTGTATGCATTGCATGTTATTTCTCAGATTGATAGTCATCCTATATGTCATAAGATGTTTCCATAAAACAGGCTCAACAGGTCAGTTACTGACAAAATAATTAATTCCTCATTTCTGCTAAACAGGAATTTCAACAGTTGGCAGAGGTACAGCTTTTGAAAATGGAGTAAAAATTCAAAGTTAATATTCAACCATTCCACCAGAGATCACCAAAAGGCTATCAAACATTGTAATGCTTTTTTTATCATGATGAAGTTCATGTTAGCAAAACCACTTCACCCCATTTTATCCCTGTTTCGAGCATCCATGGGAGATGCTGATAGCAATATAAATTTAAATTAACAGTAATAGATTAAGATAAAAATTTCCTTGTATTTCTCACAGGTTCCTTCCTTCAATTAAGATTAAGAGCCACACAGGAGTGAAACATTCACAAGTCTGTGTTCAGAGAGGATATTGCAGACAACAAGCACAAACCACCTCATCCAAAAGTCACTGATACACAGTAACATACATGGAGAAATACAAACCAGCACAGGCAGGCAGGTTTTGAGGTTTTGCTTTTTTAAAGCCAAGATAGCATGCAAATGCGTGTGTAAGACTGGAACGCTGAAACTGAGCAAGACCTCCCAGGGAAAGAACAACTGCTGATACACTATTAATGGACAAAGGCAAGTTTCCAGTTGCAAAGTAGTAACTGAGAGTGAAGGAAGACTGGGTAAATATTAATTGTTCAATTCTACCACAGCAATCTGCAACATGCAGCAGAACTTCTCCTTTGCTTTTCCTCTCCCACTCGCTGTGTTTCTGTGCGTTCTGGCAGACTGGCTGTGCACCGACAGAACACCTGGTTGCAAAGGGGAAGGCTTTGAAATTCAAAGCTTGTCACAAACAGCAGTTCTTGCCTGTACACATTTGATTTCATTCTGCCAAAATCTTAGGTTGATGTGTGTTACCTGGTGCAGTGCATCACTTACGTGAAAGCTGTCACTGATTTTCTACTTTCTCTAATTCTGCTTTAATTATATTGTATTTAAGAACATGCAGGTGACAAACACGAAACAATCATGGATGAATTAACTCCATCAGTTCCAACTACCAGGAAAAGAGGTTTTATTGTTAACTGGCCTCAAATAAGAATTCTGTATTTCCAGGGTAAAACACTGCTTTTTTTTTTTTTCCAAAGGCATTCACACGGAGAGCATTTTAATTTTCCACACTATAGCTATGTTGACCTTCCAGACCTTGCAAAGTAAAGTATTTATGATCCTGGGTTTTTTTATGGTATTGTTTCAATATTTTTGTAACATTTGTATTTCTTGCTGATGTTTTTGGCATTAAAAATCACTCAAGCTGTGCTGAAATATAATGATATTCACTGAACCATAGTATGGAAGGATAATTCAGTTCAGGGAGGTTATTCCAGCTCATCATGTACACAAAGGCTTGAAAGAAAATGCAGAGGATTCTCAGTTCTTGACATGTGCACTCTTCAATCTCTCTTTAAAAAAAATAACGTGACACAGAGGAGACTTCACTTACATATCAAAATACGCAGCTTTATGTCTGCAGAGCCAGCCAGGCAAAACAGGTATCCAAAATGCACACAGAAAAACACCTTTTATGGTCTTCCCAGAAACACACTGTCTTTTAAATTCAACTGATCATGGAAAATTCAAGTCCGTAAGAACCTCTTTTTTCTTTTCTTCCAGTAGCAAAGTCTGTCACCCATTAACCCACTGCATCTCAAAATGTTATAAGCAAAGTCACAAAAAGTCACTGTGCTAGTTTTCATATAGGCTATGCTGTGCTTTATATTTATCCCCACCTTCTCTCTTTTATTTCCTATTATCTCTTCTCTGTCTTTGTCTTTATCTTGTCTTTTCCTTCCTCTGTCTTGACTGTCATCTTCAGTGGCAGTGGTGGAAACTCATGTGGAAGAAGACAGTTCTGTACTTATCTTGACCATTTTGATGCCTGTGGTCAATCTTCTATTCTGACATGAGTTTACAAATTTCATCCACATATTCTCTTCTGAAGCTGACCGCTTTGCAAACTCTAAGGGGATCAATGGCAGAAAATTAGACGTGTGTCTGGGGTTTTTCATTCAACTCCGCTAGTGTCCTTTAAACATTAGGCTGAAACCTTGACTATGGTCCAACTGTGGATTACCAAGAAGCAATGGTGCAGGCAGAGAGCACCAGACAAATGATCTCTCAGCAGCTAATTTTCTGAAAAGCTAGGATATCAGCACTACCTTAACTTAAATTTGCTTAGCACAGTGGTAATACCTGGGCAAACTGAACTGCAAGAATCCAAAATAGAATTAAAACCACAGATTTAAATCTTGTTTACAGGGCAAGTCAGGTTCCTGAATCTTAGCACTGCAAGTTGCAAAGCCAGTTCCAGCTTCAATATCCACAGCTTGAGCTGCTCAACTGTATGTTAATTTAATACAATCTTTCCAGTCTTCTAATTATCTCTAAAATGAGACTACATGAATGCAGAATCTCTCCTATCTTGGCATCAACTGCCACGGAGCCAATTCATAATTTACAGTGGTATGAGGTACTAATTTGACTCTTTCTAGCAGTCTGTATATTGACTGAACAGCTTGTCCACATCAGCATTCTCTGCATTTCTGAACAATGCTATGATGCAAAGTGCATGCTAACCAGTCTAAAATATTTAAGACAACCATATAGCAATCCATAAAGACTACAACATAGCACAATGATTTCATACAACTTATTGTCGTGATATAAAATAAAAGAATATTACAAAAAACAGACAGTGAAACTTAGCCAAACATACGTCTTAAATTCTGTTGCACTTTATACAGGATGCTTTCAACAGAATTTCTATACTATAATATTTCTATACAAAAGCCAAGTTTCAGAGAGGAAACCTTCACTGCCCCCTGTGCACAAGGTGCCTAAAATAAAAGAGTTCAGAAACAAGAATTAGGAAATATTGTGGACCCCTGTGTCATTCATTACACTTCATAATGTTAATGTGTTCTATTTCTGAAATATGAATTGACATGCAAGGATAGGCTCAGTGACCCAGTGGGTGCAAGAAGTCAGATAGAACATTTACTCTATCGTTAAGTCGTTAAAAATGGACTTAGCCCTAAAATAGATCTGTATTTTTATGGTTGTCAGCGAGACATTTAATTGAGTTCTCATCACAATTCAAAAATTTTAATGAAAAACATCATCCTAAGCCTGGATGCCCAAACTCTTCAAGGGAAGTTGATATATATATGAATAAGAATCCTTCATAGGAAGCAATAGAAACATTGTATGCCTGGGGTGTTTATTTCTTTTTCCTATCCCAGTCAAGCATGGTTCTCTCACACACTATGGTTGCAAAAATAGTTAATACATTAGAGAAAATTTCCATTTCACCTCATGAATTTTTTATAGATAAGTTGTAATAATTACAGAATTCTATATATTGTGCAAAATTAGCATTGCTATTCAGCTACCAGTCTGAAATAAGCTGCCAGGAGCCTTAGCTTGCTTTGAGACTTGACATAGGAACTTACTAGGGTAAGAGTATTTGTCTTTTTTTTTTTTTTGCTTTTTTTTTTTTTAAAGCGTGGAGATGCAGTAACATTTGCTGAATGTGTGTGTGGAAATGCAGTAACATTTGTTAAATGTGTGCTGTGAGAAGTCAGCTTTTTACATATACATACTACATAGAAATACTGATTTATAAACATCCACATGTCAGGATATTCTGAAAGCTTGGTACTGTAAGTACCATAGCTCCAGTATCACTGTGGAGAAATGCCAATGCTCATGATTCTCACAACTCCTTCATATATATGTAAAATATTTGGCCTGTTTTTTTAATATCTCCACTTCCTACATTCAAGATTTTGTGTTTTCATTTAAAAAGTGGGCTTCCTATACCTTCAATAAGAGAGAAACTGGGAAACATGGACTGTGAATTCACATCTTCAAAAACAAATCAAAAGAAAGTATTGTAATTGTTTGTTTATTAAATATCAAGGTTTTAAAATAATTTCATATTTTAGGCAGACACGAGTCACCATTTTGAGCTTTTGAGTTTGATCACACTGCAGATGACCTTGTGATGATTGACACTTGTTCTATTCTAAAGGGTGACCTCAGGAGACAACCAGTTGTACCTTTTCTTTCTCAGTGTGCTTTTGCTTGTATGTAGTTATACTGTTCAGAAAAAACAACCCGAAAAAGTCATCATGAATTTGCATCCAAACCACATCTATTTCATTTTAGGGCACTATTTAAAATCTGAGTGTTGGTTTTCCTCCATGCCTTCTGTAGATCCTCCTAGAATCAAGATCTATGTAGAAAGGACCATCCTCTTTACAGATTGTAATCTCAACAAACACAATCCTGCTTTTAACTGGCTGCAAATCAGATGCATCTGTTCTTATGAATACACAAGACCAATGAAGTCTTATGATGAAATCTTTTTTTCTCCTGTGCTCAATGAAATCACTGGAAGAAGAATGGCTTAAGTGCCATTTTGTGTTTTAGTTTTTCAGTTGGGATTCGGTTAGCTTATCATTTATTGTAGAACAGTGAAAAATGGTATTTATTATGTGGAGATGTAAGATTGCTCTCCTTTATAAAGTTGGCTTTGTCACAGTTATCTACCCATTTGTTATGAGTAAGATAGCAAAGAGAATATGAAGTTCAGCAGCACCAGCAAATCCATGTTATTATTTTCAGTCTGAAAACTTGTGGCTTGTTTTAGTATATTTCAAATAATGTCCACTTGTACCATTACAACAGTAAGAATTAATTACTTGTTGACATTTTTACCAAAGTGAACTTTGGGGACTAACATTTTGCCAAAAGGTCTATAGCTCCTATTCAAATTTTTCTGGTGCTGAGTTTCTGATGCATATTTGATGTTCATTTTGCCTTTATGAATCTATCTTCTATGTTAAGAAACATGTACAGACCTGCACCTGTAAGGACCTGTTCATCACATAACTCTCTTCTTCGCCTATCTAGAAAACTTAAGCTCTTATCTGGAACTTCTCTCAATTTCTACAGTACCACCATACCTGAAATGAATGGTCTCTGTTTTGAGCCTCTAAACTGCTTTTGAAAATGAAACTGAGTATTTCACAGCCTAGCTTTATCTGTGGGAACTTCATATTCTCTCATCCTCTTACATAGTCAACAGAGGAAGATGGACCATAGCTTCATGTTCTGTGAACACCTCCATGAAGGAAACTCTCCGCTGACTGTAACAAGAATGGAAGGGCATTAGCTTCTCTAGGAAAACATACACCTCATATACCATTTTCTTGAGTTCTTAAATCACTCGGCTGCTTTGGAGTACTTCGCCGATCTGTCCTCTTTCTCTCACTCACCAATAACAGCTTTGCATTTGTACTTAAAAATCAAAGTTCGCACCTATGTAACATCACCGATCTCCTGTCCAGGACCTGCTCACTCCGCTCCGGCACAGCCAGGCTGTGAACTGCTGGTGGGCTGTCTGAAGGCTGCCTATGCAGACACGCTTACCCAACACGTATGGTCAGGTGCACATCCGCTCTGGAAAGTAAGGTCTGGGAGTTTGTGTATGCGTTAGGATGCATACACTAATGGGAAAGTACTTCATTTAGGAAGCCTGAGGGGGGACCCTAAATAAGGAACTAGCTGGGAGACCTACCTAGTCAGTGCTTGCAAGCAACGCACTTGCAAAGTGCTCCACAGACACCCCAGCAGAGTCAGAACGATTGGAACAGCAGCTAACCACCCTACACAATGTTTACATGCCACAAGTTAAAACTGAGTTGGGTCCAGAAATGAATGAACTTCCATCACCTGTTATGCTGGACAACACTGATACTTTTTTCCTAATTATATATCCAGCTGACTTAAACTTTTAAGATTTATGGAAAAACACAGAGCAGTACTTCCAAAGACAGCAGTTCTGTGGCTTAAGTCTTATTTCAATAAGGTTTTCATAACCTCATAGCACAATTGCCGCCCAGTTTCCATTTATTTTTTGTGAAATCCTGTCAGTGAAAAAACCCACCCTTTCAAGGGGCCAAGTGAATAAGCAGTCTTACTGAAAGTTTTGTTAAGTACTGTTTTAATTTAGAGTCAAAAAGGGATTAAACAACTACATGTTTTATTAGGTTTAATCTACATACCTATTCCTTGTATTTCTGTGCTGGGAGGTATTTATATTATCTATTCAGCACTATACTAACCATCAGACTGACTGTTCCCTGCAGCTCTGCTGACTCAAAATAATGACTTGTAGGGGAGCTCTAATGACAGAACAAGGGGCAATTATAGACACAGCACGAGCCTTGGAATAACTGTGTGATATATTTTGTGCAGTTGATTGACCTCATGTTCAAGTTCATTTGGGCTCTGCTGCTGTAGATCTGGCTTATGCCTGAAGGTATATGGCTTGTTAATCTCAATATAAGACAGAGCAGATTAGATCACATCAGATTGTTCACACAAAAGCAAAACAGCTCCAGTTCTGGGACGATAAACGATAGCAAGAAGATGGGGCTCTGAAAGCAAATATTCCTTTGCCTACAGACAGTAAGATCTGAGGTTGTAAGAACAGATTATTCAGCAACTTTTAATGTTGATCTCCATGTATGAAAAAAAAAAGAGAATTGCACTTGTTCCCTTATTTATTTGAAAAAATTATCAGGAATTTTGAATGGTCAGAATAAACTAAGTTTCTAAAGAAATAAGTTCCTATTAGAATTAGCCTATGGACCAGGAACAAAACCAAACAGACTATGTCCCTTCATGTTCTTGTCTCTCTGAAATAACACCCTGCTGTGACAATTCACTGCTCAAGACAGAAGAGCTTTTCTTATAACTTGTCTTAATCCCAAAGCCAATAACTGTTACTACAGAAGAGAGAAGAGGAAACTGTAGGTGGTTCCTCCCATCAATATTAGTATCTATCATCAAAACAACTACAGTTATCCAATGTTACTATGAAAAAACCAAGGAGACAATGTTTAATGATAGTGCACATTACCTTACAAAACGCCATGCAACAGTTACACTGAAGCACTTTCCTCAGAAACAAGGCTTTCATTCTGAACTGGTTCAAAACCAGTGCTCCTCTTAGTGTAGCCTGTTTACAGCAGTCCCGCCTACCTATCTGTCTTTGAAAATGACTGTTAATATGGATATTAATATTCAACATAAACCTAGGAAAAGCTATAGGAGCAATTTTGTTACAAGCGTGTGCATGAGGAAGGAGCTACTCCTGGGTTATACAAACACAAAAACACTTCTAAAACTTTTATCCCAAAAATATCCCCTCTGATATACATGCTTATGCTAATTTATGCTGAGGGTGTTTTTTTTTTAAACATCAGTCTGTCACTTTGAAAAAATTCTTAAAAGCTAGCATTTCATATCTACTCATTCTAGGATCTCTTTATAATGCCAGAATTATGTGAAATGGTCTCCTCATAAATCAGAATCCAGAAGACAGCAAAAGCAAACCCTAAAGAGCCAGGTCTTTAGGAAAAAAAAAAAAAACAACAAACATTTTGGAACACAGAATTGCGTGCAAGATACAGATTTTGTTTCTCTAAGTACTTGTGATGTTTGACTATTTTAGAATTATTTCCACATTGTGCCAGATAGCAAAGCACCTAAATGGTTACACACGTGACAGACATGACAGAGAACTTGGATCGAAATATGAGGTAGCAATACAAATGCTTAACTTGTTCATAGAAACCTTCAGTGAATGCACGGTCTTCCCAGGCAATCTATTCCCATGATTCATAATTTTTACATTTATTATTTAGGTAGGTGAACATGGAAATCAATTTACTGTTGGCCACACTAAATGCCACTCACAAATGTGTTTTTCCAGAAAAGCTTTACTTTGATTGAGACATACTTTTAATTTCTACCTCTAATAAGTATGGTTAAAAAAAACCCCTACTTTTGAATACTTTGTCACCATAATTCCAGGCTATCATAACCCAAACGTTTGAACAGAGAAGCAATACATCTAACCAGAAACAAGCTGAGCAAAACAGTGAAATAAATTACTCATAACATAAAAGCAGACTACACTAACCATATGAAAATGAATACAACTTTTCTGGTTTAATGCTCAGAAATGAGCTTATTACTTAGCACTTAGAAGTTATCAAGGAAACAGAGCATCTGCCTTACCCGGAGGAACTAAAAAGGCTAGGACTTGGAAACAAGAAGACTGAAGGTCTTCTCTGGGGGAGACCATGGCTGCAGAAACCTTCTTCCTCAAATCTCAAAATACTAGACCTAGGGACAGTCAATGAAGACAGGAGGGGTTAAGAACAGATCCCTGATAGGAAGGCAAAGCTACCTCTCTCCTTAGGGTTTTAACTTACAGGACAGTTTCTTACATCAAATAAAACAGTAAAAGAAGTGTGGGATATTTGGGATATCTTTATATCTTGTTTTAGAATAGGTATTGCCAGGGATTGTGCTCTGTTACTTAAAAGTGCGTTTATGACTGATGAAAAGCAGCAGCACTAGTAAGCAAAGTCTTCAATATTTATTTAAACAGCAGGTAACAAAGCCTGCCTTGAATTTTCCCCAAAATTCACAGCAACTGTTTGAGATGATTATTTAAAGATTAAAGGATTGGTGTTGTAATACAGAATAAGCTATCTGGAAAGGAGTGTTAGACAGAGCAGCCACTGATCAACTTCATTCTGAAACCTGTAATATTAAGTATTTTTATTAGCTGACTTGACATTTTACAAATCAAAAGAACTAGGAATAATATATTACTTCTGGATAAGCTAATGAACATTAAGAGCCATGCTAATTCAAATCAAATTCAAACCAATGACTTAGACATGAAGTGTCACACCTTCCATTTAAGGATACAACTCAGATCAACATTTTAGTATAGTAGATTTACTAAAAATAAACTACACTAAAATAACCTTGAGATTACACCAAATTAAAAAAACAAACAAACAAACAAAAAAACCCCCCACAGATAAGAGAAATAACAAGTTGAAGGCTTTCTGTGCCTGAAAACAGGCCTCTCTACAGCAATGCATGGCTAAGAGTCTGCTCTGGAGTCCTACTGCAAAACTTTCATTGATCTATGGAAACAGGAGCAAGTCATAAATCATTCTGGAAGTCCTCTGCTCAAGAGGGGCAATAAATGCAACACTTATTAATTACTAAAGAACATCACCATCTATTAAGATCTGGGGGTTTTTTTGATAAATTCTTTACTGATTTTTTTTTTTTAAATAGCAAGATTAATTTATTGACTTGTATCGTATCAATTACACAAATAAACTATACAACTGCTGCAGTGCAAGACTAGATTTCTTTTTATCCCCATCAGAGAATGTCAGTGAAGCTATTTCTCTTATTGTAAAGGTCAATATCTGATTACAATCTGAGTTTGAAACAAAATAATGTAATGAGACATATCCTAAAGACAGTAAATCTTTTCTGTCTCTGATGGGCTGCTTTCTTCCTTTATCTTATGCACTGGAATGTGTTACCCAAAATGACCTTTCTTCTAGTTAATGAGGGCAAGATTTTGAGATGTCTGACTTCTATTTAGCATGAGATCACATCAACACTGACTGACAATTAATGTGAGGCAAGGTCATCTTCTCTGCTTTGCTAAAGGAAGTCTGACTTTGGTCATTTTTATCTTTTTATTTACAAGGTTAATGAGATTTTTCTTAGGTAACTCTTCCTTGAAAAGTTAGAGACGAATAAAAATTAAAAGAGCATAAAAGCATCTAGTAATCTTGCATTTTTAAGTAACAGTAAACTCTTGCACATTCTGGTTACAACGTGGCATTCTAGCATTCCTCAAAATGACCAAATGTCTTCTTTTTTCCAGCTCCTTCCCAAAAATAAATGGTAGGCTGCAGTAGTGTCTGTTCTCTGCAGAAATATCCACGTACATTTCAAAAAGGTAAGAAACAAAGAACTTCTTACAGTTGTTTTTATACCTATTTACTCCACTAAATGCTTATCAACACCTCTTTATGCACATCAATGTATCTGATGGAAAGGAATAAACAGTGCTGAAGTGCTCATAAATGCAAAACACGTTTTGTCAAACTGCTCTATAGAGTCAATATATTCAAAGAAGTGAAGGCAAAATGAGGGAAGTTAAAACCAAAGTGGTAAAATGCAGCATTGTATGGGCTGCACTGAGAGCTTCAGTGGAGCTGAAGCTTGGGAGAACTTTTCCCCCAATAGTTCAACAATTTATTCAAGTAATTTTTCAAAGGATGCTCAATAGTAAAAAATGAGTGGACCGAAGCATTTTACACCAGTCCAGAATGGAAACTCCAGTTGCTCTTTAGTTGCTGGTTGTTGCAACGAAAGATGGCGATGCTTAATTTGACACTGAAAATGGAAATGGGTAAAAGGCAGACGTTTCGTCTTGTAAGACTCGCACACAAATTAAGAAGAGATAAAGAGAGAAGATTCCAAAACATCCCACATTCTCTCTGCTCAGTATCAGGCACAGCAGCACGACAAGAGGTTTCTCTTGTTCTCATACACTAGTGTGGTTTCCGCAAAGAAATCTGTCAGGGGGTGAATACCTAGAAAACACCAGGAACCAGCTCCCCCCCCATCTCTGCTGCACCTCCCCATCCCTGCAGAGCAGCAACACTGGGGTTGCAAGACAGACGTGGCAGACACCAGCACCCCAGATCGCTGCCGCTGGGGGTATGAGAACATCCCTTTCCCTTTTAACGATTAGATGGCCCAAAGGAAAGGCAGAGAACAACTGTATTGTTTCGTCTCATTTTCCCCCCACAAGCTTTTGCTCTAACAGCTTCAACAAGATGACAATAAAATGACTTTTGAGACTGTTTGGAGGAGATTAATTTGCTCACTGATCATTTTGCGCAAGTAATTAGTCACAATAGCTACTAGGAGGGGAGAAGGAAAAAGATATAGAAAGCAGATTAAAGAAACAAACCATAACAAATTCCATAAAGTCCCTGGAAGTGTCAAAACCTTTTTCAATCTTATAATTGCCTATGTAAATATCCAGGTTTTATTCCCAGTGGCTTAACAACTTTAATTTAAATAGAAAATAGCTGAATATATAATAATTGCTTGATCATTTTACATGCACTATAGTTCATTAAAATAAAACCCATACTCGGCTGGATATCCAGTACTTAAGAGTGATTTTATAGCGCATGTAGATGTTGATAAATTAAATTGACAAGAACTGACTGAGGATATATTCCAAAGTCAATTAGGATTTTAGTTTCTTCCTTTAATTGTGACAGCGGTAACTAAGAGTAAATTTACTACAAATAAAAGATGTAGAAAGCATTATATTTTCAAGTGTTGCTTAAATATCTAAAAATAATCCAAAAGGCATTTTAAGCCAGTTTTAACTTGGGCAGCTAGCTCCTGCAGAAATCAGGAATCTAATGCAGTTTTGTACAACCAGCAGGTCTAGCAAGTTCTTTTCAGTTCCTTCAGCAAATGAAATCTTTCACTAAATGGTTAGTGGAAAAAACACAGCAACATTACAATTACAAATATAAAACATCAGCTACGTCAAATAAGTGGAAGTAACAACATTCCCAACATCAGTGAGGCCAAGACATACTTGAATACAGATTTAAATGACTGCAGCCTGAAACTGAAAGAGGGGAGCAGACTTGCTACTATTCATGCAGCCTAGTTAAGCTTCTTTATAGAAGCAGGTAAGTAAAGAGGGATCTCCACCCAAACAACCAGAACATGCACAGGCTCACACAGCACTTGTCCTCTTACAAGGCTTTCAGTGAAAGGAAGCAGGCAGAGGAAAGCAGCAAGGAAGTAAAGTAGCCAGACTGAAGCACGACCAAAAAGATGGCCCCAAATAAAAAAGGAGATGGCTAAAAAGGTCCTGAAACAAGAAAGAGAGCTTTTAACCCTGCCATGTTGGGACTACGTCTTTTTGCCTTTGTAAATAAGCAGAACTTCATAGAGGTGCAATTCAGTAATTCTTTTCTCCTTCTAAAACAAAGGCCCTACAGGAACCCAAACTCTGGACTTCTGCTCTGATCAAAAAGCAATGACTATTTAAAAAGAAGAATTTATAGAATGTGTAAACTACGCTGCCTTACTAAGCAGAGGCAAGTTATGAATCCACACGGATAGAAAGCAAATGCTGCCACATTAGGCACTTCCTTAAGGTGCTGAAGTTGAGAGACCTGGTAAGTGGGGAAGAGATTCGTAAAGATCCAGGCTTTAGTTAGGTAGGCAGAATCCCCTTTCTGACCTCTCCATTTAGCGTTGTGGCCTCAGTTTTTGCATGCAACACAGAGGCCAGTACTTCAGTGTTTAAAATACTTCCTTCCAGATCATCTTCCTTTTCAAGAAATAAAACCTTTGGCTCTTTGTTATTCCCATTGCAAGATACCCGCATGTTGTCAGTTGGTTTGATTCACAGGAGTAAACCAGGCACCTAAATAATTAAAAAAGGAGTTTGATTTTTGTAGCAAACAAAACCGCAGTTCAGCCTGGACATGCTTCCAGCAAAAAAAGGAAAAAAAAAAATCACATTAAAAAACCCCAAAACAAAACAAAAAACCCACACACAAACAAGGATGCTATGGTCTTGTAAAAACAAAAAAACAAGTTCCCATCAAAATGTGTATCTGGAACTTCTTATTAATGTATACAATAACACTATAGTTATATTGGTGGAACACAGTGTTCAGATTTCAGTTTAGATGCCAGCAGAAGAGATCTGAGCATAAAGTCTGACAGTCACAACATTTTAAAATTTTTTCACATTATCATTACTTCACCAGTGATCTGACACACCACTGACGCTCACTGTCATGGCCTACTAACCAGAAGATAGGGAGGGCGGGGGGTTTGCAGGAGGTCTTGTCTTTTTCTCCCGGAAAGGAAGTGTCAGAAAAAGGCAGATTTTCATAAAACTCAGGCTTCTGTAAAACAGTAGATTTGTTCAAATGTGGAGTGCTGCATGGGTTCAGATCCCCTCAGGGAAATCGCCATTACGGAGGTGGGATATACACTGACATCTAAAAACAACACAACTTTGGTGGCAGATACAGCCCCTCTTTCTGAAATCTGCCCCTGGTCTGACTTCAAGAGAAAAGATTCAGATCCTCAAAGACCTCTCTCCTGAGCTAAAGAAAATCTCCATTATCATTCGGCAGCAAGAGATTTGACATCCCCTCTGCATGTTCCTGCTGCTAGAGGGCATGAACATTAGACCTGCAAGCAAAACACACTTATGTAGAAAAGCAGTAACAAAAAGTGCACTGAGGTGAGAAGTTGTTGTCTTTTTACGATATATCCCATGGCCTATTTCGATATATCAATAAAAAATTTTATTTAAAAAAAAAAGGGGGGGGGGGCGGAATACCAATCCCGTCTCAATTAAAACATCCCTTTAGTTTCCCTGCAAGGTAGCCGACCTCATCTGTTTTTTCAAAGGATGACTGGATGAGCACTAAAAGGCATAAAGTATTATCAGGGCAGTAACCTCTCTGATGCTTTATAGATTCACAACAAAGCAGCTTTATTGATATGATTTTAAAGAGCTCTCAGAGGCACAAAATGCAGTTGCTGTAGGAATAAATAGCAGACATCCCTTTGAGAACAACAGATGGCATCCAAGGTGACTTATCTCCCAAACAGGTAAGCAGTCACTTTCACTTATTTGTAAATAGCCATCATTTATCCTGGTTTGTTCAGCAGGTCCCAGTGGTGTCACCTGCATCGATGACTAAAAGGAATGGATGGCAAAAATAAAATGTAAAAGTGCAAGTTTAACTTCTTCTGCCCCTCAGCAAATCTGAGACCTGAAGTGATACATAAAGAAACCGATGAAAATAAAAAGTAATGGTACTCTTGATAAAAATTATGCATTCCAGTAGATTCTGAATTCAGCGTAGGGGAATACTAATGTCCTTCTTTTCCCGCTGAGATTCTAGTATAAAAAGAACTTACCTCACTAGAACATCTGGGTAAAACCAAGTTTTGTAACTAGCCTGGATATCAAGAATAAGGCTTAAGTGGAGATGCACAGCTGCAAGTTGCTTATTAAAATGCTTTATCATTCTGTAAGTCCCAGTGGCAGAATCAGAAGAGCTAGAAGACCTTCCAGGCTGTTCTTTTAAAGTTTTTCATGATCAGCATTAGAGGAAACTCAATTAAAGAGAAATCATGTCTCAGCTACCACAAAAAAAAAAAAACAACCTGCAAAGACAGACCTTCCCAGCAGACATGTCCCAAGCTGATGTTCAACTCATCAGGTAGGACTGCAGAATGGTTTGGTCTCTAGAAGAAGAAAGGTGTCTACATTAGCACCGTAGTTTGGATCAGCAGTGCATTTTGGAAGCAAACCCCTCAGCTGTCCCACTGAGGACACTTTGGTTTCTAGGACACTGGGTCTTACAGCATTGTAATGGGGATTCCCCTCCAGAAGATGCTGAAGAGAAACTGCTCGCTGACAGCATACTAAGCACGCTCGGCTACTAGAGGGCATTTAGTCCATACAACCACAATAAAGGTATCATAAAGTAAGCTCCTCTCCGCTCCTACCAGATCCTTACCATCAACTTCTGTTCTACAGATCTGCTCCTACCTGCACTATACTGTGGCTAATGCATTTATTTCCAGAAGCAGGGGCTCAGCACCAAAGGGTCCTACATTAAGCTACCGAACTGCAAGATTTTTCACAGAACTCAACATTCCTTCTGATACAGAGACAGCATTCCTCCTCTTCCTCATCCTGGGTCAGACCCTGTTCCAGCTTAGTTACCTGGACTGTATTTTGCTTTTAGGGTATTTCTAGACCAACATTTCCAAGCTCCCAAATATGATGCACCACTTCTCAGATACTCAGTACCTCACAGAATTTGTAATCTTTAAAGCTGATAAATCACTGCATTTTTGGCAAACAGTACTATTTCACATTAGAACAAAATATCACTTTTCTTATACCTAAAGAATAAACTAGTGATCAGATTACAACACTTAGTTTTCTGTTGTCACATCTTCAGTCCTGACAATGCAGTACAGAACATTAACTCCCTTAATAAGATCTTTCTTCCTAAAAGTCTTGAGAAAGAATCAGGGGGAGAAAGGAAGAGAAAGGGTTGTGACTATTTAGCTCAATTTTGAAAACCAAAAGGATTCAAGTGGCTCCAATTACAAACAACTTCGAATTGCCACTCCCATTCCTACAGTTCCCAGAAGTTTTGGTATAGGTTGCTGCAGTGGGGTTCACACACCCTTCAATTACCTCAAACCTCTCAAGCAAGGCCATTTATGCCTGGTTTTGCATTCAGGTTGCATGTCTGGAAGGAATGAGAACGGAAACAGGTTTTATCCCTATTCCCATTAGAGAATTTCTACAGAAACATACTCTCACAATTTTCTCCCATGGTCACAAGAAAACCCGCGAAGCACTAACCAAGGAGGGAAAAGCTGGGCAGCTATACCAAGCACAAAGGATATTCTGTGCTGTCTGTCTGGGAGCATCACTGAAATGTGCAGCAGCAAGAATGAGCCCACAAATACATGCCTCCTCACTGCGCTACACTGCTGACTACCTACAGACTTCCCTTACTCTTGACCATGCTTCACCTCCACAACCACAGCTGTGTAAGATCACTGCCTATTGTCTTTCCAGTAAACTAAAACTCATTCCCAATATGTCTGAGCACCCCTCAAGTGTTCCGTTCTCAACGTATTGCAGCATGAAAAAAAATCACCCTTTACAATGAAGAGAAGGATTGGCAGTGTTGAGGACTTGCTGTGAAGTAACACAAGACATCCTTCAATACCTGAATATTGCCCTCAGAATAATGCCCAAACCAGCAGAGACTTAAACATTTGAAAGAAGCGTCATCCAGACACCAGCAGTGCCATGATGCTGCTAAGTCACACTCCAAATCTAGGCCACTTCTTTCTGCTTTTTGTACAATTTCTGCACAGTGGGGGACTAGGAAAGTGGCTACGAACAAAAGAAGGAATGACAGAAGAGATTTGCTTTTCCTTAACAAATTGTTAAAGAGAGCTGAAAAATGCTCATAGTTAACTGATATGAAGATGTATTTTGGTGATGTTTCCATACTGCATACAACGCCTCCTCCCCCTCCGAAAATGTTATTCACAAAATATTAGCATTCAAATTCATCTGTCAAAACGATTGCTGATGTAGTATAGAAGGGCTACATTATCATCTGTGCTGCAGTTTGCCTCAGAGCAATCTTGATTCAGATATTTACATAACCAAAGATTATGACATCTTTTCCAGCCCTTTTGATATGTCTGTCAGCAAGATGTCAGTGGAATCAGATTAATTCCAGCTAGATTCTTTCCTGATACCCAAGAATAGCTGTGAGGCATGAAGCAGTCATTTTGCCGAGCAGAAAGTTTGTTTTCCAAAAAAACCCCCGACAAATCATTTGAAGCAGAAAACACATATACACAGGAGTGAAAAATGTGTATTTTATTATACTTGAGGCCCAAGATGTAGTGGTTTTGAAGGCAAGTATGACCATTGGTAGAAATATCTTTAAGAATAGTTTAAAAGTACTAAAACATCTCCCATATCTCATATCCAGTATCTTATTTTTTATTACTAGCCCTTGCATTGTAGCGACAGATATAAACTGTGAAAAACTGCATATGCTAAAGGACGTAGAATTGGTCACCATTCAGGTGAATCTTGCAAAGGACAACTCTTTCCACATACTGTTGAGACTTGTCAAGGTTCACAGGTTACACAACTTAAACCTCTATGAAACCACACACACACACACACCCACACACACCCTTACATCCACTTTGCCTAACGTTCTCATTCCTCCACAGTAAGAAGTATGGAACAGAGCTTGTTGACATTGATGAAAACTGTCTTCTAACTTTTCACAACTGATTCAGATGACAAAATGGGCAAAGACACTTGTGCTTTGTCAACATTAAGGCTGCTTTATGCTATTGCTAAGGAAGCTAAACTAGGTAGTAATAGAGAAGAAAATTCTCATAAAGGTCAATATCCAAGGACAGAATGAATAGGTGTAGAATAATTCTGTACTAAGACCTTACAGCATAAAATATAAAGAATATTTACAGAGAATAATGTTTGTGTATAAATTGATGCTGAAGGAGAGGAAAGGATTATCGAGTAGATAATAGAAAAGGGTCAAAAAGGACAGATTAAATGACAGAATAGAAAGAGAAGAAATGTAGTAAAAGAAGGATTGGGAGCTTACACATTAGCAGGAGGAAATAAAAACAACGAAAGGCAATGCAACAGATGAACTAAGAAAGGGCTAGATGCAAATCCCAAACCAGGACTCTATAACTAGAGATCGAATGCGGCATCAGATAACTTAAGAGAATTTCTCCAAGCCTTTCATTCACCTCCTCCTCCTGATGGAGGACTAAATCAGGTGCCCCTTACTACAAAAGGCTGAAAATGACAGAAAAGAGGTGGAAATTAATTTGGCTTACAAATATTCTCATAGTTGAGCTTTACAATCCCAAATATTTTACATTTTCCAGATGGTTTGCAAAACTTCAGATTCTTCCAGAAAACACATGTTCTGTTTGTCCAATGGCTCTCATTGTTAGGAATAGGTTACTTAGCAATGACACACAGTGATACAACAGTACATCTGCTGACCTTATTTGCTTGTGTGTTTACAAATATATCATACTAGAGATAAAATGCCTAGTCTACAAGGGCCCAAGTTAAATATAAAGTCAACCATTCTTGCCCTCAGAATACAGTAACTACTGTCATTACCAATCACTCATTGGCTCAACCGTCAGGTTTAAATCCTCCTCTATAATTTTAAAGCTTTTTTTTCTCCAGTGTACCAGCACCTGACATTATATCATGTGTACAGATGAAAGACAAAGGTATCTGACTGATATTAAATGTTGTCACTCAGCTGGGGCTGAGAGGATGCCAACTGGTCAAATTCTCCAAAATCTTTGAACAGATGCTGTGGATATTCCAGTTATTACTTCAATTTCACACTCTTCCTATCTATGCTGACAGCTGGTTGTGACAGTCTGCTCTCTTCTTCTCAGCTCTCATGTCAACCTCAGACATATAATAGCTGGGTTACAGCTTAAACAATAGTGATTAGATCAGGTAGAGGAGGAGGCATGGTGGCAATAAAAATTAAGATGCTTCAGTAAACCTTCAAACTCTGGCTACTTCAGCTGAAAGCAACTTTACAGAAACTCATCCAGCAAGACTAAAATTATTCAGAGGAGAGGAGCAGGAATTTTATTAAGGCCTTGGGGTATCTTGTTGGTTTTGTGGGTTTTTTTTAGTCACACTAAGACTAATTTCCATGAAAGAGTCTCACTGACCAATTCAGTCTTCACAGTCTCAGGATTTAGATGGGTCAACAGGTTACGGTGCATCACCTTATACTTGGCAGTTCTCTTTGTGAAAATGTCCTACACCCTTCAAGTCATTTGATGCAATTTAGCCCTCATTAAAATAACGAAGCTCCTTGGCTTCATAAACACTTTAACATAGGCAATATCAAATAAATAAATAATCAGAAGAAAGAGTTGCAGATCCGACCCCATCACATTTAAGCATGCCAAGTAGTACTGTATGCTGTCAACACTAGAATCTAGCCCTACATAAACACTGCTCCCCTCCACAGTAGGGATAGCTGTAATAACTGAAATGCATTTTTGCCATCTGTTAAATAATTCACACAAACAAGAAATGCAGATATATTTTTTTCCAGAAATGCTGGCTGTATATTTAAAAAGGTAACCTCTACAACCCTCACATTCATAATTAGGTTTGTGGATAGACTGAAGAAAAGAATTCCATTTGCAGAAAAAGCTCAACAGATGGTATTGTATATTGAAGTATAAGCACGTGAAAACTATTTGAACAAATGGCAGATGTGTCTGTCAGCCTTCTCCTGTGCTATTAAAATAAAGATTGGCATTTAGGCTATTATTCAGACTACCAGAATTTCACAAAAGTCCTCTGAAGCTTGTGTTGGCTAAGGACCTCTGCAGGCCCAGAGATAAACCAGCCGGAGGCGGGAGGGGGGGGAGGCGGGGAAGTGTGGGTCTTGCATGGCACCTAGGTTTGTCTCCTTACCCAGTCCCACTCTCAGATTCTTTCCAAAGGCCCCTCTTTAAGTATACAGAAGAGATCACACTTAGCTGTATTTCAGACAACAGTGAGTGGCTGTCCATTATGGCAAACTTTCGGGGTTTTTCACTGTAAGGCTGAACATACTGCACATCCCATCAAGGGTTAACACTGCTTCAAGAAACACTGCCTTCTCTCTAGTCTCTTCTGCAATTGCTTTACTTTAATGGGACTCATGCAAAGCATGCAGAAGACAAACAGTGCAGTACAGAAAAGGCAACCTCCTATGGGTTCATAAGAGCTCAATATTTTTAGGATCTGCATTCTACCACATGAAATCTAGGTTTTCCCAGATGCTACCTATTGGTGATGCAGCCTTTGTATTTAAAAAACACATTCTTTTTTTCATGGGACCAACAGTGAACTGCTCTGTATCACAGTCTGTGTAACCTGGGACCACTGCAAAAAGTTAATGTCTCTAAATACATACACTTAATATACATAGACTTTCTCCTAAGTGCTTATACCTGCTACTACTGAAGCGAGGCAGGAGCTTTTCCATTAGTATAGCAAAGTTGGGTGCCTATTCACTGAATCAGTAAGAACAAAAAATTTTGTTCAGTTACAAGAGAAAATGCTGCTTAAGAAATACACATAATAAAAAGAACAATCTGTTTTACTTTGAAGAGCTTAGATCATTTTATTTTTAGGAATACCTTTGAAAAAGTCAAATCCTGTCTAAGAAGCAATTGCCCAAAGCAATAAAACACATCAATATTTTCATGATAAAAAATCCATAGTTTTAAATTTAGCTGTTATGGAAGTTAATTCTTAACTAAGGCTTATCTTAGGCTTTCGTTTACCCAGAACACACGAGCTATCTTCCCTAGGGAAGAACAGAGAGCCTGCTAGCTAGCTCTGATTAGCAAGGAATCAAAGCCTGTCTCACACTCTAATGCTTTAGGAACCGCCTGGTCCCAGTTCTGTCTGACCTGCAATCCAGGCTCCAATTCTACACAGCGCCAGAGACTTCCTTATTGCGATAACTTTTTAAGAGTCTCTCTCATTCTAATGCATTCTGTTACTAAGAGAAACCTTGCCTAGATATAAAATGAGAAAGTACCCTTAGAGCCAGCATGTGCTAAAAATGCTTTCTCATTGTGCATGCTGGTTTTAACAACAGGGGCAAGTCTATTGGTCCAAATTCAATGCCAAAGGGAAGAGCCTGTCTGCCTCTTGGGAGGCAGAATACACTACCATCACACAGGCTGCTTAAACTCAAGTAATCCCATTATACACATCAGGATGTGCAAGAGCATCCTGAGCAGCCCTGTTCTCTATCTACCTTTCTTTCACTAGCTCTGCAGTCTGCCAAGGCATAGACAGCCAGTGACAAGTGAACAGCATGAGGCATATGTAGAGGCTGTTTCTCTGAGAGCCTGCCACAGCAAAGAGCATGCAGAGACCAAGGAGGAGAGACTGCTCCACTCCCAGGGGCATGAAACAGAGCTTCATGCAATACACATGTAAATGAAAGGTAGCTGTAGCCCATGGTGCATAATGCAGCTTCAAGAAGAAAAAAAAAAAACCACAAAACTCTACGCCTTCACCCCCAGGCCTGGCATATTTTTGGGGTACACAGGTATACTGATTGCTCTTTGTGTGTGCCTCTGCAAAATCCCTTTATCAAAGAAAGCTTAGATGAATGAATTCCCCAACTTCACGAGCAGAGTTTACGCAGAGAGCCCTTCTCGTGACTGATACTATGTTGTGCATCTTCTGAACTTTTGGCAGACAGTTGCTGCACATTTCTTTTCTTCTACTTTACTGCATCTTCCCACTTTCATGTACTCACATCAGAGATGAAAAGCTAATTTTGAGTAACTACTTTCTTTAATGCAGCTTTTTCTCTTCAATTTTACATACAACATTTCTTTTCTGCTATCAACTCCAACTACTTTAGGGAAGAGTGTTTATGTGTTTAAGCCTGCAAGTAAGTGGACTGTTTTTCTAAAGAGTTAATTCTCTAAATATTCCAGCTTTCCCAGCAGGCTGCAAAGAAAAAGGTTGCAGAAATGTGCCTATAAAGACAGATTAAAACATTGACATCACATCCTTATCTTAAAATGGAGGATATGGAGTTTGCAAATTTGCCTGTAATCCACAGATTGTATCACTGAATGAGAGAAAACTTTTTACTGCTTCTACAGCTTCTTTTACATTTGTCACAAAGCAAATAACAGGTAAATGCACTAATCCAAAGATCACACACAGCAAAATTATTTCGCATTCACTTAAAAGTGTTAGGATTGTTTACACTAAAGCAATTCTGTAACTGAACACACAGGACCAATCCACAGCTCTAAATGAAGATTCACAACTAACGAGAAACACAATAATTTCAGAAATACACTACAGTGCTTTTGGTTTGTTGTTGGATTTTTTCTTTTGGGTTTTTTTTTTTGTTTTGTTTGGGTTTGTTTTGTTTTAAACAGAGCAGGCAAAATGCTAGGAAATACAGAGAACATCTTCAATGGCAAAAAGTTCTAGTAGCTCTAGCTGGTCCACTCTGCAGCAGTATTTGCTGTTTGCTGAATAGATTGGCATAATATAGAGTGTACAATACTAGCTACTATTAGTGAGACTTTGCAATGAGAAGGTAATTATTCCAGTAAGGAAAATAAGTATTTTCAAACAGTATGTTCTCAAAACAATTTCTCTTAGTAATTGACCTTAAAACAATTTGCTTTATACTGGATGATACCAGGGCTTAAAGTGCAAATCAAAAAAGAAAGAAAGAATGCTAGCTAAGTAAGAGCAAGGGAAGTATTTTCAGGAACAAGTTTGCCATGGCTGGAAGAAGATATTAAACCTTGCTGTTAATCCCAGTTCACATTTTGAAAAATTTTTTAGAAACAGCGACTTAGAAACTATGGCAAGGAAAAACAAGGGATCATTTTGTTCAAATGAAAAGAATGTTACATTAACATTTGTATTGGTTTTATGTGGCAAGGTTTTGGTAGTGGGGGGGTTACAGGGGTGGCTTCTGTAAGAAGCTGCTGGAAGCTTCCCCTGTGTTCGAGAGAGCCCATACCAGCCGGCTCTAAGACAGACCCGCCGCCGGCCAAGGCCGAGCCAATCAGTGATAGTGGTAACGCCTCTGGGATAACATTTTTAAGAAGGAAAAAAGTTGGGACAGTGAGAAACAGCCGCCGGAAAGAGGAGTGAGAACATGTAAGAGAAACAAGCCTGCGGACACCAAGGTCAGTGAAGAAGGAGGGGGAGGAGACGCTCCAGGCGCCGGAGCGAAGATTCCCCTGCAGCCCGTGGTGAAGACCCTGGTGAGGCAGGCTGTCCCCCTGCAGTCCAGGGAGGCCCACGGTGGAGCAGATCTCCACCTGCAGCCCGTGGAGGACCCCACGCCGGAGCAGGTGGGTTCCCGAAGGAGGCTGTGACCCCGTGGGAACCCCGCGCTGGAGCAGGTTCCTGGCAGGACCTGCGGATCTGTGGAGAGAGGAGCCCGTGGAGCAGGTTTTCTGGCAGGACTTGTGACCCCGTGGGGGACCCGCGCTGGAGCAGTGTGCTCCTGAAGGACTGCACACCATGGAAAGGACCCACGCTGGAGCAGTTCATGAAGAACTGCAGCCCGTGGGAATGGCCCACGTTGGAGACGTTCGTGGAGGACTGTCTCCCGTGGGTGGGACCCCACGCTGGAATGGGGGAAGAGTGTGATGAGCCCTCACCCTGAGGAGGTGAAGCGGCAGAAAATAACGCGTGATGACCGTAAACCCCATCCCTGTCCCCCTTGTGCCGCTGGGGGGGCTTGGTGGAGAAATCCGGGAGTGAAGTTGTGCCCGGGAAGAAGGGAGGGGTGGTGGGAAGGTGTTCTGAGATTTCGTTTTATTTCTCATTACCTTACTCTGGCTGATTTGTAATAAATTGAGCTAAGTTTCCCTAAGCTGAGTCTGTTTTGCCCGTGACGGTAATTAGTGAATGATCTCTCCTGTCCTTATCTCGACCCGCAAGTTTTTGTTATATTTTTCTCTCCCCTGTCCAGCTGAGGATGGGGGAGTGATAGAATGGCTCTGGTGGGCACCTGGCATCTAGCCAGGGTCAACCCATCACAGCATTCTACCCATAACATAAAAAAACAAACAAACAAAAACCAAACCAACAAACAAAACCCCCACCCTAATTCTTTTACCACATAACTCCTAAGAAGCCTGTGCTTACAAATTCTGATTCCCAAACTCGGGTTTCACCCAAATCAATCTGGTGGGGAAACATGCACGTTTCACTTTTTCCTGTATCAATACATCTTAACCATCAACTATGCATCAATAGCCAAAATATGACCAGACACCAAGTTGCACCTAACTGCAGTGATGGCTAAAAGCAAGTTATCACGCACACATCCCCATTTCAATCAAGGCCCTTTTTCTTCCTATAACGTTTGTGCAGTGAAGGGAGAGACAGAGCATGGCACCTGAGGATATTTCCATAGAAGAGGCACTTCCTACCAGCTGACAATGCTGAAGCAGACAGAACACCAGAATGCTTGGAGAAGCCATATCAGAGCAGAGCAGAAATTTGATCTTCGAAATAGTTATCCTCTTTGTCCACATTAAACAAATGTGCCTCCTTCCTCACTGAAGATCAAGCATTGAGGTACACTAATAAAGGGAGAATATAGCATAGATGGAGCTGTTCTGAAACAAATAGTTGAACAGGCGGCTGAGAATTAAATAACTTTTCCACCAAGCCAAATCATCAAATCAATATTGTACTGATGGTCATCACCTGCAGGTTCATGTTACATCATCTGGACAGCCCTAAATAGAGTTGATATGAATACGAGCAGGAGAGGAGTCTCTGACAAACGGTGAAGCACTAACACACAGTTCTATAAGGGAAATCTGCACTGGTACTGCTTGGGTGGGCTGGAGGATTTTTTTGGAAGGACATTACATTCCTCATTGCTCTCAATCTTCTTCCTTTCATTTGTGTTAAACTCACTCCAACAAAAGGAAGAATGAAACAAAAAAAATCTTCTTGCCTCCTACTGATCAAACTCCCATGCAGGCTGTTCAGGTGAAATTTAATTTTTGAAAAATATTTATATTCCCCATTTCTAAAGCATATTACATTTAGAAAATCACAGTTAACAAATCATGCCTCTAAATGAGGTTTTACAAGAATGAAATCCTATTCAACTATTTGCAACATTACTTATTTGCTCAAATGGAACTTAAATCATCACCTTTACACCTGTGCAGCATGCCACAATGATGTACTGCACACTGACAATGTTTGGGTTTGATGCTGTTTTTTATACTAAAATCCACATTACTCTAGTTATTGATCCAGTGAAAAGCAGGATTGATTTCCTACTTGGCTTTGCCTTTGCCATTAACCAGAGAAAGTCCCAGCAAATGGCTCTCTTTGTAAGGTGTCCTAGTACATGAAAATCAGTGCCTACTCCTTAATTGCTGACAGATGGCTAAATTCTAACTACAAGCTATCAGACAAGTAGGATAAATGCACCAGAGAGTTGACATGTATTAGATGCAAACTTAATATACCTTCTGAAACAGTTAAAGCTTCTGTCTAACAGGAAACATTTTGGGCAACTGAATTCTTATCTTCCTATTCTTGAATCTGCTGTATTTAATCAGCCCTTGACACAGAGTTTTAATACCTTCTGCTGTATGACATAACAGCAATTGGGCTGTTTAGCTCTTTTCATCTTTTGACACCATATACCTGTTCAGTTTGTCTGCATGGATATAGACGGAAAACAGAAGCTTGGCATTGAGAAAATTCTTTGCAATAAAACAGAGATTTTACTGATAATGTGAACAGCACTCAGGAATATTACCACCCAGTTCACCAAGTTTTCATCAAAGATCTACCTGCCTACTTGCGGAGGTTAAAAAAGAAAAAGAACGAGACATTACAATAAAAATAGAATCACGCAATTGCATTTTTGTACTGTCATTACATTAATGTTCTACTACAGCTCCAAAGACCAATAAGTAAATAAACAGGAAGAACAGGCAACAATGTTTTTTCTAACCTGATTTTCCCCAATATCTGCTTGGGCCGTGAGTAGAACTGGTCTCCCATTTGCAGAACAAAATTTAAGGAAATTTCTCTAACCCCACCACCTAATGAATCCTGATACTACATTTTCTCTTGTTAAGTGTCTAGTTTCATGAGATTTGAGGGTAATTTTAAATCAGTACAAGTCCTGTACTTTTACAGTAATTACACTACAAAATTTTGCTAGCAAGTAACACGAGCCACACTTGGAATTACCCCTGAACATATAACAGTTTCAGCTACTGAAGAAAAAGGCAGTTCCTCGAGTGGTTAAATCAGCAATTAACTTTTGTATTTAATAATTGTCTTTATATTTATTTATACATCCATACCAAGATGATGAATGTTACTGAATGGGCCTGCAGGGAAAAAATGGTATTGAATGACAGCAAATCTTTCCTACCTTGTCACTTTAGGAGGTTCATGACAAATGGAGGTAGAGAGAAAGGAAAGAGAGAAAGTCAGAAAGCTTCCCTTCCATACGGAATCAGGAAGAGAGGAATGAATATAGAGAGTACATTGACATGACAGTGGATCCAATTCAATTCAGAGCATCACATCAGAATTTCCTACCCCCCATCTCATTTACTTGTCAACACAAGGGTATCTTAAAGCAACCACAGAACAGCAAAGTTAATCCAAAAGACAGAACTAGTCTCACGTAGCTAAAGGTAGGAAACATACAATGGAACCTAGGGCTGATATACTTCACAGAACCGGCTTATTTTGCACTAGTTTTTCTTAGACTCCACTATAACATGCAGTCCTTTCAGACAGAAAAATAATGGTGTTGGATGGACATCTTTCAAGTAGCATACACTTATTTTAATAAAGCCTTCTCAAGACTTGCAAGCCTGCTTACTGTCTCCCTTTATAAAAGGTATCATTTTGCCAGGTGGTTTATCCAGACTCCCACAAGCTTTAATTATCTCTTCACTTAATGAGTACAGTAGCTGATCTAGATTTATTGCAGTAGCTAGAAGCTAGTGTGAATAAAATATCAGTTCTGTTTGTGATGTGGCAGTTATCTTTGTTTGCAGACTCTTCTAATTACTTCCAGGTCATTAAGCCCATCTCCAGCAGATATTTTACTGTCATTAGAAAAAAGTGGTATAATGACACTAAAAAAGTCAACGAGTACAGAAAAAAAAAAGTAGTCAGAAAAGGTCACAATAAGGCTCAAACCTGTTAATTCAAAGCTGGATTACAGATCACAGAAATCATGCACATAACTTGGCATGCATCCTATGAGACACAAGAGGAATCAATAGGTTACACTGGGCATGTATCAGGGCAGTCACCACATTAAGTGATTTATTTCATACAGATTTGTCAAGGTTAAATTATAAGAATAAGTTAAGTTGTTCACTAGTCCAAACGCTGACTTCTTAATATACAACATAGTATTTGGAGGAAAGCATATAGATATACACACACACGAATATATGTATACACACATCAGAACTGACAGAGGATAAAAGTCACAAAAGCTGCCTGCACTTGACCAAAGGCAGCATTGGACCATGTATAATTTTCTTCTGTTTTACTAGTGAACAATCTTTTTAGAGGCAGAAATTCAAACACACTCATTTCCTACGTCATCTTCTCCCACCTCTTCCAGAGACACTATTTGCTGAGGCAGAAAGCCTGGCTACTCTGATTGCTCGATCCACATGTTCACTGAAAGATTGCCTCCGTTTCTTCTACAAGTCCATCTGCTATCAGTCCTTTCTTGAGTCATTTGTTTGTGATATGTTTAAAAAAGGTATAGCCATAGCAATAATTAGATTCTGCCACTTCAGCTAGCCAGTCAATGGCTGTGAATGGAATTCCAAAGGAAGATTTCCAAATGCAATGTCACAGAACATCTAAAAAAGTGCAGTTTAACCTAAATGCTTAATCGACCACTTATGCTGACAGCCCTAATTGTTCACATGTGGACAAAACTATGCATTGAAATGTTTTTTGTCATTGTTCTAAATCAAAGGATAATCTGAGTTCAATCATCATGTTCAAATTTGCAAACTAATTGCATCTCTTCCTCTTCCTTTCAAAAGGAGTTGTTCCTACAATTTAAAAGATTGCCAACACATTCTTTGAGAAATACTTCAGTCCTTAAAAACAAAAAGGCATTATTCAGTACTCCCAAAAAATGAACCACACAGCTTCATAGTAAGTGTCTATTTTCAAAAGGATTCTGACCCCCCTGGCTAAGTGCATGATGTTGCTTTTCATTCCCTCTTAGCCTGGTATGTATAGGACAGTTTATAAAGGTGAAAAGAACAGAGATAAAACATGTAGTTTGCAGCTTTGGACTTAGACTTAAGTAAGGAGAACTGAAATAAGGAAGATTTAAAAAACAAAATCTACTGAAAAATGTACCTTCACACTATGCCTAACCTCACAATTACTGGAACTCATCACTCAAAGAGGGTATCCAAGTGAAAAGTTTCCCAGTAGTCTTTGCATTTCCATCTCCAGGGTTTTTTTCATCCAGGCCCTCCCTATTAGGCAGATGTCACCTTCAGCTCAAGATCATAGTTTTATATCTTTTCATCATAAAATTTCCCCAATAATAAATAAGAAGCCCTGGGCTGCATAGTGTAGTCAACACATTGAGTCCAGTAGGTTTGTTTTCCAAGGTGCGCAACTGCTCTTTGATTCATCTGGATTTGGCAGAAAGTCATAATGGTAGCACAAGCTTGTACTTTCATTTGTACAGTTCCTGTTCTGCTCAAGTATTTACTGACAGTGTACATGGGTGCCTTTCTCTCACACTTTGGATTTTAGTTCCCTAAAACATGCTGTACTAGCAGGTGAATGATGGCAGTCACCATAATACCAAACAGCCCCGCATCATCTTCCACCCCTTAACAGAATCACCAAGTATCAGACCATGTACTTAAGTTTCATAATGCGGTGAAGGGAAAGGATATGGTCAGTGAAGTTCCCTATATTAAACACATCAAATCAGCATATACACTGTAACTGTAAAATGAATACTACTATGATTTCTGAATTAGACATCCCACTCCATCACCCAAGAAATGATCATCTAAGAATCACCAATACATATGAAGCTACAGAAAATACTGTATGTTATCTGTCCAGTGCGCTAGTCACTGTACCAAAAGAAAACAAAGATTTACAGGGTAAGTCAGGTGAACCAGAGGCTAGAGAATGCAGAAGAAGGAAGTGCATTGTGGAGTGACTATGAAAGCAGGTAAGTCACTGCTGCACTAAAAGGAAATTATTTATATCGGTGTTCCACTGGAACACTATACATTTAACAAACCATTTTGTTCACAAAGGCTAAAGACAGATACAGATTTTCCTCGGCACTTCCCTCTCCCCTCCAAATCAGTAGAAGCAGTCACTGGGCTTTGCTCTTTCTGTCCTTTTACTCTCCAACTCCCTGAGGTCTCAGGCAGCCAGGGCTCCAGAGCTCTGACAGTCCCCTGCGTAGTTATTAAGAATCCACTGGTAGCCATTTAGGTCCTTTCTCAAGCCTTACCCTATAGCTTCAGATTAATTCCGACTCCTCAGAGTCTGAGCAGACCGTATTCCTGGAGATACTTCCTCAGATGTATTTCTTTTCTCTGTAGTACTCCAAATAGGAACCGCTTGATAACCTTTTCAATTCTTCATTTACTACTATAGGTCACCAGAAAAGAAGAAATGGTCTTCCTCACTAGACATGTATTTTACAGTGTCACAGACACAACAAAATGATTCATAATCACCTAGGGCTACACTGGTCTTTCCTTTGTCCCAGATACTGAAAGATGTATTTTCTATATTGAAAAGATGGGAAAGATACTGAAAATGCGTCCTTCAGCTCAGAATGCTTAAATCATCTTAGTTCCTTTTTTGTATTCTTTGTATGTCCATTCACTTGCAGGCTGCAATGATTATAAATCAAACAGCATCACAACCAATTGCACTCCAAGTTATAATTTAAAGGATAAATAACCATATATGTTTAGGCATGTCTTAGTGATGCTATAAAAACTTAAAATTTCCATGTTCTAATCAGAGATGCCCTAGCAGAGAGTTAGGCAATCTCTCTCACCATGGGCTATTAGGAAACCACTGGAACGTGAAGTAACTCTTCTTGGAAAAGGAATTAAATAATACAATCCTTATAATGCCAGGGAGTTGTCAAATCACTCATAGATTGCATGCATTCTATTCTTTCTTCGAACCTAAATATGCATTAAAAAAACAGTCAGAAGATGAAGTTATTAATAAAAAACCATTCTGTTTCAAAGAAAATTTATGTTTGTAGCCTGATAGATACACTAGATTGGGTAATTTATCTCCCTGGCATAAAGCATTTGTGTCACTCATTTCTTCTTTTAAATATACAATCTCATACCTGTTATTAAACAGTCCGTAAATCTTAAATAGCAGAGCCTCCAAAAAGCATTTAAACCAGAAAGAACTCCCGTTCTGTAACTGAACAGTAGCTTCAATCTCAAAAGAAATCTGATGTAGTATGATAAACTCCCAATTACATTATCTATGCATTTTCTTTTTAGAAACATGCAAGAAATAAAGTATTAACTAGAAAAACAGTTCTAGAAGGTATAACCTATGTTGTTGACCTTGGGCTTTCAGTAATTGCCTTACCAGCAAGGCATGCACCTATCACTGAACTTGTTTGTATTACATTTCAGAGTCAAATCATTCGATTTGCAAGATATGATCTTTGGTCTTGATTTTGATCCAGCTTACTCAGTTCACTACAGTAGAGCAGCCTTAAGATATATTAACGAACATAAGGATACAGGAAATTAAAAAACAATACTGACTGTAACTTTGCTTCCCATTCTTGTGCAAAACATTTAATCAGTGATGTGAGCAGGATACCACCACTGCGTTTTCCTCCTCTCAGTTCAATTTTTCTGCCAAAGCCTAATGGCTTTTCCTTCAAACCTAGTGGGTGTTCCAGCTCCAGGGTCCTTTGAGACCACACAACTGTGGTCATGTCATGTAAGCCAGTGATAAGAATCCTACGCTAATCTGGAATTTTCAATAATATAGAATTGGATGTCAAGTTCTTCTTAATTTTCATGCATTTGCTTTAGACCAATTGGAAAATCTTAGGGCTTTAAAAGTTAAAATCAACCATTAAATTCCAGGTGGAAGGACACCAACAAGCAGTGCCCTGGTAACACGCTGCCACCAGAAGGCTCTCTTCGGACATGAGAATCCTTTTTCTACATAGTCTAGAATACCTCTTGAAAAATAATGAGGTGATTAAGTTTTAGGAGTGTACGGACTACAGAAGTTGAGAAAATGAGATCCTTTGAAAATGAGGGAAATAGAACTACTTTACCTTAACAATTTATTGTGTCATGTTACTTAACTATATCAGAAACTGCTAGTTATAAAAGCTGTAATGAACATAGCAAAATCTTTAACAAAAAGAAAACATAGGAATTAAAACAACCACCCAAATCCTGCATCCCTATCCTCACAAAATTAAACAGAGCTGTTGTCTTTGTCTCATTAAAGACTAGCTCCGTCCCTAATGCTGATTCCCATGTACTTAACTGGGTTCTAAACTGGAAATATTTCTACACCTGTTTCAACTTAAATCAGACATTTTAAGGCCATTGACTTCATTTGAACTGAAGCGCAATTGCACAGACTCAAGTCTATGTGCTTCTCCAAGACTGACATCCACTACTTAGCAACCTGCATTAGCCTCTACAATGTAGGATCAGATCTCTTACCAGCAGCAAGAAAACAAACGCATACATCACTGAAACCACCTGCACAACAACTGACTGTCTCAGCAAAGATCTTCTTTAGGTGGTCAAAAAGAGAAAGATGATGAACAATTAAAGCAATCCTTGCTGCCAATCGTTTCCATGCAAAAAAGAACCTCAAGTGGGAAAGGAGAGAAGCATATTTACAGTGCCTAACTTCAAGCCACAATTTATATGTTGAAGGTGGGGGACTAGCTATCTATCGAAGAATGCTGTTCAAGTCCTCTAGAGAAGCACTAATCCTGCAAGGCTCCCAGAGCATCTAATCTCCTAACCTGAGCATCTAAATTAGATTCTTACTCTGTAGAAACAAACATCCTGACTTCAAACCCTTGCTGTCACGTATATACACAACCCTCACTCAGTGTGCTGGCCCACATAGCTGTCTCCACTATCTTCCACCGGTAGGAACAACCACCCCAAATCACCAGTCAGAACAAAGAAAGAAACAAAAAAATCAAACAGAAGAATTAGACAGCCAAGAAGCTGTCTACCCACATGGTCACAAAGAAATCAGGTGATTTATTGGATTAAAAAAAAAAAATGCAGATCAAAAAGTCACTTGGTTCAGAGATTTGTGGTCCCTGAATAAGCACAGTGTTCTATATTGTGGCTAGAAGTGTTGCATATCATAAAGAAATTATTATTAAAAGGATAAAAAACTTGGGAAAAAGGCTCATATTAAACATAACTTTACAAGGACTGTTATTAAAGATCTAATTAACTCGTTAGTAAATAGCTTTGAGGATTGAAGTAGCTATTTAGGTTGCATTATATATTACCATTACACCATATTATATATAATGCATGTATTAACACTGCACTTAATTTAAGTCTGTAACTAAATATATTTATTGTAAAGTATCTAACATGAAGCCATCCAGAGAGAAATCTGAGAAAAGGATTTCAAACACCCTGGTTTTGCTTTTCAATTAGAATAAGTTCTTTCGTCCCCACATAAATAACTGATTGGAATCAGCATTTCAAACTCCTTCCCCTTGTATCCTACAAATATTTCATCACTTACAAATGTTTAGTTCCTAAGCTTTAAATAATGCTAAATAGGTCAAACTCTGTATCAATTCATCTATTATGCAGTACAGAAATTTTGGCCAGCCAATTTTGTCTGACTAGCTCTGTAAGTCTGTTTCTCTTCACATACTAGCTTCACTAAAGGACTATGAATCAATCACTTCTCCTAAAGTGATTTTTAGAGTTATTTCAGCTACACTAAGCAATTGCAAAGGATGTTCCAAAGCATGTATTATTCTTTCTCCTCCCTGGAAAATAGTTAGATCTGAAATACGTGATTGTAATGGTTCAGAAATGTTGTTTTCTAGCTACCACTTTCTGATTATTAGTATATTAATATACATATCATACATAGTACACACTAATATATGTGAATATATAATGATGATCCATATGATACATTTTATGCTGAATAGTGCATTTTGGGTATAGATCTAGATAGGGAGAAGCCCAATCCGAGTTTGTATTTAAAGCAAAGATTAAGCTTGTATGAAACCAGGGTTTTGGTTAAAGCTTATATCTAGTAAAAACCTTTTCAGACTTCTGTATTGTGAAGTTTCTCATTACCACCCAAGGTGAGTTAAAATTACCCAGAAATGCATAGCCTATTGAGACTTACTGCTTAAATATACAGGAGGTTCAATCAGATAAATTACTGAATCTCATGGTTTTGCTTTTCTTGCACAGAGTATATTAGACTATTGCCTTTTACAATATTTAATTAAACAATTCCATCAATTATCCTGAGCAAATATGCAAATACAACCATAGCTGTTTCATGCAGTGTTTTCAGACTTAGCATTCATTAAAAACTCTGCTAGACTGCGTAGCATATTAAATTCATTTTGCAAACATAGCAATTGTCTTATCTAAGAAAACTGTTCCTTATAATTAAAACATTTGCTCTTATTTGGCACTTTTTCCTCTGTAAGTTGAATTAAGAATCTAGAAAGGGCTCCCCTGCAGTATTGATAGGTCTGGTATCTGGGGGTGGAAGCACACACTCAGGGCTGGGTTGTGGTTTATTTCCCCCCGAATGAGAAAGATATAATTAGCCATCAACAAAACTGTATCTCTTATCTCATCCACACAACAAATAGTAAGCTTGTAAAACCCATTGCCACAAGATATTACTGGAACCAAGGCCCCAGTATTATACGCAGTTAGACCGAGTACCTACGCAGAAAATGAGAACTCTGTATTTACGGTGGTAGAATTTTAAAAAGGCAAGCTTTCTGGAAGGGATTCAAGCTCCCATATCAGCACGGTTTTGCCTGACACTGTTACAGGGCTGCCTATGCCAAGATACGTCTAGGATGTTCAGGATTAATCTTGACATTGTACTCAACCACACTGAACTGCCTTTCCACCTACATTTGGTAGAGGCTATTGAATGCATCTATGTAGTATCTCACTTTCTCTGAGCCCAACATAAGCATACATCAGGTATCCCTACATGAAAGTAGTCATGTCCCAAGAGTCTGTACACAAATTTGCTGTGTCCATCCCCTGACTCCCTGCTGCAGGATCCCAAAAATTCAGCCTTCTAAGAGAACAGGGAGTTTGGAAGTGAGTGGAGACAGGTCTACATTCAGCTGGAAATACAACAGGGTTTCCACATGCAGGCTGAACAGCTGTCAATATCTGAGTTTTGAGGCTTACAGTTCAGATATATGGTGATACAAGCTTAAGAATAACCTTCCTTTTCTAAAAGACTAAGTTCCACTATTGGAGATGGTAAACTGAAATAAATACCCAGCAGAGTAAATAGACTCATGGTACAATGTGATATAGCAATCACCATAGTAATCAGCAAAAACAGTGCACTCTTCTGTACTAACAGCATTAGGTTAAGTTATCTATATTAGAATTAATCTCAAGGACAACTAGCTTCCGCAAAGCAATCACACTGCAAAATTACGCTTGAGCTGGATGGTATGGTGGTATTAACAGCTTAGTCCACACTGCATTACCAGCTCAAATTAGCAGAAGCATCCAGGTTTCAATCTGTATCTTGACAGCTACAACATTTTTAAACTTTGTGCATTCAGTGGAAGAAGCATACAGACACAGACAAAATACAACAAAAGCATGTCGCGCATCCATCAGTAAAAAAACCAGATTTATTATTTTATGTATGCAATTTTGGAAAATAAACTGAATTCCATGAACATATATAAAAGGTTGATGTGCTGTGTCTGAAGGTCTTACCAGCATGCAGACAAGTTGGGATGGGCAACAATGCATGAGACATTGGACTCATAGACCTTAGTAAGGAAAGCAGAGAGGGAAAGAACAGATTTCACTGTGTTCTGCCTACATCACTTAAAACTTATTCTCCGAAATATTAAGCAGTAAGAATCTCTGAATTAACTGGAGCCACTTGCATGGACAGTCTTTGAAGAGATGATCTTCACGCTGTACTAGAAAATTTTAAGAAGATTTTGCTGGGCTGTTTTTTCCATTCATCTCCACACTGACTTAGTAAAAACCAGTAAAAAGCCAAAAATTAACAGGGTTTTTTTGTTTGAATGTCACGAGATCTCAGGCTCCACCTAGAGGGCAAGCAAGACTCTTAAAGCAAACAAAAAGCTTTTCTTTCCTGTGGTATGTTTAAGTAGACTGGCCCATGTTATACCAGCCTGTCATACCCATAAAATCCAATTTAAGTCAAGAGAAGCGAATAGGCACATGAAGAGATACAGCTTTATAACAAGTACTTGCTGTAGGAAGAACACAGCAGCCTTTGTGGACCAGACTGGCACTTAAAAGACCAATCAAGAGAGAAAATGCTAGAAAGTTTCTAAAGAAATGATCCAAGTCAAACTAACTTAGTATGAGATATCACCTTGTATTGGTGTGGAGCAGGTCTGCTTTTAATTCCAATGTATTTTAATGGTCTTTGTCTTTTGTTTTAAGGTAAATCTGTGCCTGGGTATGATTCTTTTTTAAAGAAAACTTTTGAACAACTTTTTAAAACATTGGAAGCGTGTACCACTTTTCTAAGCAGTTTTAAATGGACCTGCACTTTACACAGGACTACTGGTTCCATATTTATACAGTGGCACCACTGGCAACTAATTAAAATAAAGTGCAATTTTATGCTGAAAATGTTTACTGGAGTACCTTCATCAGAAAATTACTCTTCATAGATAGAAAAACCATTGTTTGACTTTTTAAAAACAGGTTACTAGTAAATCTGTTTATCAATAAACAATAATTTAAGACACTATTTTAAGAAAGGGAACTTATACACATAAACAGTATTTCTAGCATTAAAGATAAACATAAAATTTTAAAGCAGAAATGTGGTTTAGGAATTCTGCTATTTTTCCTTCCTTTTATAATCCATAGCTGGAAGCTAAAATAAAAGTGCAAAGCACTACAACCATGAAATCATATATTGAAACTGCATCCTGAGCATCCTAAAGTGTTTGGTGGGTTATATTTGATACATAACATATTGTCAAGAGCACTTCCTGTTCTCATCACAATAGCTTTGTAGCTATTTAGGGAATTTAGTCACTTGAGCAAGTCTTTTCACATAAGTAAAGACTGGGAGCATGAAAGGGAAAGCATTTTCAAGGCTTTTAAAAGAGATAAGAGATTAAACAGAACATATTACTCCATGTTATGGGTTCTGAGTACTGAAAAGTAGTGTTACATTTTTCTTTATAGGCCAGTATTTGTGTTTGTCAAATTAGAAGGCAACAGTAAGATCTAAAACCTTTTATTTTTTGAAAACAGTCTGACATGGTACACTTGTGAAAGCCACAGAGGCAGTAACAATAAAAGCAATCACTGAGAGATTTCCTGTGTATTCCAAAGCATGGCGTTAATCCTGTATGATACGAGGACATAAAGAAAAAAAAGATTCATCATCTCTTTGATAGCTGGGAAGAAGTGGAACTGCAGATCCCAATAGGATCCTTATCCCTCAAAGTAAAAAGGAATGTGGAAGAAGAGTTCATTGTGAAGTTAACCCAATAAATGCTATCCTTCAGTTCTGTGTAGCATTCTTAAATGTTCCGAGGTTTAAAGATCACTGACAGTGCTCTAGAATTCTGCTCCACTTACTAGCCCTTACAAGAACAAACATTTTCGAGAACAGATCTGAAACCCCCTAAATCATTTTTCACTTGTGAAAACATAGGCCACTGACATATTTCACACAAATAATTATAAAAGGAGAAGCTTGTTTCCTTTTTCAGCTATGTTTTTTAACTCCTAGTTTCTCTTCTGCTGTACACCTTCTCAAACATGTTAACATCCACACCTAAATCTTCCACTTACTTCCTAGAAATCCAGACACAAAGTGGTTAGGGTTGTTGTTGTGTTTTTCTCCTTTCCTGCTGGAAAGTGAAGGGGAAAACAAAAGACTGGAATCAGTTTTTTCCATCTTTTAGGCAACTTCATCCCACTGAGGATGCAGTTGGTGAGATTCATGGGAAAATGAAAGCTTGCAGAAGCTTTTCATGAAGTTTCATGTAAATACTTTTCCAGAGTTCAAAGACATCCCCTATTGCAGATTCATTTTACTTTTAGTAAAACCACTAAATAATTGATTAAGCTATCCAATTATCAATGTAGTAGGTTATTTTCTATTTTGTGAAAAAAATAGCTAAAAAGGATATTTGAAATTATCACAAGTACTGTATGTGCCACACTGTATGAGTCTCTCTGGGAAATGAAATATGTTTTACGAACAAAGCCTTCTCATTATCAATAAAAAATAAAATGTAAAAATTATTTGCTCATCATTGGGTACTTTAGAGTCCCAAATACTGATCAGCACCCTATGGCAATAAATGCAAACACAAATCAGTATCATTGAATTTTCACCTTTATCTTATTTTATAGATGTATATGCATATAAAACTGTGCCATTACTCCTAAATCTATCAAAAGGCCAACTTCATAGGCAGCAACATTTTTACGTTAAAATTTTTTACAACTTCAGTACTTATCCTTGAATTTTTTTTCCTAAAGCAAGTTTTAATTTCATTACAGACTTCAGAGTGGAGAACTGATGGGTTAGCTTTCTCACTGCAATGCTCTAGTTGTAAATAACTTGACTAACAGTTGGAAGATTCACAAGATGAAAACCTACCAATGTAAAGCAACAGTTCTTGTCCTCTTTTCCCTTTCTTGTTTATCATGAGCTGTCATTGTCCACAAGGGACTCCTCTGCTGCTATTGCAGCACAGCACATGCTGAAGCTGTGTACTCCCTCCATCAGGTTCACTGTGAATTAAAAACTTTTTATTACAAAAAAGATCTTTTGCTCAAGACAGAGAAATAACTTGAGTCTCCATCAGATATTAAAATCACTTGAAGTCAGTTGAAAGAAACTATTGACAGTACTGGGCATTAGATCACACCTTATAAGAAGTTTCCTTTATATGTCACATTATGCTAATTTTTCTCCCTTGATATTTTTCACATTCTTCTTTTTATGATGCTTTATTACTATCCAGTCTCTATAGTAATAAGAAAACCATTCAAATATAATCAGGTATCTCCTTGCTAAAATAGTAAAATTACCAGATTATTCCCTTGCTCAAGGTTAATATTTCATTGTACACAGGAATAACATTCAGGCACAACAGTCATGCTGCATGTTGCCCTCTTTAAATCTCAGTTCATTGCATGAAGGCCTACTCTTAAAGGTGGTATTACTCCTAAGTCAACTTGCAGTGTTATCAGATTGCATATGCATACCAAAGAACTCATTCAATTAGGACATTAATGATTTTTTTTAATCATTACTAGTACAATGGGGTGATGTATTAGTATTTGCATGTGTAAATAAATTCAATTAATGAGTTAATTGCAGAGAGACATGAAAATTAGTTTAAACAAGTCAATTAAATCATATACAGTTCAGAAATAAGAAAGCGTGCTTGTAATGCAATTAGTGTTCTAATATGCTAGTAACTTTCATAAACAGGATCTTAATTATATGGCAGGTCAAAAAGAAAAAATATTTTAATTGATATAAAAAGGAGCTTTTTTTGCTGCTACACTACACAGTCTAGCTGAGTTTAGAGAAAATGATCCATGTTAATGAGATCAAAATGCTGTTATCTAGAACAATAAATAAGGATTTTTTTTATTTTTAATAGAAATGTATCTCCAAAGTAGTCCAGACGACTGAACGAAGCATTAATGACTGCTAGAAACTAATCGTGCCACAATCTACATGTGATTGAATTATACATTTATACAGTGCTCTCCCAAAAGCTTTTCAGAAGACTAAAACAACTGCTAGGATAAAATATTTGATAATATTTTAATATTAATCATCATAAATTAATCTTATATTAATACACTGAACAGTACTGATGCTCAAAATGAAATGTGTTATAGTGAAGTGATGACTCACGAAAAAGGCCATCTCTCTTGTTATTGTGTAATCGTGTGTTAATTTATGGGGCACTGAGATGTACCAGCAGTACATTCAAGGTCGCTGAATTCCATTCACCAGACTTCCTCTTAGCTGTCAAGTTGTAGCGCTTACTGAGGATGCTCATGTTAGAAGGGCTTCTTTCAGGTGGCTGGCCAGTGGTCTGAGGGATCATTATCACCTATGATCAGATTCACTGAAGAGAAGAGCTAATACCTTTAAATGCAGAGGATGGTGGTTTTATTCAAATGTAAAGGACAACTAACATGTATTACTCCATCAGTTTATAATCTCTACTTAGGAAAGGGCAACAAGGAAAAGCCCTGAAGTCAAAGAAAAAAACCCTGTCTATGTATAGCAATAACTTTACTTGCTAACTTCAAATTTAAACACTAAACCTAGCTACTATAGAGTGCTATATCGCTGGGACTTAGAATAGTTCAGTGTATGAACTAGCTCCTTAAAAACATGAGTTTCACTAAGCTTAAGTCCACAGCACAGACTCTTGCTTGCTGCACATTCTCTGGTGTGTGCTGGACATGGTGGAGCGGGGATGACATGCCGCCCCTGTCCCATCCCACTGCACTGGCAGAAAACAACTACACCCCAAAATGCTGATCTCCCCCAACAACCTTGGAATGAGAGGGCACAGTAGCAACCATCTGCATCATCAATCAGTTAAAATATTAATAGCAACTGTTGTGAACATTTAATTCCTATATTGAGCAAGCAGCAATTCCCTCTGTAATTGGGGGATGCAATTCCAACCTAGGTAGCATGAGGCAAAGCCATTACTTGCCTGCTTTTTAGTTCCAAGAAAAATCTCTAATATTTATTCCTTTATTGAATCCACAGTCCAGTAAATTAATGATTAGCTTTATAGGAAGAAGTGGCTAAGAGGATTTTCCTAAGAAGTATTTGCCTAATACAAGAGGGAGGAAAGTGTTTTCCTACCTAACGTATTTATACAGACTCATTATCATCCTATCTTGTGACACATGATACTAAACAATTTGATCATAAAAATCACCCCCAAAGCCAGAGAAATGCAATTATCGCCTTCAAAAACAAACAAACAAACAAAACCCACCACAGAGCTCTAGTCCAGAGACACAAATGGCTGTTTTAAACCTCTTTTGGTTTTTAACAAACAAGGTAATCTACTGGGATTTTCTAAATGTCTTGAAATTTGGTCCTAGGGACTTCCCTCTGGTCACACAGGAATTATTCTGAACTCTTAGCATATCCTTCTCATTTTTTCCAAGTCAGTAAAGAAAAATACATTAAAAGTGGAAATCAATTAGTGATATTTTTACAATATGCCACACTTCCCATAATTGGATTTGCTCATGTTTTTATGATTTTTTTACTCCCTAAGAATGAAGAGCATATTTAGTTGTTCACTCAGAGCTGCCTAGAGACAGGGACAGCAGCAGAAGGGCAACAGCCCGTAACTCCCCCGGGAACTCACCACTAGAACAAATGGCCCAGAGACGCCAGAGACACTCACATTGAAACAAGTACCTGTTTGCCCTTTCCTTAAAGGAACAGCAGTAGGTAGGGGTATCAGCCTGGGCTGAGCAGGATAGCAGGGTAGGGTAGGGATGCGGGCAGCTAAGAGAGGATGGAGGGGTTCAGTGCTTTTGTATCTGTGTGGTAATGGAGCGGGACACAGCAGCACTGCTGACCTTTCTGGTTCTGGTACCATTAATAAGAGGTGGATGATGGGTACCTAAATTTGTCACCCTGAAGTCCAGCAGGGATGAGTATTCACTACTCCAGTGACTTCTCAGTGCACGGCTCCAGAAAAAACAGCCTTCTTACACTTCCTTACAGCACTTCTATTACACCTCTACCATAAATCAGAGCATACATGTGCTATTTCTGTCCTCCCCTGATTTTTAAATCACCTGCTTATCTTTCAATAGCATATAACTATAAATGGCTATTCAGCAGTCTCTGTTGTTTTCAACACTTCTGTGCAAAAAGATGTTACCAGGGGTGGAAGGAACATGACTTACAGCTAGTAGTTTTTCCTACACTGAACTTCAGCAGAATACTTAGGGGCTCCCAGAATTTCACAAAAAGATGAAAAAGATATAATGAACCCACAAAACTGGCTAAAAACTTCAAGTAACATTTCTAAACAACTTCCTGAAGCCTGATGCCCCAACACCTTTGGAGAGCTCTTTCTGTGGCTTTATTTACATTAGCTACTACTAGGCTGTTAGCCAAGGGCCTGCTGCAGACCGCCACTCATCCCCCCAACACAACAATCACACCCACACATCTCACTGCCCTTCTGGTACTTCCCTTTTCCAAGCACATGAAAGCAAAGCTTGAAATAAAATTTACTCTTTGCTCTCAGCGAGAACTAATGCTTATCAAATGCCCTGGTCAAACACAATAAAATCCCATTGGGTTAGGAAATTGCTTTTGTAATTGATTTACTAGTTCTCATAGAAGAAAAGGCATTTCAGTAGCATTTTCATTAAAGTGCTTGTCTACAACAACAATCACCACTCCCCCTCCCAAATTCCTGTTTTTAAAAAGCCAGTATCTTTCTTTGAAATAAGTAATGGAATGAAAACAACATTGTATATGGTGGGATATTGTGTTGTAAAAGAAGGTCTAGACATGGAGATTTTGAGAATTAGCCATTACTCGGAACTGCCAAGCATAACACAGAAGGAAGCAGCAGCATGGTTTGCTGAAGCTGAAGCACGTCAGTCAAGCACGAGGTGTACACGAGACGGGCTCTCCATTTCTTTGCACTTCTCCTGTCTGGCTACTGACAAAGCCTACTACAGCAGAGACCTGGCTCGTACTTCACCATTTATGCTTTCTCTGTCAGGGATTTAACAGTGACCAGCAGGATAAAATACCTGGGCCCCGGAATATTTTCAAGACTCCCAATTATGTCACTCAGTGACAAAACAGACAAACTTGTAAGAGCCTTAAATACCTAATGGAAATAGCCCCAGGAGAAGCTGCACTTCCACTCTGCCTGGAACAAATGCCTCAGTTCACTCCCTTAAACCAGTTGTTTTTTGTTTTTGTTTTTTTTTTAAACAACTTTCAATTAAGATGTTATGCCAACAGGACCAAGCCCGTAGAAAACCCTGGGCTGTACCACATTACCACTGCCTGCAAAGCAGGAAACTATATCCTTCATCACTACCTAACAGGTTCAATTCATTAACAGAGAAGTTCCACACTACTCTTACAGGAGAAATAATTTAAAAAGCTGAACTCTTATATAATACAATGCAGTTTGTTTTCCTTTTCTAATTCCCCCACTTTCTTCCCTAAGAAGGAAAACACCCTGTGAATAAGCCATGTCTCAAAAAGAACAGAGAAAGGTCTTTATTTTACTAACAGATACGTGTGAGTTACATTTATTTTCACATATTTTTCTGAGAAAAACTAAAAAGGCTAATTTTCCAAAAGGCTAATTTGGGAACACATCTTCCCAGATGTGTTGCCGAAGCTTTGCAGTCAAACCCCTGAGATCTTAACCCCACCATGAAGAGGTTTTTCCCTCCAGCTGTTGATTTCCAGTTGCTCGGTACCAGCCCCATCCTCTGCAAATCCTTTTGGTACTGCACTGCCTGTGCACCTGTCCAGCACCCCCCAATTTTCCAGCTCACAGAACTGAAGAGTTTGCAAAGATAGCCATGCATATATAGCTATATCTGAGACAGCCTAGAGAGTTAATTGAAGGTAAGGCTGCAAAATTTAGCTGAGTCCACACAGAGCTCGGGGCTTCTGCTGTTTGAATTCAGTCTGTTGTCAAGACAGTTCAAGTGTCCAGACCAGGAGCATGGTCCCTGCGTCTATAGATGGCTCTATCCTGTCACATACCACCCATGTTGAGCTCAGAACGTAAAAACCTGGAATATCTACTCATTTTTAAAATATGTAATATACAAATCTTGTAAATAGTCTCAGATACTTGATTGTGTCCAATTCATACAACATACCAGAAAAATACCAGGCAGAGTAAAGATCCCAAGAATCTTCATTAAAATCAAACTTAGTTTCTGCTGCCAAATTTCAAATAAAATGCTAGCTTGACATTTAAAACACCTTCTTGCACAAAGGGCACTGTTCATATTAGAAAAAATTAATTAACTAGATCTCACGTGCTTTTATGTATTGTAATTCATGGATTACTGAGATTCATAATTGAATAATATGTAGATGTCACCTAGAGGTACTAAACCAATTCTCCTACTAGTAATTGCCTGACTAAGTAAGAATGACACTAACTTTAGCATTTTCTCTCTGATTAAGGCTGCTATAGATTTGCAGTTGCCTCCATGTAATATAAATCAATAAAGAATAATTTTCCAGGCAGTAAATCAATTGTCAGTTCACAGACCCTAATACCCCTGTGCAGGATTTATTGAAAAAATGAATGGCAGTCTTGTTAGTGGATGTACAACATGCTTTACAGGCACATAATGGTGTAAGGCCCAGTCCATTACATTCACTGCTCTACCTGCCAAGTTCATTAACGCTTTCCTTGCCTTTTAGAACTGTGTTAAAATGGAAGTTGAACAGGCCTCTTAACAGGAAAAAAGGAAATTAAAATATTGTATTTGCATTATACTCCTCCACATTAGCATCTTTGTGTCTGGATATTCCCATTTCTCCTATAAGACTCTAGTGGGAGCATGCCACTATGCAGAGCGAATGTTTTAAAATTATTAGCCAATAGATAGAGCTGAGACTGAGATTTTAGCAGTTAAGCTGTCTGGAAAAGCAGCAACAGGAGAAAAAAAAAATATTGGAAAATGCTAACCTGATTAGATCCAAACAATTTGTGTGCATATTTTTGCCTTTTTTTTTTTTTTTTTTTTTAAAATCAGATCAGACTCCTTTTTCTCTATTTCTTTTCTCTGCTTTTATACAATACTGCACTGTTACAGGGTACAGTTCCAGATCTGATGGACCTCTTCCTGGATCCATCATGGCATTGTTCATGTTTCCACATAAAAGTTAAATTTTTTGGTCACTAAAAACTGGTTTTATTATCTCTATGCAAAAAGCAATGTGCCAAATGGTAAAGGGCTACTGGTAAAATCATTAGACAGCTTGGAAGTCCCAGTCTATCAACATAAAGAGCATACACAGCTAAAGAGCATCCATGCAGACCATTCCCCAGGACAAAACTAAGAATTTAGTTCCTTCTTAAGGGAGGTAAATGCATCTTAAAGAGTCAGTGAAAACATACAGTTGTCATTATCTAACAAAGAACACCAGGCACATTCTTCACCAGTGTAGGAGGAAGACAGCAAAGATGACCTTACCTCCTTCACAGACGATTGCCAAGGGCAAGTTTGGCCCCACCTAAAGTGGGAGTTAAAACAAAATAAAAATTATATATATATATATATATAAAAAATTAAAACCCCCTACACCAGAGGAAGAATTTTAGGAGAGGGTTCAAAAATCTCTTCTATGACAGTCAATCTGCATCACTGTAATTCACTTCTGAATCACTTACCACTGCCACCAATGTCACCTTTAAAAATGAAAGGTATTTGAACTTTTCTCTATACAAAGAACAATGGTTGCTCTCTTTCTTACAAAGCAATGGAAAGAAAAAGTAAAATAGAAGCTATACACATAGAATTTTATGCAGAGAAGGCAAAAATTATGCCTTATGCCAGACTATTATGAAGAAAGAACTTGTCATAAATTCAAACTAGGCTCATTCTCTTACACATAAAATAAAGGTTGAGTGCAACCTTCAAGCAAAGGAGACAGAAAATGTGCAGGCATTGTAATATCCACACTCTCCCACAGTGCTGAGAAAATAGGACCTTAATTATCCAACATTGTTGTCACCTAAAATAAGAACTAATGCTCTCCCACTGGTTTCTGAAAATCTGTTCCACCCTCAATTCGGTATCAAACCCACATTGCACAGTCTAACTTCTCATCCTACTTCCAAGGTTTGTATTTTTTGGTATTGTGAACTTTATGTCTTTGCTGGGAAATAAATAGAATTGGACAAAAGGTATTCATTAAAACCCATTTCTCAAACAAAATGGCCTTCAAAATGAATACCATTCTCCCTCCCTAACCCCTGCCATTTCTGCTGACATTTTTCAATACAAGAGTGAGATACTATTTAAAACCAGTTTGTGTGTTCTTTTTGTCAAGGTAAGATCTGTACATCTAATCTGAGAGAACAGAACATTTAGGGGTTCTAAGAAAGAAGAAAAAATAATATTAATTCATACATATTTGTCGTTTGCCATTTATTTAAAATACACTTGCAGGCAAATGCTCTTCATTCTTCTTGTTAAACAAACAATCTTTCCAACCAGCTAACCCTAGAATAATACAGTTTAGGTTGGAAGGGAAGTTTGAGGTCTCTAGCCCCTTCCCCTGCTCAAAACGGGTCCAATTTCTTCAGGTTTCTTAGGGTCTTGCCCAGCTGAGTTTTAAGTATCTCCAGAAATGATATTCAAAAACCTCTTTGGGCCCCTACTTCACCATTCAACTACTCACATGATGAATTTTTTCCCCTTATATCTGACAAGACAAAATTACCATTCATCTCTACCACTTGCACATCGATGATGAATCTCAGCCCAACTTCTCTGTAAATAAACAGTACCCTGTAATTTATTCTCATCCGTCATATGAAGAGTATCAAGAGACTTTCTCTTTTTCCAAAACCCCAGCTGCCCAGTCCTGCAAACTCCTACTCATTTCCTGCATTCTCCTTGCTAGCTTTGCCAGCCAAACAGGGTCTTTTCCTAATGACTTATATCCTACAGCTAGCAAATAATACACACTGAATAACGTTGAGAAATGACAAAAGGACCTGCTGGAAGCTCTTTTTCTGCCACACAGCATGAAAAAGTTCTCCTTTCTAATCAGGTTTTAGAAGTGACCAGTAAAAGACCAGTAGTTACACATCATTCTTCATTTTGTATTTAAAACAAAAGAATGCAAATCACAGAGAGGAGAATGACCCCATCTTTTCACTGTAACTACCTGATGACTAGAAGTGATGGCAACTGAGCTTCTACGTAAGTTTTTACAATACAGTGATAGTAAAAAGGAAATGCTATCACATTAAAAAAAAACCCAAAAATATAATACTATTACATAAATTCACAAACATTACAAATTTAAACCACAAAAATGGCTTTCTAGAACTGGAAATCTGTTCATAATTAACCCGTTTGTCACAGGTATCACTTTGCTGGGGATGGGAATTGTTGGCTTTCTTCTCAAGATTTCAATTCTTTGCTTTTTCCCCCTATCTTCTCATCATAAACAGAACGAGATGGATACTCAATGCATCAACCGAACACAAACTTTAAAATAAGAGAAAACAAGATACACCAGACTTAAAACTGGAACTTGATTTTCATACTATAAAGTTTTACTAAAGGCAAATTATTCCAAGTAATTATTTGATGAGGAAGAGCTTAATTCACTGCTTACATATGAACCTGAGTAACGTCGGTTTCTCCTTTAAAAAAGAGTGAACAAAAACCATTCTGACATTCCTGAACCATTTCATTTCATTATTCCCCACACTATTCCAAACAATGCTTTGGAAAGAAATCTAAATATTTTGGTTCATTTAATTCAATGCTATTTCATAATCTGTCTGTGCTGCTGTAGGAATTTAGACAACAATTCCCATCCAATTCCCTGGCTGATCTACACCTCCCATAAATTACTGCCACCTCAAGCCTCCTGCACCACACCACACGACTTGCAGTGCAGCCAAGGATTACAGCACACAACACTGACCTCTCACTCAGTTTTGTGGTGTAGTTTGTCACAAATGATTCTGAGAGACACTGTAACGTTTCACTGCTTGTTCAGTCCAAAGAAAAAAAATATTTTGACCAAATTTACCTAAAACCGAATGTTTCGTTTTCCACACGACTTGGCATCTTTGAGAATGAAGAAAGGCAAAATCAAACATTTTCCCTGATAAATTTCTGAGAAGCTTTGTGCAAGAGCAAAGGCATTATCCACTAGCTCTACAATAACCATTCTTGCAAATGAAAAAAACAAACAAGAAGCAGGTAGCTAAGTCAATATGTTTATGCCTCCATACACAATTCAAGCACCACTTCTGTATACATTTCAGCATAAACTGTTTTTACACTGTGCAACTGATTATATAGAGAAAGCATCCATTATTGCCAGAGCTGAGAAGCTCAGATTGTGTCCCCATCTACCTATCCCACTTATTTCATAAACATGAAGTTGCTCAGCATATACATTTGATTCCCAATACCAGCTTCCAGAGAGTCCCTAACGAACAGGGCTCCACACAAAACACTGGGCTCAATTCTCCTCCCAGCTGCAGGTCCTGTCTTTGCTATAGAAAATGCATCTCACACAACAGCAACCTAATTCCAAGCTATCAATTACTTCTGGATGAGAGTACCAGATGCCCTTCTTGTGGAAACTATTCCATTTTTCATCACATCACTCAGTAAAGAGAGAAAGAACAGCAAAGAATATTGCTGCTGCCTAGGGGAGCTGAGAGGGTGAAGACTAGGTGTCTAGTTCTTGTTTCAGTTACAGTTGCTGGATGTCATTCAGTACCTGCTTAACATAAAATGGAAGCACTCAATGCAAGGACTGTGAAATACTGAGCTGTTAAATGAAAAGGGGATTATGACCAATTCCTCCTACTCCTGAGGATACGTTGTAAAAGAGTAATCTTACCTTCATTCTTGAAAGCAAATCTGAAATGATCCAGAGCTGGTGCGAACCCCATTCTGAGCCATCACCTGGAGAGCCTAAGGGCTGAAAACTGTGTACTGAAGGACAGATGCTAAAAAAAAATGCATAATGAAAATCTCAATCTTGGACTTTCTGTCCCTCTTAACTCTGCTGCAGATCTAGCCCAGGAACCTTAAAAACTTTATAAGGCAACATGGTTCGTAAGGGATAGCCATGCTACCATGCTCACAGAAACCCACTCTATTGATGTTCCTGAAAGTTAGACTTTTTTTGAAGATTTCAGAGGTTTGGAACATTTCCTGAGGCACACAGGCTCTCAATGCCTCCCTTCTGCTATACTTGTGCATTCCGCACTCACTCTCAGCAAAAATAAATTCTTGCTTTTAATAACAAATGATGCCTTTACATAGGGTCTCATCTGTAGCCCAGTAAAGATGTTCCTACTGACATAAAACTCTGAAGTAGGTGGCTAATTTCTATTATTTTAACCATACTTTTACATTGAGCACAATATTACACAGTCTAATAGATCCAGATGGCTGGATGACTTGCCTGAGATGCAGTCAATATTTTCTTTTAAATGAGTTTAAATATGTCTACATCTTTTCTGCTGTAATGGAGTCATCACTAACAGTAACCCATTTTAGCATTTTTTTTGCATGTGCATTATTTTTAATACTTGATCACTCAAAATATATCAGAAACAAGAGAGAAATGGAAGGAGATCTCCTCTGCAAAACTAATCTCATCACAAAGACATCCAAGCTGACAAGGGATTTGAACTCAAGAACAGTGAACATAAGCTTCAGGAAGCTTCATCCAATAACTTCAGAGCTGAATTTAGCCTTATTTTGTTTATTTTTAAGGGTTTTGTGCATATTCTCCTCTATAATTCGCACATCACCTTGTTCATTATTGAAATAGCATTTCAGTACATGTCTAATCAAAATAATTACTACAGATTGTTTAGAACTGTGAAGCATGTGGGACTAAGCTTTCAGTTCAGCAGTAAGTCTATATAATCACAGAGAGAGCTGCTCTAGAGACTTTTTATAAAGTAATCAAATTGTGAAACTTAGCAATGCAATTGATTTTCCTGTCAGAAGATCTACATCACTGCCTGGGATGCCAAATGGCTGATGAGAAATTCATTCACCTACTAGCCTAGGAGCAATCACCCACCTACCAAAACATTTGAGTGAGGGGAGGGGTGTCTGTTTTAAATGAGTCACCTAATTATCTGCAATACATTGGTACAGCAAAACAAGCAAAACTGAGAAATACACATTTTACTCAACAGTTTCTTTCTTTTTCATTTCTCATTGGCACTTTTTCCTTCTCAAATAAAGCTCCCTCCTTTCATGCCATGTCAGAAAAGACACATGATAATGTTGTAGCATTCAATGAGGAGCTGCTTCATTAACAACTGAGTTATGTCACATCCTTTCATACCTTGCTATATGACTGCAACAACTTGACAAGACAAACCCTAACACAATGCATCAGCCGAAGTGGATAGAGAGATAGCGCTTTCAGAAGCCTGCTGTCATGACAGGATTTCTTTATTTTTTGCTCTGTAGGTTCTCCTTGCTGAAGGCTGCACAGGTGCTTCAAATACATCTTGGCAGGCCACACACTGACTCATACATCCTACTGTTATCTGCTAACAAGTGGTCACGTGGCACAGACCTGTTTGAAGTAAAATTGCGGACAGTACCACAGTACTGTACACAAGCTATTATTCCTTCTCAGCTTCTAATTTGGAATTTCCAAACGCAAACGAAAGGCATGCTATTATGCAGGGCTTCATATTGTTTTCCTGATTTTCCCATTTCCTGCATGGTCTTTTGCATAACGCTTCACCTCGCCCTGTTTTCCAGTCTGAATACAAATATGTAATATAATACAGTTTCATTTCTCAGGACTATTATAGGAATGCACTAACCATTTGTTAAATGGATGAAGAACTTTTTCAATGATGGCTAGAGGACTCAAACATCCAAAGGCAGCAAAAGACTCACACATAAGTACAAGACACTGTTTTTAACACTTTCTTCCCAGAGTTGCAGGAAACCAAGTTGTACCACTAGAACCTGCAGCTGATTTTCAGACATGCCCCAGGAGACTAAGGTCCGCAAGAACCATTAACATTCAGAATACTTGTGCTCCTAAACTCCATTTAGCACATTTAAAAGGTTCCTCCTATTCTATGTATTAGCCGCAAGCCTTGTGGATGAGTACAATCATCATAATGTGCAAATTAAAAGTACACATTTTTAAAGCTAGGAAAACTGTACAACAAAACTCTTTGACCAAGTTGTATGCAGAGGGTTCATTTCATTGAAACAGAGTGCTGCAGTTATTAGTGAACTCACTTACTGTGTGCCCTGTGGAAAGCTATAGGTGATGGCCACTTTTCCCTTATGAATCACCATATCTACTTCTGCACCATACTAGTCTTAAGTGTTTTCTGCTTTCACCTTTCTGGAGAAGTAACTCCTAGTTAATGATGTGGAAAAATCTGACCTCTCCAAGTCTCCGTTTTACAGGCACGAATTTGTAAAAGAGAGATAAAGATTTTGTACTATAAATTTTGACATCCTTTTAGCACACTCAAAACCCCTAGAAGATAGGAGGTAATATGAGGCCTTGTTAGCCATGAATTTAATTTCATGTGTCTACTCAAAAAGTGTGACACACTAATGTCACCAAAAGACTTTCCTTCACCATGTGGTGGGTTGACCCTGGCTGGATGCCAGGTGCCCACCAAAGCTGTTCTATCACTCCCCCCCTCCTCAGCTGGACAGGGGAGAGAAAATATAACAAAGGGCTCGTGGGTCAAGATAAGGACAGGAGAGATCACTCACCAATTACCATCATGATCAAAACAGACTCAACTTGGGGAAAATTAACTCAATTTATTACCAATCAACCAGAGTAGGGTAATGAGAAATAAAACCAAATCTCAAAGCACCTTCCCTCCACCCCTCCCTTCTTCCCAGGCACAGCTTCACTCCCGGATTCTCTACCTACTGCCCCAGTGGCACAGGGGGACGGGGAATGGGGTTTATGGTCAGTTCATCACACATTGTCTCTGCCACTTCATCTTCTTCATGGGCAGGACTCCTCACACTCTTCCCCTGCTCCAGCGTGGGGTCGATCCCATGGCAGACAGTCCTCCATGAACTTCTCCAACGTGGGTCCTTCCCACGGGCTGCAGTTCTTCACGAACTGCTCCAGTGTGGGTCCCTTCCACAGCGTGCAGTCCTTCAGGCACAGACTGCTCCAGCGTGGGTCCCCCATGGGGTCACAAGTCCTGCCAGAAAACCTGCTCCAGCGTGGGCTCCTCTCTCCACAGATCCACAGGTCCTGCCAGTAGCCTGCTTCAGCGTGGGCTTCCCACAGGGTCACAGCCTCCTTCGGGCATCCACCTGCTCCAGCGTGGGGTCCTCCCCGGGCTGCAGATGGAGATCTGCTCCACTGTGGACCTCCGTGGGCTGCAGGGGGACAGCCTGCCTCACCAGGGTCTTCCCCACTGGCTGCAGGGGAATCTCTGCTCTGGTGCCTGGAGCATCTCCTCCCCCTCCTTCTTCACTGACCTGGGGGTCTGCAGGGTTGTTTCTCTTACATGTTCTCACTCCTCTCTCTGGCTGCCGTTTCTGTGTGCCCTGCAACTTTTTCTCCTTCTTAAATCTGTTATCCCAGAGGTGCTACCACTATCGCTGATTGGCTCAGCCTTGGCCAGCGTCAGGTCCATCTTAGAGCCGGCTGGTATGGGCTCTGTCAGACACAGGGGAAGCTTCCAGCAGCTTCTCACTGAAGCCACCCCTGTAACTCCCCCACTACCAAAACCTGGCCACACAAACCCAATACACACCACAATGAACTCAGATACATACAATGATCCTTCACTCACGTCTTTTTTGTTTAAGTCAGGTATGGTACTAATATGCAGTAGGATAATATGCCTGGCCACTTACAATGCTCACAAAACCCATTCTCACATGTGAGTTTTCCACTGACTCCAATATGTATATTTTTCTGCTTTTTCAGACAGTTGATGCATCAGACAACACTTCATAAAGATGAACTTTTATGAGATTTTTTTTGGAGTCCAAACAATTCTAGAAATTATTTTCAAGAACAGATTGAAAAGGGAGATTAGTATTTTATGCTTAAGACTGAAATATCAAGCAACTAATTGACAAGGACAAGCCAAGGTAAAGATAATATCATCTGGTATACAATAAAGGATTGACGTGTACCTCATACGTTCATCATCTTAACATGCAACACCAGTTAAAACCAAATACATAACATGTTTACTAGTGTTTTTCCTGAGACACCAAAGATTTTAGTCCCTTTTGTCATGCTATGGCAGCTTGTGGTCAGCAAAAGTCCTAGTAATGCTTTCCCAAGTAGCAGGGATGAGCTTCTGAATACTGAGGAAAGGAAAAGAAAGGCATTTTACACAGCCCTTACTATACTTGTTAGGAGAAGGTCCAAGTGTGCTCCAGAACTTGAGCAAGATCTGCATGCTTAGCTCCAACTTCTCAAACTGAGCTATTTCCATTATCTCACCAAGCACAACGCACCTCACAAACATATGACATACTTGAATTATGTAGATGCAGATTATGAAGACAAACACAGTCTGACTATCTCGTCTGACCTCCTGCCTGAGAAAGGCCCTAGTACTACCTTATCCAAGCATCCTTTGAATATCACTACCAAACTTGAATTAGGATGGCAGAGAATGAGACAGCAATGGCAAGTTATTCAGGAGGTTAATTACCTGTACTGCTAAAGCAATGCACTTTATTTCTGAGTGTGTATCTCATTATACATCTATGCAGTAAAACAAAGAAACTTTTGTTTTCTCAGCCCTTATGTACATACTGATTAGATTCCTCTCCAGTTCTGTCTTTGTAAAGGCAATGGACTGTACTCCTTGAATCTCTCAGAGTAATACGTATTTAAAGCTTACTCTGTGGACTTCCTCCAACACCTCAGTATTGTTCCTGAATTGTGTATCTTTTAATAGCCACTGCATCCTTATCAAGTAGTCTTTACTAGTAGTGCTTTTTTTCCTGTTGAAACACTAATAAGTTCTTATGCTTCCAGGGAGGGGCTGATAGGACCAATATTCAGGCTTGCTTGAATCTTTCCCAGAGCAGTTCTCTGCCCTAGAGACAGAACTACATTTCTTTTAAACATACTAAAAACACATGGCTTTCTCATACTCTGCTTTTCAAGTGAAAAAAACAGCTCTCTAATTAGCAGTTTCAGCTATTATTTACCATTTTACAATTGCTGGGCCCTTTGTGAATATCACCAGTGCTAATACTCTCTTTTGGTGGCCATTTCCCTTCATTCCCTCTCTTCTTTCTGATATTCCACTCTAACCACCATCCTCCTGCTCCCAGCACAGTGAACAAACTACCTTGAAACACAAAGCTCCTCCTGGAACTTCCCTTGGAAACATTCCATTCTGGACCACTTCTTTTTTCAGACTATAACCCTACCTGGAAAACAAAGAATCACCTGATTTTTATCCTTCTATATGTCTCCCTACAAGTTAGGTGATAGTTATGTTTTTATCCTAAGTCTCAGGTCCACCTTTATGGTCATCTACAGATGTATAACCTACCAAAAGACTTCAGCAGAGCAGGTGATCCCAAGATGCAGATTAAAAGGAAAGAACCTTCATCAAGTGTATAAAGCCTTAATTAATTATTAATTAATACTAATTTTTATCAAATAAGCATATTACTCTACAGTGTTTAATAAGTTTTACTGTGAGGTGAATGAAGAAAACACCTGTCTCCTTGTAAGCCTACAGATGTTTCTCTACACATTCACAATATTAGAGAAAAGACTACAGTCTGTAACGGCTGACCTGCAGCGTGGGGGGAGAGAGAGAAAGAGACACAGTCTTTCCCTTCAGATCAAACATTTTCCATGAGCATACATTTAATTAGCCTAGGCTACAAAAAAAGCTGAGTACAATCTGGTTCCACACTCCTTTGTGGCATACAAGCTCAAAGGGGAGGATATGACTCATTTGAAGATCACTTGGGGGTGGGGTTGGAAAAGGTGCAAGTAGACAATCCATTCAACTCTCTCACCTTAATACTAAAGTCTGTACCAATATAGCACAGCATAAACAGGTTCCTCTGGCTGTTGTAGATCTGTTCTCATATTCTCTCAACTGTTACAGTTTGCTCCCCTAGTAAGCTACCATTTTAACCAGTCTCTATAAGAAGAACTATTGGATTAAAAGAGGCTCATTCCAGACTTGCAAAATCTTGTCCAGCCTGAAGACAACTTTTACAAAGGCTCAGGCATTTCCTGTCTTTTTTTTTTTTTTGTCAGTGTTCAGCACAATGCAAACTTTCATGTTTCTTCATAACTACTTTTATTACATCTTTCTCTCTCATTCTCTCATTTAAATAAAAGCCCTGGAAACCTATGGTTTCATAGATTGCCCACAACCCACAATTTATGGATGCTACTTGCAACCTTCAAAAGCTTTTAAAAATAGTACTGGATCTATTATTGTGAATTACAGTAATTGCAGCAAAGATTTAAGAGGCACTTTGAGAAATTTCAATTTCATGGTATGTTTCTGAACCCACTTCCTTGGCATCTGGGGGAAAGCACAGTTATTTTTTGTGAAAGAGCTTTTCTTCCTAACTTTTGATATAAAGTTTCAATTGAAACTTCAGTATCAAAATTTCTCTTTAAAAAAAAAAAATATATGCTGGGCTTCCAATTCAAACTGCAACAGAGGCAAAGATGGTGTAAGACTAGAGCATCACCTCAGGTGTATGATTGTAAGCAGAAAGCAACCCCATCAGTAGAGAACAGCCGTTGGGATCTCCATTTTCTTCGACTTTCTAGGAGTTTCTTTTTCCAAGGTTTTAATTTGAAAGGCCTGATGTAGTCAACGTATTCTTAGATGAACAATCAAAACTGAACTTAGGAATATGCTATTCATGAGAACACGAGCAGGTTTGGGCTGAAGAAGTAAGAGTTCATTGATATATAGGACTGGAAAAAACATTCAAGGAGCTCTCCAGCTTCCCTTACACAGCCTGCCCACTACCCTATCACAGAAAAAGATCACTTGCACTTGGAAAGGACAGGAACCATGTGACAATAAACTAAGAAAAGAGGACAAGGTCTCCTCCTTTACCTCTTCCTTCCGAAAATGCAGCTTTTCCTACCTTAATGCTAAAAACACCTCTACAGTCTGCAACCTCAGGGTACAGGCTGGAACAGGCACACCTACCACCTCACAGACAGACAAGAATTGAGCATGCAGCAAGACAGAGGAGAAACGGGCAGGCATGATGAGCCAGATGCTAAAAATATCCTAAAAAAAAGGATCCTTAAGATCCTAGGGGCGTCACAAAGAGTTTGCTCTTATTGGGCTAAAACCAGTCCTAGAGGAAAGGATCAACTCACAAGGACAAAAACAAATTTGAGACCAAGTACTAGAACTTCCAGACTGTTTCCCAGTGATTTCCGAACCTCCGAACCTTCACCCAGTGATTTCTTCTTCGGGGGGGGGAAGGAGAAAAAAAAAATTGTGCTAGTTAACGTTCTTAAAACAGCCAGGTTTCATAAATTCAAATTATTTCTGGTGGTTTTCAAGTGTTAATTCCAGTGAGAAAATGCAAACAGAAAGATGCAAACAGATCTCCTTGAAATTTCTAGCTGCTACTACTACAATAGCTTGAAGTCTAAGTCTTCCTCATCTGGGCCATCACTGATGCAGTCTCTGCAATTTGTATCTGTTACATCCTCTGGAACTACTTTGTAAAATTTTATAGACAAGCTACTGAAATTGCCCCCATCAATGTACAAGGGAAATTTTTAGTCTGATACAATAGAGTAATTTTTACAGCTTTAGATGCTACCCAGCTGGTTTCCCTTAAAGTCAGCTTAAACCATCTCTGTCTTTGAAGTTGTAATGTTACACTTAGGTTGGAGGAGAGGAAAATATATTTTTGCTTTTGATTTTATGTAAAATGGGGAAATGAATTGAAAGTAGTAAGTTCTCTCTATGCAACTACAGTGGCAGTAGCAGAGTAATACAGTAGCAGAACAGAAGTATCTTGTCCCCAAAATACAAGCAACTTTTAGGAGGAAAAGAAACGATCACTAGAATCATTGGCTTTGACTTCTGATTTGTGTGCTACTTGCAAGGCAGTTTCATTGATGGCTCATCAAGTTTTAAACTACTGATATGGGAGCAATCATGTTGTTCAGATACCAGGAGGATTAGCTATTACCATAGGAACAGGAGCTGAATCACACCCTCCTGTCTCTCTTCCCCTTCCTTCACCTCCAACTCCCTCATACTACAGATACTATCAATGCTCATGTTTGGATGAACAGCTGGCAGAGCCTTACTAATACTGATCTTCAAATAACAGATTCAGACAACTGCTCTACTAGTAAGACTCCAGCACAACTGCATTAGTTGGTGTTGGACTTGGTCTTAAATTTCCTGTACAGAAGGTTCTGAAGTGACTTCTCTATCAAAATTGTGCTGCCATGACCCTGAACTCTCTCCCTTCTCTGAAATTACCAGCTCCAGAAAGGGCAGGACTAAATCAGAAAAGAACAAAGACTCTGGACCTCTAACTTTGGCTTCTCAGAAGCAACAAATGAAGAGCCTCTTGGTTCCTTTGGATTAAAAGGAGGGTTGCAATTCTCCTAGACATGCGAATCAAAAAACACCCCCAAAAGTAGGTTATTTTTTTTCTTTGGTGTTGAAGCAAACATTAACTAGAAGACAGGATGGGAGCAGAATGGACTAAGAGTTGCAGATAGAACAGGGGAGAAACAGAGGCTTAGGACATATTCCTGCTTGAACAGTAAATGCAGTGAAGTCTATTGCATAAAAGGGAACATGTTAAGTACTGCCTGTGTAAATTCTTGTTAGAACAGCATGGTAACAGTACAGTAAAGGGATTCCTTCCTCACTCTCATCTCTCCTTCATTTCTTTGAATATCAGGACAACAGAAATAAACCTGCCTGTTTCAGAGGCTGAGATGGGCTGCCTCTATTACTCTGACATAGATGGACTCAAAGGCATGCCAGCTCCCAAAAACCTCTTCCTGTACTGCACTGATCTACTTCAGTATTTGCTGGAGCATGGCAGAGGTTGTTGAATAAGGTCTTTCTGAAAAAAAGCTATTAACAAAGAACATTTTTCCCAAGGTTTGGTTTGGTTTTATTTTTCCCCTTACTGCTCTCCTAATGAAAAGATAACTACATTGCCCATATATTATAAATATTAGTAAGTGCTTCTGCTCTGTTTTGTACAGCTCAAATTCATGCAAATTTTGACAGAGTGACAAGCAAGCTTACTCTGTCCAATAGTATTTTATTATTTTAATTTCTCCAAATGCTGTGGATTTTATTATATTTTAGCATTCACTGTGCAGAATTTTTACAGTTAACAGATGCTTGTTTAATAGGTCCCTTCAAAAAGAGGATCTGGGGACCCGTCCTCTGCCTGGTATTAGCTTAAGCTACAGGACAAATCTGGTTTTATCAATACACATTTTTTGCCAAGTTATCTGACAATGGGATGTATAGTCAGAAAGCTGCAACAATACTTCGTGAGTGGTAGATGACATATTTGATTCCTTCAGGAATGTTCCCCACCAACACGTTTGGTTTTCAATGGCCTTACTCCTTCCTTGTTAGCAATATACTGTAGAGCCTGGAGCAACATGCTAACAGTTCAGAAGCCAGCCAGCTATCACTGCTTTACAAAACAATTCTGTTGCTGAATCAATATTTTCATGGCCTCTAGCTACTAGAAATGTCAGTATTTTTAGAGCTGCCAAAACCCTGAAATGTCATTTTCAAATCAAGGCCTAGATGATGATCTCCATTACACTTGTATAATTGGATGTCAGCAGAATCACTCGGGATTTGCAGATGAAACTGCTCAAAATACAGCCTCATCACCTTATTTATTTTCTACCTTGTCCCTGAAGCCATTATTTTTAGAACCCCTAATCGTGAGGAAAAGTAAGAAGCCAGAGACCTGACTCCTATTAGGACAGCTGTTATGGCTTCCTAATTCTCCACTGACCAACCTCCTTGCAGGCTGTTAAAGTTCTGCTGCTGGAATGGGTAGAAACATCATCAAAAGAACAGTTGCCTCTGCTGGTATGCTGACCAGATACTCCTCCCAGCAAATTCAGTGCTCCTTTTGAACTTACTCCCTAGCTTTCGTTCTATCCTTTATTTTGTCTTCTTCCTGTAATATTAGCCAAGTTTCTGGCAATCAATTATCTTCCTGATAGGACTCCAGTGACTTTCTGAAAGCTGATAATCCAGAGAACAAATCCTTTGCTTAGAAGTTCATTTTTTACTCCGTTACATATTTTTTTCTTCAGTTCATACCTTGTAACATGATTGCACACACAGGAAAAATGCAGCTTTTAAATATGACCACTGACTGTGCAGTTAGTAGTGGCGAACACTGGCTATAAAGTATCCAAGAAAAATAAAAACAATGATCAGATAAATCTAAAAGGAAGTAGGGGGAGGAACAAGTAATTTCTGTTTTTTTCCCCCACCTGGCTACACCCTACTAATCATCATCATTGCAAAGAGTAGTGGAAAGGGAATAACATGAGCCAGAAAAGAGCTCCTGCATAGACTGAAGGCCAGGCACAGCTGTATCAAACAAGCCAGCCCACAGTCTCTTGGGTCAGCAGATAACCAGCAACTGAAGAGAGTTAATTAATATTTTTGGTGCATGACCATGCTCTTCAGTTTTAATTGGTGACAGGTGAGCAACCAAAGAATTGTAAGTGGAATTTCATTTATCTGTATACAGCAGATCAATATTCACTCAGCATGCAACAACTTCTTGCACCTCAAAGGGATAAAATAAATTGTCAGTCAGCAGCATGCTTTTGTTGTTGTTGGAATTTTCCTAGCTAAATTATTCACCTTCTCAAAAGGCAATCTGATAAATGTTTATTTCTTCATAATTGTGCTGGTTTTGGCTGGGGTAGAGTTGATTTTCTTCATAGTAGCTGGTACAGGGGCTATGTTTTGGATTTGTGCTGAAAACAGTGTTGGTAACACAGGAGTGTTTTCGTTATTGCTGAGCAGTGCTCACACAGAGTCAAGGTCTTTTCTGCTTCTTCCCCGACCCCACCAGCGAGCAGGCTGGGGGGCACAAGAAGTTGGGAGGGGACACAGCCGGGACAGCTGACCCCGACTGACCCAAGGGATATTCCAGACCATAGGACGTCAGGCTCAGCAATAAACTAGGGGAAGGTTGGCCGGGGACCGCTGCTTGGGGACTGGCTGGGCATCGGCCAGCTGGTGGTAAGCAATTGTTTTCATTGGCATCACGTGTCTTTCTTGGGTTTTCTTTCTCTCCCTGTGTTATCTTGCATGTCATTACAATTTATTGTTATTATTTTATTTCAATTATTAAACTGTTCTTATCTCAACCCACGAGTTTTCTCACTTTTACCCTTTCAATTCTCTTCCCCCCATCCTGCTGCAGGGGGAGTGAGCGAGTGGCTGTGTGGTGCTTAGTTGCTGGCTGGGGTTAAACAACACCAATAACGCATTCTAACAACTGCTGATTTGAGACACTTAGAGTGAACAGAATTTAAATTCAGAGCAGGGCTCTAGGAAAATACTAAGCGGTACAAACAGGACAGGGCTGCAGGAATTATTTTTTTTCTCCACTTCAGATATTGCAATGGCCTCCCATGGTATAAGGGGCACTAATTGAATTTAAGAGATGTAATAAGCGAGAAATTCTCCCGCTCACTCCGTATCACAATGAAAGCCAACTCAACAGTACTGGCAGCGGCAGCAGCACCAGAGCAGCACATAAGTACCAATTTCACAGCCAAGCAGAAGAGACTGTGGAGCTGTAAAGTTCACTGATGAGTGTTAGCTGAGGGCAGTCCTGTATAGCAGCGGTGAACGTTTCACAAGCACTCTCTTCAAGATGGTACACAATCAGACTATCCATTTTGCCAATAATAATCCTTGACAGGTGTCATTTTCAATGTCACAGAAAATTTAGATTTCACTCATCCCTTATCAGAAAGTTTAACTGTATACTTCAACAGCATACTATAAAATCTGGAATCAAAGTCCTGGAAACAGAGATAATTACAAATATCATTTCTACATTAAAGCATTTCAGATTCTGAAGTATTACCATCTCATGAGTTTAACTTAGTTCTTACCAAAACATAAATCATCTCTGTTAGTATCAGTTCTATTATTAGTTTCACTGCTGAAGAGCATAATGCAGACAAAGATGCATAATTCATATTCTGAAGAGCCCATAAAGACACACACCTGCAAACTACTATGAATATGACCATTAGTGTCAATTTGACTTCACATGCACATAGAGCTCAAACCTGCAGTATGCTCAGAACCACGACAGCATCACAGTTGTGATTCAATGTTTCAGCTAACAAAAGACAATTTGAGATCAGAGCAGAAGATTCTTGGGAATACAGCAAGATTAAATTATCATCAAGGGAAGTTAAATATTTTGCACTGTTTCATTATCTTTGTTGAAACAAACACTATGGATAAAAAAATTTCCTTCAGGAAGAACTGGGACTCAGTATGAATTTTGAATGATGAGATAAGCAGCACTGATTCTGCACAGAAAGCCTCGAAACAGATTAATATGGCAGGAAGCTACAGTTAACCAGCAGAAAAAAAAGAAAGAGGTTATGATCATTAGTAAAGTAGAAAGAATATGAACAATGCAATAAAAGATGATATAAAAAAACCTGAGTAGCACAAGATGTAAACAGGATAAAACATAAAACAAGAATCTGATGAAGCATAAAGACGGAGTTCATTTAGGGGAAGGCTTCATAGGCAGGATGTTCAGAGCTGCTGCATTTTCATATACACTAGAAGAGGGTGATACAGCTTTGATAGCAGCTTGCAAGGATGCTGCAGTAATCCAGATGGTAAGTTATGAGAGCCTGTTTAAAAGTCCTAATGGTAGAGAATAGAAAAGGGTAAACAAACTTATACTGCCCAATTTTGAATGTGGCACATTTCTCATTTGATTCAAATGCTACTGAGTTTACTTTATACCAGAGGGAAAACTTCAACATAGGGAGCAGAAAACTCCACTGGAAAAAAAAAATAAAAATAAAAATCCTGGTGAACATGGATTCATCTCTAATAATTATTTTAAAAGTCAGGCAGAGAAATACGAATTGTACATCAGCTGTAATTTATGTTAAATGCAGCCGTAAGTGCCACGTGATATCCCCATATCCTGAAAAACAGAAAAGGGGAAATACAACAGATGTTGCTGTAAAACATTAGACAACATGAACGACTCCACTTGTTTTCCTAAATAAAAATAAAAAGCAAGAGAAATGAACACTAAGGACCTAAATTCATAAAATATTAAATACCTCACTTAGTTGAATCAGTATGTGACACCCTTTCTCGCTGCAAATCTCACAGCTGCTGCTGTGTAAGTGATGGTAAAAGAAAGGAAGCAAAGGAATGGGCATTAGTGTAAAATGATGGGGCTTTGACATAAGTCGTGGCAGAAATGAGAGACCCTAAAACCTATAATTTTCAAGCTTTCAGAAAATTCGGGGTTGCAGAGCTTAAGGTCATAACCTCAAAGAACTTTCTAAGGTTATGTTATACTGGGAAGGGAAGCAGGACAGAGTTTAAGTCTTGACATGGGAGTTATTTAGGGAAAATATCTGAAGGCTTTTCAGAAATTTTTCAGACCTCTGCTAACTGAAGAATTTCATCTGTCCCAAGAGACTTCTCTGAAGGGCTTTTTTAAATAAGATACTAGTTTTATCCCTCTCACCTGCCTGCTGGTAGAATAATCACAGTGCTAGCAAATTCCCTTGCAGCAAGTTCTAAAGTCCTTCCGTCTCCAGCCTCATGACAACCTACCCATTTTATTCTCCCAGGACAAGGCTCATCTAGACAGCGCAAAGGATTGCATAAAGCAACTCTGTAGTGAGTCAGTGAGAAATGGATGCAGAAGAGGAAACTAAAAGCACAGAAAGGCAGAACTTGCACACAGCTAGTGTCTGGGTCACACAGCAGCAATCTCCAAGCAGATGGACTCTTTTGTAGGTAGGAGGTTTGCTTGTCTGTTTGTTTGTTTATTATTTTATATTGTTTTGGTTTTTTAACTGGACTTTCAGGGACTTTTACTTTTTTTTTTTTTTTAATCCCCCACAGTTGCTCTGATTACTGTTGTTTGCTCTTTCATTATCTTGAATTTATCCCTTTGCTGACCCAGTTTACCTCATTGCATACCAATCACTCACTACAGCAACAGAACATTGAAAGAAACAAGATACTGTGGGATCAAGGTTCTGCTCTCACCTTTCCAAAGAGCTATGGGGCAGGGGAAAATCAAGAAACCCAGTTTTCTACTCCTACGCTTCCCCATGCCTCAGACTGCTTTAACAGAGGAATTTGAAGATTACTGCCTCATTTATGACCCCACATATTCTCTGCTTTGGCACATTCTCCTTTCCCTGAACATGAACTACCAAAAAACCTTTGTAGTATTACATTTGCACCATTCAGCAAAATCTAGCAAAACCCCACAGTAATGGCTGAGAAATTTTTCACTCTCCCCCCCCGATGTAATTCCTGTCTGCTGCTTGCACATCCTCCCTCCCCACTGAGCCAGTGCACTGTGATAATCACGCCAGTAACATTCAGAGAGAGATCAAGTGATGCAGCCAGCTCTACCTCAACTCTGACTTTCAACTTCACGATTTGCTTGGATGTACATTTTTCCTTTAACGAAAACTGCTTTTAGATAACAGCAGAACTACCCCAGATTTAGATAGGGAAGGAAGCAGTGTAATCCATCTAAACATGGGGAAAAGGGTGAAATTCTGTTAGGTGTATGCAGACACAGGTCATGTCAGAACATGCAAATTAACCATCCAAATTAATTCCACCTGAAAAAGCATATTTCATACCTTTGTGGCTATAAGGACATCACTTAAATGACAGGCATTCCTGAGAGCGGATATCACAGAATCCAGTTCACCTAATTCTGATGCTAGTGAAGACAGCAAGTTTGTCAAGTGGAGTGTTACTGATCTGATCACCCATTTCATAACAAATGTCTTTTAATCTCCATTTCAAAGTAAATTTCCAGTCACTATTCTTACCTGTGAAATGTTCATACAGATATAGTTTATGTAGCTGCATCACCTCCTTTCTGCCTGTGATAGATTTACGGGGATTAACAAATAGTCCCCACACTGGTGTGACAAACGCAGCAAGCGTTCACTCTCATGAGTAACAGAGGCTCAAGGATGGATACTCAGCTACTGTCAGAGCCATTACATTTTAGATTGGCTAATGGCTTTAAGATCTGAACTGAAAGCTTTTCTAGAGGAAAAACTTTAACATTAAGAAACACCTAGAAGTTAGAATAACAGTTATGAGAAAAGTTTGGATTGGTACAGGTACTGTACTAAAAAAACAAACAAAAAAACCCAAAACCCAAAACAACTTTAAAACTATCAGGATCAAGACTTGCAATGACTTTACAGCCCAATGCCTACAGAAAGCTGTTATTAAGTAAAATATTAAGTAATTTCTGAATTACGCAAAAGAGTAATCCAAAGTTTTTGGAAGATTCTGCCAATTTCATGTTTTGTTTGTTTTCTGGGTTATGATGTCCTCTTTAATACTCTCTGTAAATTTAAGAACACTGCTAGAACCATTTATACCTCACCCCCCGCCCCCCAGCTTCTTGAAAGGAGCAGCACAGACAACACCTCATTTCTATCAACCTTTCCAATACTGAATTCATACTCCTACAAAAAGCAGTCCTGTCCTGTACATATACACACAGTCAAAAAACTGCATATGTACAAGACTAACACTGAATATGTCAGATAACCAGAGGCTTCCTGAGCTATACAGAAAGGCCATGACATAGCTAAACACAGGTAGATAGGAACATATATCGTGAAATACGAAGATAAAACCTGGGGTTCCCTTTCTTGTTACACCCAACTCAAATAACCTGACTGTGAACTTTCTGGCTTTTTTAGGTTTTAATTTAAGTCTTGCTTTCTCCTGGAACACTTATTGAAGAGGAAGCATTTGGGTCTGGTTACTAAGAATACCAAACTAAGGGTACAACTTCTTAGCTTTCATGGAAGTTGTGTGTGGATACCCATAACCACTGCTCCCATCACCACTTCTCTGTATTTTAACATTTCGACTTTGGTGATTCTGGAAGAGTTCACGGACAATGAAGTGCCTGAATAAGCAAATATGTATAAACAGCTCTATTGACTTCAGAGAGGCTGGTTGTCTAAGCAGCGATTCTACAGCCATGACTAATAAGGAAAAAAACATCAATATCCTCTGTTTCTTCTCTAAGTTGTCATAGAGGTTGAACCTGCCAACAATCACAACCCCAGTTACATAACTCAAGCTTAAGGTAAGATACATCACCTTATTACCTTATTGCTACAATGGTTGTCTCCATGACTTACCATGGACAGAATTCCAGGTTTCCTTGTAATCTACAATCAAGTGCTATAAAATTGTATTCATCCATCTCATGCTGCTTTTATTGGTATGAATACTTATAAAGTGCCAATACACTTAGAGCAAATATATCCCTAAATGAAGAAACATATCAGCTTATGCTTCAAAGCACAGCCTGTGCCCTCTAATTCACTGCCTGCTCTCCCTTTGCTATCATATAACAGCAGAAACTTGGCTTCTAAATCAACTGTGGAAACAATCATGGCCTGATGTAGCAGTGAGAGACTGGGGGAAACAGCTCTCCCCCTGGAAATCCAGTCAATTAAATTCTGCCCGGAAGGGATCCAATCTAATATCAAAGATGCTGCCATAAGGGTAAGTTCCCTGGAGCACAGGGTTAATGATTTAGAGCATGTCAGGCCGGCCTGCAGCAGTGGAAATGAAGCCACGCCTAAATAAATAAATAAACACGTAAGGAAACAACCAAAATAAATACCTGTAATAATTAAAAAAAAAAAAAAAAATTGCCATGGAGACATACTGCAGTAATTGGCACCCCATTTAAGGGATATTGAAATTTTCCTGCAATCTCACCTTAATGTCTGAATATTTTATTTCCCAAGATCACTGAAACATAAAACACCGAAGAGTCATGAAAAAAAACAAATGTAAGTCAATCATCTCTGAAAGTCACTGCAGCTCCTGCTAGGAGCAGGTGAAGAATTTTTTTACATTCAAAATGGAGACTGAAGGTTGGATGTCTTCTTTGCAGATTGTAATTCATCCTTATATATACACTGTCACCAGCATTAAAATACAAGAACCTTCATAATCTCTGAAGTATTTATCCCTGAAATCACAGTGAAGTAAAGCTGTCTGGTGATATGAAAATTAAATTTTTCTAAACTTAATATTCCAGACGCAGTTGGTACAACTAACAGCACTAAAGTCCAAGTATGTGCCTTTTTTTTTTCTTTAATTATTATTCCTGAATCATTTTTGCATTTATCTCACTGCAGGTGCCAGACGGACGTCTGTTTTTTAGAACTACAATTAATTCACTATGCAAAAACTAACAAAACATTTCTTATATGAAAGCCACTAAATGCCAACAATTATAGAATACTATTATGCTACTTCTGAGGTTACTTTTAAGGCAGACTTGTCTGTCTGTCTAGAAGGGTTGAAAATTAGAAGGAAAAAGTTTACACTTTGCAAGTAGGGCTAAGATGTAAATTAACCCTGTTTTGGATAGCTCCTTCTGAACCACAGCTGAGCAACATCTAGAAAAAATACTGTTCAGACACACAGCAGCTGAGAGGGAATCTGTATTAGAATCATTATGATTCAGCACACATTTGAAGAGGCAGGAAAAATACTGTTGTGATTTAGGTTCTGGACAAGATCTCACCATTAACATTTCTCAGTGTTCTAGTTCTCCATGTACGAAGGATTAAAAAGTAGTGTCAAGATGTTTTTGCCAGGAATGATGAAATCTACATCCCTAAATGTGGATTTGGGAACATCAGTTCTCTGGAGTAGAAACACGGAGTTGCTACTGGAGCAAGAAGCATTATAGATCTCTTTAACCATCAACTCAGTGCTTAAAGCATGTCCTCAGAATATGGAAGACTCATCCTGACCTCTCTCCTTTTCTTAAGGGATATGATTCTCCCTCTCATTAAAGCATCAGGTGCTACCACACTAAGCAATGGCTCTTGTAGCCTCTCCCACTGGCCATGTTCTGCTGTTAATAAATGAAAAATAATACAAATTAAAAAAAAAAAAAAAACACAATCAAAACCAAAACCAAACCCAAGCACACACAAAAAACTTCCTTGACCATCTTGACAATATACAGGTGTATACATCCTCATTGATCAATACACAACAACCCCACAGTTAGGACACCCTCAAAGAACACAATGGCTCAAATTTTCTGCCAGAGGAATTCAAGTCTGCCCCTTTTCTATTTGTTCCAAGCTCAGCTGCCAAATTAAGAGATTCATTACTTTTGCTCCCCCAAACCACAACATGGTCCTCCTTTCCTATTTTGTGTGCACTACTTAATAAGATGTTAAGGCAAGGACAATTTATCCACTAAATCAAGAACCATCAAAAGCTTTGAGAGGATATTTTGAACTATTGTAATAATACGTAACTGAATCCTCAAGCAGCAGGAAGAACACACCATACATTCATGTCTATCGCAGCAACACCAGCAACAGCCAGAGGAATCCAAAGAGGCTAAGCTACTTCTTTCAAAGACAAAGAAAAGAGCAAGTGACATTTTTAACAGCTGTGTTTGATGATTATATATATGCAATATATCATTTCTTTCTATGTATTTTAACTTTTTTCTAAAACTTCTGCAACATAACTTTTAAATACATTTGGCTAAGAAGATTTAGAAAACCATGGTAATGTTATAGAGTAGGCAATAGTCATGCTCTTGTTAGCCTCATTCTAGCTGAATTACCTTCCCCTTTACAAGCTACATCTAATAAGTTAATTAAGTGAATGGAGTTAGTTTCCAGGATCATTAATAGACTGTGTTAAGGTCATCAAAATGAAAACTCTCTAGAGTTGGGCAGGTTTATGTTCATAACTGAAAAATATTGGGCCATTTTGCCAAAATAGTCCTCCCATCCCTTCACAGGAATCTTGCATATTTTTGCTTTGTCGAAAAAGTATTTACATATTTATAATTAGGTCTACACAAAAGCCGTGCTTTAGGAACTCCCCATGCTATAATTTGTAGCAAGCTAGTTACTTACACTACTTACGTAGTCTCTATTAGCTCAGCATCTTAGCCCTCCAGTACAGGGGAGTGCTCTTGTGCCCACCGTATGGCCAGGGACTAAGACACAGGAAAGGTTCAAAGGAGCTTCCAGTAGGAAGATCAAGGCCCTGAACCCATGGTCGCTGAAAAGTGAAAAAGAGAGACAATATTTCACAAAATATATTTGGAGAATAAATGTTTATCAGAGAATTGCTAACTAAAAACAAAACCCCGTTGACAAAGGACAGGACTTACTGACTCCTCTTTCTTTCTGACCAACAGCCCGAGCTGGATCCTGTGACATAAACAAGAAAGCAAGCGCTGAGCCTTTAGATACTGTGAGAGAATGTCTGATGCTAGAATAAATCAGTTCTATGCTGTTAAGGTGAACGCACATGACAGTGATGGGCACGGCATAAGAAAAGAGAAGTCAAAACAGCAACATAACAGTCAAGTAGATAGCTACTTGTTACCATGGCAACCAAACAGCATATGCTAGAAAGCATATATGCTAGAAGGAGCCTCTGAGAAATTACAAGGAGAAATGAGAGAAACTACAACCAAAACAGGGGGTTGCCTACACTAGACTTGAAAAGGAGTCCTATTCCATATCTATTAGTAAGATGATGACATGCAGACCATAGGACTCTATATTACCTAGTGCGTGGGTTCTTCAGGGGCATCCACAGTACAGGGAAGTCATGTTCAAGTTTGGCAATAAAGGCACAGTATGAATGAACATGGCAAAAGGAAGTTGGAACTACCAATTAAGACAGACCATTCAAAAGTCATTGCTGTATCCCATTTGATAAAAATCTCTCCCAGTTGATAATCCAGATAAGTCTTGTAAAATCTGTATTTAGTGTCTAGTACGTGCCACATGGAAGATTAAGGTCTAATTACTAAATTTTTACTCTCTCTGTAAGAAGTTAGACAAGTTCTACAGACAGCATTTGATGCTTCTATGAAGTGTCAGCAAGAAGAAAAGACGCTGGTGATCTTACTAGGACATGCCAACCTACATCACCTCAAGTCACTTCCGCGCCCAGCTCATTAGTCACTGCAGTTTTTGCCCCTCAGATCACCCAGATATTTTAGCTTTCTGCAGGTAGTCAAACAGGCAGAACTTTTATTACCTCTTCCTTTGAAGAGAGAGAGAGAAGCAGCAGCCAAGGGTCCTTTACTTTCAAGCACACCTTTCGAGTTGGATATTTAATGTTGGCAGTCATACTGTAAGCTCATTCCTTTAGAAAAATTCCTAGGGGAAGAAGCTATACCAGAAATACTGGCTGAAATAGTAACCCTTCATCCTTAAGGTCAAAGGAAAAACTGTTCTTGTAAGCTCAATGAAAACCAATCTGATGGATACGAATGAAAGAAAAAAAAAAAAAGTTGCCTACTGTATAAACACCTCCAAAGTAAATAAAACCCTTGAAGGGAAATGACAAAGTTACAGAGCCAAGAGAAATAGCAGAAAGATAAATTATCTCAAGAAGCCAGATTCACTCCTGTGCAGCAAGTCAGTCTCAGGACAAAAAGAGATTGGAAATCATAGCAGGTTTTAATAGATTGGAAAAAAAAAGGATGAACAGTCTGACCCAAAAACTGTGCCTTCTCCCTCTAAAAAAAAAAACCAACCAAAAAACCAAACCAACAAAACAGATCAAAACAACTTTACAGAAAACTGTTAGCACTGGAAATTAAAATATAACAACATCTCTAAGCATTTTAGATCGTGATGCTTTTGACAGGAGGTTAGAGGTGCTCATTTCAAACTGGCAAAGCAGATTAAAATCTCACTTGAGAAGTTAATAACACATGGAAAAAGGAGCAGAATAAGAAAGTTCAGCACAGGCACTGATGGAAGAGAGCCATTGGGCCCAATTCTCTAAAACCAAAATACTTTTATTTTGATTGAATTAGTCTGGATTTACAGTGCTTAGCTGAATGGAGTATTTGGACCAGTTATCATCAATTTGAAAGGAAAGAGCTGATTTAAGAAAATTCAGTAGCACAGGAGTTTGCTGTTGGTGAGGAATGTAAACAGCAGAAATCTTTCTGTTTCTGTGATGATACACAGTATTGACAATTCTAAACACAAACTGTTCAGGAGATTATTTAATAACAGTAGATATTCATGTAAGCCCTGTTTTATCATTATACTCTGCAGTATTATTTTGTGTGTAAAGCTTTACAGAGAAAGAGTACTTCAAAGCAAATACGGTCAGGGCACAGGATGAGGATTCTGGAGACCTGCTTTTTTAACTCTGTCACAAGCTCACTTTCATTTAATCTCCATTTCCCTTTACATATATTTGACCATAGCCAGACCTATCCTTCTGGACACACCCCTAGGTATGCCCCACCCTATGGACATCCTTTGAATATTCACTAAATCTTGCTTCATGGAAATTTCAAGAGCCATCCCATCTACTAGGAGGTTTTTACCAAAAATGGCAGTGCTCTAATGGCAATAACACTGCTGCCAACACTGTAGATCTGTTTCAATATACATCTTCATGCCTTACCTTCACCCAACACAACAGAAGTGTAAGAGGCAGTATCAGGAGAAGTCATGCCACAAGTTGGTACATGTTAGTGTCCTCAGAGAAGACTAACTTTCAGGGGCATTTTTCAAGTGCATAATGACAGACACATCAATTCTCCTGTCAGGAAGCAGTACAAGGCAAGAATCAAGATTTCACTTTTTGCTCTATTGTAACCCTTTTTCATACCTTTCTTAAGAAAACTCAAAATTCTCTTTTTATACATTATTAGTATCTTTAAATCTCCTCCTCTTCTTGCAAAGCTATCATGGCAATGCACAAGACAGAATCTAGTTCAATACTGATCAGACTCATGATATGACAGGATTTACATAAAAACAGCTCCTTCCAGTTTCATTTGAAAATATGACAAAGCCTGTTTATCAAATACAACAAACCCATCTATCACCTTCTAATTGTAAGCCTTTTTTGCCAGTGTGCCTGGTGCCTCACTAATCTGTACACAACTTAATAGGGAAGTTAATAAATTATACAAGAGAACTAATTATACCTATTTGTCAAAAGATGAGATAGTTAAACTGAGGATTTAAATAGTAAGAAATGAGCATTTTATCCTAATTAGCTTGACCTAAACTTTGGGGGACAGGGGAAAAGAGGCAGAAATTTTTCTGACTAATCTCTGAGTGGTAGGAGCTATTATCATACAGGCAATACAAGGCTGAAAGGGCTACTGTTCTATGAAACACTGAAACATGCATTTCTTCCAAACCATAGCGTATCATCCTGACATCAGTCTCCCCAGCCGTCCAATCTGTTTATGGTAAAAATCCATAAAAGTATTTTTGTAACCAGAAGTCAGAAGAAGCTGTTCTTCTCTCCCCTTACTCATTACAGTTCTCCTAAGCTGTTTTTTAAACTTAACCTTTACTGGCTTGTAACATTTACTAGACAATTCCACATTTAGGTTTTTTGAGCTGGTTTTGAGGAATAAGAGAGAGCATGAGGGAACAGATAATATTTACTGCACAATTTTAAGATTCAATCTGGATGAATCAAAACCAGTCATCTCGCAAGCCAGGAAGTATATGAGAGTGTTTAAGTACAACTGAAAACTTCACTGAATTCTACTAAGAAAATTCTCTTTCCAGCACAGATCAACCATGGACAGTCTCAATCCTAAAAGGTGGGAAGTTTCAAAAACTTAATGGTTATAAATAGCTAGAGAAGGCTTAGAATGGAAACAACTACTGCAATTATGACCTCTCTGCTGTTACAAGCATATTTACATGCATGTAAGATTTTTGAGCAAGTTGGTTTTTCTTGTCAATTCTGTTTTTATCATCGTCTTCACTGGAAAGCTAAAGTAATCGGACTTTCTTGCCGTTGAGTAGTGAATAGATACAGGCATAATGTTATAAAATTTGAGTTCCCAAAATCACATTTGATAAATTGAATCTTCTTTTTTAAAGTGTTCAGGCTTGCTAGTTCAGCTTGGTAAGGTTTTAGTCTGATCAAGATGAGTCTGCAGTGAAACCTGTTGTTGCCTTAAGTGGACGACTCTTGATCAGGAGCTTCTGGGAATGCCATTACAAACCCTTCCAGTATCAGAATGTTTTTAATTCAAAATGAAAAAGGGTTTCTATATTAGAGCACAGCCTTTTATCTTCTGCTGTAAGACTCAGACAAATGCATGAAAAATTATTACAGGAAAAATTAATGTCAGGAATTTACTCCACACAATTTTAATTGCACCTACTTTGTATTGGAGGGTTAGAACAGACAAAACCCCCATCAAGGACTCACTTAGGTTTTGTATTACATCCACGGGGAGAAGTTTCACTAACTTCAGTGGATTTTGGATGAGTTGAACAGATTTCAAGCCATATCTTTCTCAGCAAGTCTGATTTTTGCTTAACTTTCTGAATTATATTTCTCAATGCAAGAGCCCCAAGAAGAGGCAGGGTATATTTGCTCACCCCCCAAATTTCTCAATGCCAGAAGAACCCAGTCTAAGTACATTAAAATACATTGTCTTGAGTATAACTTTGTTCATGCATATTCATGAGAAAACAACACTGCAATTTCTACTTTCACCAATTAATGATAGTTTTGATTGGGTAGATGCTTACCACTTCTACTGGGCTATTCTTCCTCATTTTTTAGGAGTATTAGTGTTCAATAACAAAACATACAAAACTCCATACAGTTTCTCTGTCAGCACAATCAGCAAGGGGCACAGTACAAAATGCAAGATCCGAGAACGAGGGCAGAATTAGACGTGAAATCACCACAAAATTACTGAGTACATCTTTGTCGTTGTTTAATCCCATCCAGGAACTAAGCACCACACAACCACTTGCTCACTTCCCCCCCATCCAGTGGGATGGGGGGAGAAAATCTGGGGAAAAAAAAAGTAAAACTCGTGGGTTGAGATAAGAACAGTTTAATAGGACAGAAAGGAAGAAAATAATAATAATAATAAAATTACAATAATAATAATAAAAGAATTGGAATACACAAAACAAGTGATGCACAATGCAATTGCTCAACACTCACCAACCGATGCCCTGTTAGTTCCCAAGCAGCGATCCACCCCTCCAGGCCAACTCCCCCCAGTTTATATACTAAGCATGATGTCACATGGTCTGGAATACCCCGTTGGCCAGTTTGGGTCAGCTGTCCTGGCTGTGTCCCCTCCCAACTTCTTGTGCCCCTCCAGCCTTCTTGCTGGCTGGGCATGAGAAGCTGCAAAATCCTTGACTTGGCAGAAACACTACTTAGCAACAACTAAACACATCAGTGTGTTATCAACATTATTCTTGTACTAAATCCAAAACATAACAACTACACCAGCTACTAGAAAGAAAATTAACTCTGTCTCAGCCAAAACCAGGACAATCTTCCTGCAGCAAATACGTTCCATAGGTATACAAGATAGACCAGTCTCATCAATCTAATCTCAAAGGCAAGTTTTAAAGACTTCTTACCATGGAGAGTTTACAGCCTTTACGAGCTTCTATGGCCTCCTTCATGCTATAATTAGTGCTCCATACTTGCCCCATCCACTATGAACAGATAACAGATTACTCCCTTTCTTCTTGAAACAATGTTCTGTATATTTTAAGATTTATTACATCCATCTTCTTCCTATTTTTAGGCTAAACAACTCTAGCTCCTCTTCATTACTTTCTTCTTCCTCAGCAATGTTTTCTGGGCCTGCTGTTTTTTCCTGAGGGCTGTCTTCATTGGGATGACAGCTATCTGAAAAATAAAACTGGAAAGTTTTCTAATAGAAGCCTCACCAACGCTGAGTAAGGCAGTGAGATTATTTCACAAGTGTTACAGGCATGTAACAATATGATATTAACTATCATCTTAACGACTCACTATTAGTTGTGATTCTCTATAAATCCTAAATCCCTTTACGCAGAACTACTGTTTAGCCAAATGTTTCCATGCTGTATTTATGCAGCTGATTCACCCTGCTGAAGTGCACTGCCCTGGTCTTGTTCCTGTTGAACTCCATTTCCCAAGGTCTTTCTGAGTTCAGCACCTGTCTCCCCATGCTCTTGTGTTCCTTCTCACTCTGCCAGGGGTGGCAGATTCAGAAAGTACTCCACATTCTAACATCCAAGTCATTAATAAAAACACTGATTAATATGAAACATAGGATATTGACGAGCTGTCCTTGATATATATTACTACGTTCTGACATTTGGCCAATTATACATATTCTTAGAAAATTTTTTTTCTAACCGATTCTATATCCATCAGGCAGTAGACTCCTCTACACCACTTTTCCTCAGCTGACTTAAGAGAATGTTATATGAATACAGTGCAAGAAACTTTAGTCAAGTCAAGGTATATAACATCAACTACTTCTCTCCTAACCACCTGACCTGTAACACTGTCTTACAAGGAAATTAAATGGGTTTGTCATGATTTGCCCTTGAGAAATCTGTTTACTCGGTAACCGATCTTGCTAACTGGCAGGGGCTTATGAGATGTCTATCCAATTATTATTTGCTATATTTAAGCCAAACAGACTGGTCTTTAATTACCCAGCTCATCCTTTCCCTAGCCCCTCCTGAAGTACTATATTTGCTTTTCCCCAGATACCACTTTCTTCCCTACACAGCCAATTCTTTAAATGCCCTAGGATTAATCTCGTTAGGTCCAGCTTCCCTGAAAATATTCAGAAGCTAGAATACTTAGCGCTAGACATCTTCTGCACCAATTTCTTCATTGACATAAGTCCCTCAGTACAGAAGACAGTTCTCTTAAGCAGCTAAAAAATGTTTTCAAAATACATAAATCCTAAAAGAAAACACAAAGTGACAGTTACTTGGCTTAGGAAAATTTTCTTCCTATTCAGCAGGCATTAAGATCAAGAGAAGCAGTGATTTCTACCAATAAAAATAATTTACAATTTTCAAGCAACTGAGACCACAACTGTGCACCTGGGTTTCAGGACTTTTTAAAAGTGCATTTCTAGCTCTCCCTCCCACCTATTTCAGCTTTATTGTTCCATTTTTAGAAACTAGATCATAATAGTAAAGCTTTCTGCTTTACGTCCAAAAAATGAGAAAAGGGAACAGAGAAACCTGCGAGGCAACACACCACACAGAGGGCAGTAAAGTCAAATGACTGGTTTCTTTCTTCATATCCTGCTGCAGAAGGACCTGAGCAAGCCACTTGAATGACTTTGAAACATTAATTCCTTTCCAGCTCTCTCACAGAATCACAGAATGGTTGAGATTGGAAGGGGATCCATCTTGTTGACTCTGGAGGCCATCTTGTCCCCCCCCCCCGCTCAAACAGGGTCACCTAGAGCAGGCTGCCCATAACTATGTGTAGATGGCTTTTGAATATCCCCATGGAGACTGTACAACCTCTCTAGGCAACCTATGCCGGTGCTCTGTCACCCTCACATTAAAAAAATGTTTACTGATGATCTAATGGAGCCTCGTGTGTTTGAGTTTGTGCCCACTGTCTCTTGTCCTGTCACTGAGCACCACTGGGTAGACCCTGGCTCCACCACCTCTGTACCTCCCTTCAGGTATTTACACACATTGATGAGATTCCCTCAACCCACCCAGCCTTCTCTTCTCCAGACAGAACAGTCCCAGGTCTCTCAGTCTTTCCTTATAGGAGATATGCTCCAGTCCCTAAAGAAATTCTTTACTGTGAGGGTGGTGAGACACTGGAGCAGGTTGCCCAGGGAGGTTGTGGATGCCCCATCCCTGGCAGTGTCGCAGGCCAGGTTGGATGGGGCTTTGAGCAACCCAATATAGTGGAAAGTGTCCCTGCCCATGGCAGGGGGGTTGGAAATAGGTGATCTTTAAGGTCCCTTCCAACCCAAACCATTCCATCATTCTATGTGTATGAGCTAAGAGGTGACTGAACTAGAGATGTGTCAGTCGACAGCTTAACCCATATTTCATATTGGGTGGTGTCAGCTGATCCTCATAAAGCAGCCACAGTCTGAAAAATCTGTCCATTGCACACAGCATAAGACTCTTCTAGTAATATAGATATCAAGACCAGATTAACACTTTTTATCACAGTCAGATGTTCTATGAATAAACACCTGCTGCTTCCCACTGCTACTCCTCCTAAAAAAACCCCAAACAACAAGAAATCCTTAAGTCAACCTCTGTACATGCCCATTCCCTGAATTTAGAACAGTTGTAACTTTCAAGTTACTCAGTGTTTGCCAGAAAATGCAATGGTGTAATGCAGCAAAGAGGACCTAAGATAACACAATGCATCTCCAGAGGACTTCTTCAAAATATGACACAGGTTTTGATTGCACTGCTTCAGAATATACAACTGAAATAACAGGCAATAATATGTTGTCTGCTACTTAGTTGACTGCTACCTTAGTTTTCTTCTTTTATTCTTTTTGAGAATACACTTTTACTATATGCTGTCGTAGAAAGATGCATTTCATGTATACCTACAGACAGCTATTTCTCACCTTGAAAATGTTATTTCTAGTGGCCAAAGTAATTACATGGCAGTTAGGAGAAACAAGTTTAGTCCTAGAACTGTGTCCGTTACTCATTATGAAAACTTCTGCCCTCCATGCTTTTAACCGAGCAAATAGCTGAGATGTAGTGGGAAAGAATTAATTCCTTCTTGTGTGAACTTTTCTTAGAGGTAGAGTTCATTGCTGTATAAATATCAAGGCAAGAATTTAAACCAGGGTCTGGACTCACTCTGATGCCAGCAATTCCAATTCTTGTCTTTACTTTTCACTGACTACCGACATTAGTGTATCTCACTATGGTTGTGCACAACTCTGAACCTTAAAATGAGAGCTTGCTTAGTATAGAGGGCCTTGTTCCATGTCTAAGGTAGGGTATAAACTAAACTCCCTCCTTGTCTTTTCCCGTGTAAAAACAAATCTGTTCTAGAAGGAACAAGCCTCACTAGAACAACAAAGCAAGTTTCTGACAGACTATCACCTTCTCTAACTACTGCAGTTACTGCTTACTGGATTACACATGGTCACTTGATAAAGAATTAATTCTTGGCAAGTCCCTGCTACCAAATTTCCACAGATGGAGATGTTTCCTTGAGGGAGCTACAAAGTATTTCACCTCTGCACTTGTTCTTCCCATATTATTTTATTGCTCACAGCACTCCTAGATGCCAGAGCAAATGACTCAGCCCTTACACAATGATTGTTGATTGATTACAAAATCATTACTCTGAGTCATTTTTTTGCCAAAAATGCTGTGGTTTGAATATCAATTTTCAGCTTAGGTCAGCTTAAAGGTGCTTAAACAATTACATTCAGTTGATCCTAATGGAAACAATCCTGAAGCATCTGCATTAAGGACATCATGATATCAGAGAGTAAACTCTAAACCACATAAGATAAATACAGCTATTACAATTAATTACACCAAATTGCCTGAGCCAGCAAAAGGGGAGGGTGCCAAAGATCTGAGGCAGTTATCATTCTACCCAGTATAATGCTTGTATAATCAATAAGCATAGAGACTTGCTTAGAAATGAGAAAGGAGCATTGTTTTTTTTGACATACCTGCTATATAACAATGTCTTAAAGAACATTTACAATTGAGGATCATACTTGTTTAATAGCTAAAACAACCAAACAAAAACATCACCAAAAAAAGCCAATGTAGATTAAGTATCAATTCCATTTTCAAGGGGGCAATCTCTCCTCATCAGAAAATCTGTCCAACCTAATCTGTCCAACATAAAATATTCCACTTGACCTTCAAGTATCCCTCCAAAGCAGAATATTTAATTTTTGATCTTCTGAAACAAACACAAAGGAAACCAACACTGCCCTTCAACTAACCACTAAAAGGAAAGACAACCTCATTTTTTCCCCTTATCACAGGATCCAACCCCCATACCATCATCTCTACAACTGTTATAGGAGAGACACTTTGCAGTGGGGATTCTTAATACTTGTTGAGCTTATTACAGATTGCATAAATAATGTAACAATGTTTTTCTGTTGCAAAATGTAGAACTAGTTACCTCAGCCCTCTGGTGACACGTTCTCCTCACTTGACTCTACCACTCCAGCAGATGGAGGCATTTTTTCTTACAAGGAGAATAGCTCCCCAGAGAGACCAGAAATGCCCCACCTAAAAATTCTGCAAAATGACTGTCATTATGACTTTCTGCAGAGGAAGATGGAATATCACAAGCTTGACATGGAACAGGAGTTTGAATCAAAATCTTCCACTCCTGAACTACCTTTTCTCACTACCAGTTTAAAAATATTCCAATTGAATGCAGCCTAGGCTACAGAGCAAACCAGTGGCAGCGTAGCAAACCTACTAAAGACTGTTTCTGCTACAAAAATTTTGCAGTGCTACTTAAGTAGCATGCTATAAACCCTTGCCAAATGTATCTGCATGATATTTAACAAAATATCTTCAAGAGGAAGTAAACAATGAACAAAAATTGCTGCTGAGCATAACAGATCTCAACCCAAAAACTACAGATGTTGTAAGAGGTGAAACACCAGTTTCTGTTACTCAACAGCTACAGGCTAAGGATGGTTGGGAAAGACAAATCTTTGTTTACAGTAAAGACAGCAGAGCAAATCAGTAAACAGGGTAATAAATAGCTTGTCTGCATATTGCACATCTTTCAGAAAGACACAAAAGGGGGACAAAACTACAGAGATAATTTTGTCCTCAAAGTGAACTGTAATACCATACTTCACTGGAGCTTGTTTCTCACTGATACACACTCCTCCTACTTCTGCAGGCAGGACTAAACTATAGGTAAAAACTATTGAGCCATTTCATTAAAGTTCTGTTTTTACAGTCTACTTTTTCTATTAACTTGCTGGTAATTAATTACTTCCCATAAGCTTAATTACAACCAGTTAAAGAAATGTTGTGCAAGTCTGTAAACAAAGCTTGGTCAATTTGAGGTAATGGGTAGTTGAAACTAAATGAGATTTCTACTCAGCTATGTTCATATGCAGCCTGCTCAACATGTTCAATATTACAGCATGAGGTTCCACAGGAACCTTGAAAATTAGCAGTGGAATTGGTACCCATAACAATCTATAAATTTGTACTTGTTTAGACTGACAGGGCAAAAAATATTCTTACAACAACAGACTCTTTAAAGGAACTTGGATTAGCTATGTGATCGGTTCACAGGACTGTCCTAGAAACACTTCCTCAAAAAAAATAGAAAAACTTGGGCTCACTTAAGGTGAAGTTCCACTCCAGATTACCAGAAGGTCATACTGATTAAATAAACAAAGTACATCTAAAGAAAACAAATTACATCAAATCTTTTCTTAAATTTCTAAGAAGAGGGAAAGCAATGGGCATCTGTGAGGAAACAACTTGGGGTTTGCAGTTAAAACTAGTCTCTATGGAGGCACATTTCCATCAACTTCCTGCTGTCTGAGATCCAACTCTAACACTCCGGAGTACCCTATCCATCTGAATTCTGAAAGGCAAATGTAGCAGCAAGAGACAAAGAAAATCTAAAGGAAGGAAACAATACTGAAAGGGTAAGGATAGTTATCCTGAAGTACTCACACAATAATCAGCATTAGATTGTCCCTGCATTTCTGAAGGTTCCCTGGCAGATGTCTCCTTACCACACAGTTCTTCGACTGTACATTTGATTACATTCATTACCTGTTCTAAGTACAATCCAGTGAAGGCTACAAGCTTATCAGTTCCTATTGAGGGGCCAATTGTACTCTCACAGACATGACAGCTCATGTTCCAGTCTCTTCCTTCACTGGCTATTCCTTTCTTTATTCACTCTACCACTTTTCTGAGTTGCTCTGGCCTATGAAACTAATAACTCACTATTTATTACTGTTTACTAGTTTGCTTTGTTCTCTTTATTAGCAATCAAAATACTGCACTCCCAATGGCTCTGAGTCCACATGTACCATTTTAACTTTCCCTTTGGACAATTTAATATTCTTTAAAATCATGTTACCAAACAAATCTTTCAATGTAACCTACATAATTACTTTCTGGTATAGAAATGCAGTTTCAGTCTTCCTCAAATCCACACACATCCTTAAGCAATTCAGCTAAACCAGAATGAATCGCAGTTTGAGAACTGCAATCACAGTTCTTTGTTAATCCCGAGTGTAAACTCGTCAGTAGTCAGCCTGTCCAGTAAAATGTGTATTGGTCCAACAATTCTTTCTCAAAACTAGGACAGCTACAGGCACTGTTGCTTGAAAAAGCACATGGTATAAATTGAATGTCTGCTGATTAGTTTCCATTTATCAAATCAATTTTCTTCCCCTAGAACATAGACAGTTAAATCCTGAGGAATTATTCCATTTATGGAACTGTAATAATATCCCTTCCTGACCTTTGTGGTGCAATACTTTAAGTCAATGGGGCAGCATCATGTTTCAACATTCAAAATCACACGTCTCCCATTAATCAATAAGTCAACCAACTATAATACATTTTTGATGTTGAGCAAACATTAATGCCTCCATTACAATGAAAGCAAAAACTTGGCTATTGGTTTAAGAGCCTACCCATAAGCACTGAAGCCAGTGCAGGCCAGTACCAGAGAAAGATGATCACAAAGAAAGCAAGAGTGCAGGAAGATAATATGCATGGCACGTCTCGAGCTTTATGCAGTCCCCCATAGCCTGCTCCAAAGGCACTAATTTTATTCTAAGTTAACATTGTGCTGCAACAGTTCAGAACATAGCATCTGACCACTGCTAACAGGGCTGCTGAAGCAGAGGGAGTCTGATGGGGCAGCTATCTTAGCTTACGTTTTCTTCCATTAAGAACTGCATTGTTTCAATGCAAAAAAAAAAAAAAAAGCCACCTCAAAATTATTAGCTCAAGTTCACCTAAGACTGCAACATCAAATGCCCTGTATTAAAGGCGCTTGTTGATGTCACTCTGTTTGCCAGAACTAAGTTCCCAGGAATATAAACAGCTGGTACTTTCTGTGATTATAAAACTTACTAATAAACCCAACAATTGAGTCTTTAGATGTTAAACTACTTTTTCACAGATCATCACTCAGTTTTGTTTTGAGTCTTGGCACATTTCCTTCAAATTCACCTTTACTGACAAATTATTATAACCATTTAGTAGCAGAAGTTTTTCAAACAGTAGATTTCTAACTGCCATCTTGTTTACACACTGTGAGAACATTTTAAGGTTATTTTTCAATTGTTAAGATCTACTGTTTCATGTGTCTCATCACCACAGCCTTAAAAAGTCAGACAGACTTCACGAGTCCCTTTGGAATTTTGTTTGTCTTTTATCATCAAAAGCACATGCTGCTTTATGTGTATGAGTAAAATTTTTCATTTTTCCTCCTGAAAGTTTGTAATAGTCAGCACTGCCAATTCAGAAGTGGCTTGCAAAACAGTATCATAGTCTTATTTTTAAAACTACAGCAAGGATTTCATAGAGCATTATGCATACAAATAGGTGGGTTTAATGCAATAGAGTTATACTGATAAATTAAGGTAATTCAGAACCTCAGCCTTCTGCTCATCTTGCTTGAAAACATGTCTACACTTATGTCTACCGAGACACATCCTCCTTCATGCATGTACCTTGCTTTTTACTAAAAGTGACAGACAAAAATAAAGAGAAGGGAAGTAACAGATTTTCTGGTATGTCTATACATCTAACTTCAATTTAGTGTACAGAAATCCACATTAGTTTAAAGCAAACCGGTTCATGCAGGAAAGCAGTCTGGCTGTAGCAAGACGGTAATGAAGGATAAATTAGCTCATAAAGACTTCTGGACTGCTGCATTAAAAAATTACTTCTGGTACACAGCTAGTCTCTTTGAAGTTAGGTTTGATGCAGTTTACAACATACACATTTTGCTAGTATCTCTGTCATCAGTTATTTCTGAAACCTACAGAGAAAAATTAGATTTACAAAGGGGAGCAGTATATATATATAGTATATTTCTTCCATTACTATAACACCTTTCATTCTATGACTTTTTGGTCATAGGATCAGAGAAGTGTTGACAAGAAACCATCTTTGTTAGGTAGCTTCGGCTTCTTTGCTTTTGCTTTTTTAAAAGTAGGTTAATGTTAGAACAATGAGGCGGAAGGAGTCATATGAGAGATGCACAGCAACAACATAAGTCAGTGTAATGATGAGGCTACAAATGAGGCCAATTAAGATTAGCCATACTAAGATCTTAGATCAAGATCATGGTGTTGCAAGGTCAAAAGGAATTGTTCAAAGGATTTGGGGACTCCAAAAGATCATGAGAGCATTGGCCATAAGAGCAGAAGTCTAACCTTCTGGCATCAGGTTGTAACTCTCCCTGAGCACCAGCAAAATGCAATAGTTCATTTCTCTATTTGGCTCACCACACAAGATGAACTCGTCACATCCGTTTGGTTTACAGTTTCTCTGGAGTCTTAAAAGTCTTATACCTTCTTGTGTGGACTATCCCAATGTACCAATAACAACTGCCAACTTGTATGAACTAACTTGCACAACAACTTAGAGATTTTTACCCAACAAAGTAAGTATATCTAATGTGCAGAAGACACCCTACTCTGCACTATGTCACTCTCCCCTTCTGCAGAGATCTGCAGCTGAAATATCATTTCTGGTTGGTATTACATAAAACATTAAGTACAGGAGAAGTAATTAAAAAAGTGGTAGGATGCCAGGTCCAGCTGAAATAAACAGTAACAATCAAGCCCAAATAACCATGAGTGATCTCTAAGGGGAAAAGAGGGCGTGTGAAAGACATTAATCCTGTAACAGAACTAGCAACTCTGAGAAGAATCAGAAAAGGATAACTGCAAAACAACACTTTTAGATGTATTTTCTTCAATTTTGATAACTTCGTTTCTCTCTTCATTAAAGCTCCTTAGTCACCTCTCCAGGAACAGAGGTGTTAAGTCAGTTTCCAGGTTCTGGAATTTGATTTTAATTCCTACATTTTTGTTGCTGAATCAGCCATATTCAGTTTTCTCTGCTTTAAAATCCATCAACAGGAAAGTAATGCTCATACAGATATTTGCTAAACACCTCACTACAGGCGGCATAGCAAGGAGCTGAAAAAATGAAGTGTTATCTGTATATGTCTATCACACAAACCTTGTACTGAAGGAAAATACACAGTTGTAAAGTCAAACACTTAAAAGTTAGAAAGGACACTCTACTAAAGTTATTGTTAAATGCTTAGAAAAATATGGGAAGTAGGGTCATTTTTGTCACCTTATTCAACTCCTGTATATATTTATTTTACAGATATTTTACAGAATTTATTGCTTCCAGCTGTTCATTAGCCACACATCAGGTCCCAGTACTTCAATCTACAGGGAAAATAATTAGCCCAGATTAACTCCTCTAATGTTAAGCACGTACAAAGTAACAGTGCCTGCACAACCAGGGAGAAGGATAACAAAGTGGAATGGAGAGCAGAGAGGGAAGGGGGGACAGAAGAGATGCTTCGAGAGTAGTTTTAAGCTTTTACTCCTGGTCACGGTCCTACCCTCAACTTGCATCTTGTCATTTTTCCATCCTAGACTCCAAATCCCAGTCACATTTGCTTTATTGAGTTTGCCACTTTGTCCAAAAGAGAGAGTTCCACAGCCTTTCTCCCTTTCCTGATTCTGATTACACTCCTCCCATTCCAAGTCGGACACTTCTTGTCCAGCCAGTCTTATGGCTCCTCATCACCAACTGTCCCACAGTTTTGCTCCTCACCCATTCAGATGGTGCAATCCTACCTTCAACATACAAATAAGAACATTCATCTTGCAAGAAATCATCACTTTTTTTGCCATTATCATTTACAGAACTTAATAAGGAGAGAATATGTTCTCAGTATCAACACAGCTTAAAATTCCTCACTACCCTTTGAAAAAGGCTATGTGTCTCCTTCAGTATAATTGCACATCTTGGGAAACAAAACAAAGATGATAGGGTTGCTTGTAGAAGAATGACCCATGCTATACAACACTTTTCAGATCAAGAACCTAGAGGCTAAGCAGACAGATGTGCTATGCAAGAAGTATTTAAATAAATGGAGTAAACAACACACATGCTACAGTTCTCTCTAATTTTTATGGAAATACCTGCAAGTACATTCAACAGCTGTCTCTCTTCCTCTCCAGGAAAAGAACAGTCTCAGAGCAGCCACTGAAATGGTTTAATCCAGTTTCAGGTTTGAACTGACAGCAGCATTAGAAAACAAAAACCTGCAGTGCTTTCATATCCACATATTCAGTTTAAAATCCCTATCATAGATACCACCATCTCCTTTCCCTCCTGAGCAATATCAGAAAACTGTCCATCAGCGACCATCTATTCTGACTCTGACCAACATAACTTAAAGATGGCTGCTCAGAGTGTCATATTTCAGACAGCACTTGGCAAACCTAGAGGAAGAAAGATCTTCTGTTATTTTGGTGAGACTGCAGTTCACAAAGCTAGAGTGGCACCAAGTGGTGAGTGGCTGAATTTGGGTCTATTATGTGCGTTTTTTCAGTCACACTAGAAGCCACACTTGACATGAGTTAAAATAAAATGGCTCAGCAGCTCACTTTTTACTGTGGAGTCCAGATTTATTAGAAATTCTACTTGATCCACACATGCGCACAAACTAACAAGGTGTAGGGCTTTCCACAGAGTACTCTTAAGTAAAGAAAATTCAGAATTACTAAGTTGACAAAAAGCATGTGAATGTCTGTAGTGAGCAGGAAGAGAAAAAAGGTATCCTCATTTTCATGATCAGATACAACCACAATTAATCTTTATCGGACTGTTTGACTTTTAACATTTAAGGCTACCCATTACTTCACACTGGAGCCATTACATCTCTTACTACAATCTAAAAGGAGCACCTTTGTATTTATTTGTCTCCTTTCTAGCATCTGTGACATATGCGCCACCACCCCCATTCTTAAAATGTCTGGCACATTGTCACTTCTCTTAGCAGCTCAGAAACAAACAAACAAACAAACCAACCCAAAACACACCCCACCCCCCTGAAAAAAAAAGAAAAAAGCCAACACACAAATACCCCCCCCAAAACCCCACACCAAAACAAAACAAAAAAAAACAAACTAAGAACACTGTGTACCTTCAAAGATCATGTCAGGAAAAGGATTTTCTCCTGTGGTTAGTTGTAATAACCATACACTTCATCCCACTCCTTCCCACAATACACAAGGCTTCTAATCAAACCTGGAGGAACAGAAGAGAAAAATAGATGAGTATTTCTGTGAATAACAGTTAAAAAAAAAAAAGTAAAACACACACACACAGACACACACCACCCCCCCCCCATTCCTATGCTGTGACTCTCAATTAAAAAAACCCTACAACTATTTCAAGGGCACCAGTGCATTATTTCTATAGAAAATGAGAGATTGTTTTCATCATGCATTTGTACTGGCTAACACCTAATAGGAGCTATTATTTACCCAGGCAGCTGACGAAAGTGCTTGTTCACATGGAACAAAGTATTTGATGTTAAACATTTGTTGGCTACTTTGGCCCAGTTTTTCAAGTAGTGAAAGGCAATTTCACCTTTTGCCTGGTATAACTGATAAGTTGAGGATAGAAAAGGCATTGTTGTAGAAGCAGTAACTAAAACCAGAACTGACTGAGTATCTTCACAAATCTGAAAAAAATAACTGTAGTTACTACCATGATCAGATCCTTAAAAAGAGTTGAATAGGAGACATCTTTGGAGGTATGTATAATCAAAAAGCCACAGACAATGTCAGTTACATACATGATTTATAAATTATTTCAATATTTACAGAAAAGCAAGATCTGGAGAAGTGAGGAACTGAAAAATGCAGCCTTATTAAAGCAGGTCTTTGCTGTACACAGTGCATCAGAGTAACAATGGGCAGGTTTATAATACACCAGTAATGTAAAGATGACAGCCCAAGACTGCATCTGGGGTGAGTCTTCACTTAAGTAATTTGAAAAAACAGCAGAGTCTCAGAGGTTCCAGCAGCCATAAAAGTCCCTGAAGCTTTTGACCCCTTTCAGTTGCATAGGCAGTTAGTAACATGATCGTGTCCCAGCATAATCAGGTTTTTTGGCTTCCAGGTAGCAAGGCTCAATCTTCACTTCAAAAGTCAGAAGATGCAAAATCTGAGTTATGAAGATTTTTACTACACAAACCCACTAAATGTCTCATAGTTATTCTTAAATTTGAATTCAAGGTCAGGTGGTAACATTCTGTGTATGAACATCCCAACTGCAAATTAATGCTTTGTCCATACACTCTACTTTTTTTCCTACTTTTAACAGATGGTAGCAATGTTGATCTACACATTAACAGCAACTGATTTCCAATTCCAAAACAAGTGAAATGATCTTTGTATCACTTCCCACCAAGAGGTAATTAATGGATATTTGCAAGCTGCTTGGAGATCCTCCAATTAGAGTTTGGTTTTGTTTGGGTTTTTTTCCTCCCTGTTTTTTTTGTTTTGGTTTGTTGGTTTTTTTAAGTGCTGTGCAATATTTTCAGCCTGTATTTCACAAAGCATTACAAAGTTTACTTTCATGAGATTTCTCATACCTCGCTTTACTCTCTCCTGCTTAAACCCAAGATTCAATAAGACCAATTTGCATCTGAGGCACCACCACCTTCACTTTCTGTCCCAAACTAAACACCTTCCTCTGTCCAAACTCAAAACCTTCTAAAAGCTGAAGAATTAAGACTGTGGTAGCTATGCTAGGCCCACTGCTTCATCAGTTCCCTGCCTCCACCAACTCCAGCCATTTGATCAACTTCACTACTGACAAGTTTTATCCTTAGATTATAAAAGATCTGGGAGTAAATTATGAGCTTCATGTTGTGTATTTGCACTGAGCACAACAGGGCCCCAATCTAAGGAGCCATGCTTCCTACTAATTGCTATTTATTATGTGAACTTCAAAAGTAACAAGGTAATAGGACTACGTTGTCTGCAAAGACACAGATGCCCTAGTTGCTTCTGTTTTGGTCATTATAAACAATGAGAGAAAAAAACACAGAAAAATAACCTAGTGTTCAATAAGGTTAGTATACAGTGATTTTATAAGCTGTACAAGGACAGCTATGCTTCCTTGGAGAAGCAGAAACTCATACAGTATTTTACAATAGCACTCATCTCCTTGGAGATATGGCCACTGGTAGGCAAGTGTTTGAGAATAAAAAAATATTACCTACCAATTTATTGTAAATGAGAATTTGCATGTTGTGCTTTATTTTGAATTCTCTCATAAATGAGTGTTTATCCTGGGGTAAGTGGATATGGATGAATGGCAGACTAAAGTACCAACTGCTTGCTTAAAAGAAGAATTATCTGAAATCAGATCTTCTTTCTTGGATGAAACCTGAATTGCAGAGGGAATATTTAACCATGTAAGGAGAAAATCCATAGATAAGCTACTACAGACTGCAGTTAGGAGAACTAATTGTCTTTATCACTTCCTCTTTCACTCCAGCTTCTAATAGAATGCTTTGTCTAAATATCAAAATATAGTGTCATTAATACCCTCTGATGCAGATTTCTTGATAATTAGGCTTTAATGATAACAAAGTGCTGGCATTTGGATTGCTTAGCAGATAAAACTTGTGTTTGCTCAAGAGACCCCAAGTCAAGTTCACCCTTTTGCACTAAGGCAGAAAAATCTGCTGAAAATAGCTCAGTGAGTATAGCAGCATTTTTGACTGCAGCTGGTAATATTGACTCAAGAAAACAGCAATTTTCATGAAGACTGATATATACTTCATAGTCTTCGATGATGACTCTCAAGTTAGGCATATTTATTTTGCCATATTTTTGTCTACCTACTATGTTCCTCAATTCACATTTTATGGTTCTCTTCAAAGTTTGGAGTACACATTCTGACACCACCACAGAAGAATTGACAACTGCATTCCAAGACATTACACATCTGTTATATGTGCTATACATATCCCACCTTTTCATCTCCTTTAGTTATTAACTGCTATGCAAAAAAACCCTAGATTCTTTGCTATATTACCACTTTTCAGAGATACACAGTGCAAAGACTACAGGATAGTAGAGCAGAAGGGCTCGTTTCAGTCACTGCTGTCATATATGACCGTGCTTGGTTTTATTTAATTTGCTTTCAGAGAGCATTACAACTGGCTGAAATATCCGAAAGGCCATTAATTATCCTTCTTGAAAGAGAAGAATTACAAGGATTTTCTCATAAAAGTCCTTTTACTTCTCCTAGTTCTGTCTAATCACTTGCTACTTGTCTGCAAATGGATTTGGTCTCATACATAGTAATAATGATGACAGATGTTTTTCTGCCAGTCAAACTTAACATTCACACTTCAGTTGATTATTATGAGTAAGCTACAATTTCCTCCATAATTAAGGCTGCAACTTTGTTCCCATTAAAAAGTACAATTTTGACCTCCCACTTGCATCTATTAATGAAGGAGAACTTAAGTGATATGCGAGAATTGTGGCAGAAGAAGAATTTTCCTTCCCATTCAGAGTAAATTGAAGGAAGAAATTCCAATTGATGGCAATGCATTATAGATATTGCCACCTGTCAGTTATCTGTCACTTTATTGGAGGGAGAGAAGGAAAGAGAAGAAGAAAGCAATATAACTTTACTGGACTCAAAGCATGTCCTCATGCACAGAACTGAAGCTGAGACAACAGAAGTCTGATTTTAAATGTAATTGACAGCTCCTTTACTAAGATCAGGATGGACTATGGGCTCAGAAATAATAGGCAACAAACAAGCACTATAGCTATCTTCCCCCTACTTTTGCCTCATTAAAATGAACTACCTTCCCTTTTAGGCACAGAAATCCAAACACCATCAGTAAGATGACCCAAAGCAAACCAGAAAATTTTCCTAACACAGCAGAATTTATTTGGATGAGCTGAATGTACTCCAATGATAGCTGATTTATGATGTACCAGTGTTAGAGGTACTCACTGGATTTCTAAAAATTCTTCTTTGGGCAGCCTCTAGCAGAGAGAAGGAAGGTGATAAGACATAGTTTAATAGATTTATCTACTGAAAATCTAATGCACAGGGACAATGTTTTGTTACCCAGAGTCCAATTTTAAAAGTTATTAAGATTTTAATAGGCTCACTAGATCAGTATGTTGACTCTGACAACCTAATTTAGGCTCACTGGCAGTTTCAGAGATGCTGCATTAACTGTTGGAGCTGGCCAGTTTAAATAAACTCCTTACTTCACAACAGCCACAAACCAAAATAAACTCTTCAGAATAGCTGAGGTTAAAGGATTTGAAAACAACTGAGGGACATGAATAGGCAATATAGAGCCAGGACCCATAAAGAATTTCTAAGTAGACCTGTATTTGTTATGCAGGACAGAAGGCACCAAGGAATAGCCTTTGTGAACAACTTAAAAAACAAACAAACAAAAAAACAAACAAAAAAACCCACCAACAACCAAAACCGCACACCTTTGTTTTTCTTACTGCATGCAAACACACTGAGTAGTAGCAGGAGGACTGAAATACAACTTGAGAAAGCTGTAGATTAAGAATTTGTTTCTATAAAAACCTCTGTTTCATTCCAGAACCTGTGGTAACTCAAAAAAAAAAAAAAACAAACCACAGTCATTTTTCAGTCAGAACCCATGAATAAAAATTCTGATTGACTCCCATGCAACTTTTATTTTTCAATGGTGAGAAAAACAGAAAAATTACTTTCTGTTTGGGGTTTTTTTTGTTCGATGTTTTTCTCTACATCTTTTTTTTTATCTCATCAAGAACAAAATAAAAAGGAAGAAAGTGAGACAATATCTTGGTATCAACATTTCAATGGCAGTATACTTAATTCCAGTACACTTTTTTTTTAATTAGGCGTGATATGAGCTTAGAGCTACTAACTGATATTGTTTCTCAGCTGCTAAAAAACATTTAAGAGTGGTATTTATTACAACAGAAACTTAAGACTATTCATTTACTGAGGGTATTTTATTCCTTCACTAAAGGTGTTCCTAGGTGCTTGGGAGCAGCATGACCATTTCTAACAGCAGCTTTGGAAAACAAAAAAAACTGCCAAAACACTTGTCCACTAACTTTTTTGTATCAGCTGCTGTGAGGTTTTCCATTAAGAACAATTTGGAAACTCTAGAAAGACAGAAGATGTGTCAACTCAAAGTTATCATTAGATATTACTGCTTATAATTATCCATTTGAATCTATGATATGAACCTTATTTTCAAGTGCTTTGTACTTTGCCCAGACAGAACAGTTTACATTCTGTGAACACATGGTATAGTAAGATCTTTAGGAAATGCTAGCACCACCATTTCCACCTAAACAAGATCCAAATGCTTACCAAAAAAAACCCCAAAACAAACCAAACAAACAAATAAACAACAACCACACCAAACATGAAGCTTGCAGTTGATGCTGCCCAGCAATCTGGGCATTCTCTGGTATCCTTTACACTGCAGAGGAGATTATTTATAGCTAAGGGTGGTTTGAAAGAGATCTGTTTTCAGCAGTGTGAGACACTGATCCTGTTCAACAAATAGTTCACATTAAGGGCTACTGAGTCATTTGAAATAATTCAAGAGCTGTGTTTTTACCTCGAGCACTTTGGTCTAACCCCACATTTACTTAAGTATTCTTAGTGTTTATGAGTCACCACAAAAACCCCAATTTACATTCTGTTGCCAATACTTTCTGACTTTTTCCCTGTTGGTTGCTGCCACTGGGTTCACATCTCCTCTACTGGTTTAAGGGCATTTTCTTCGGGATGTTTGTATGTAACATTTGTTCACAGACAAAGTGAAGGAACCAGTATGTTTTTTTCCTTGGATGTCTTTGATATTGCTCTGACTTGCCAAGGGAAAAGAAAATGTGCACATATCTGTATGATAAACCAAAGCCTAAAATGATAATCCAGTGGTAAGAGTGGAAGCTCACATATCCCAGGTAGATGTGCAGTTGTCTTATTCCTCTATTTTCATTTGATCGCAGGCCAGTAGTACCAGTGTGAAGTAGAATTCTTGAAGAAGGCAGTTAAGATACCAAGATTCCTCACAAACTCTACTGAAGTTTGACCCAAGGATACAATTCCTATCCCTTCTAAAATTCCACTTAATTTTAAATATATACCCTGCTAGCTCTGGATGATCTTGTCCAGCTAGCATTTCTTAGAATCCTGCTAAGCTTTTTGCCTCAGTGAAATCTTGCTGCTCGTTGCTTCTGTAGCATTGCTTTGTTTTCCTCTTCAGTCAGACCATTGCTATATGCTTTTTCTTACAAAACATTTATCTTGTAAGGCAGGCTGAAAGCCGTCACTATATGCCACCAGTACTCTCAGGGCCTTTGACTTCATACTCTGTTTCCTTTTTATTGATTTAGATTTTTTTGTTTTGGGCTGGGTTTTCTTTGCAATGTTTGTCTCCGTGAAGACACATCACTGTCATTTTCTTCCTTGCGGCAGGAATAGGATGACAATTCTAACATTTATATTCTAGATGGCAGAGTTCAGAGGAATGCCTGCCTTATCTGCTCCTGCTTTCTTGGTTGTTGGTACCGAGGTTTCTGCCATCTCTCGAAGTTCATTGTGCATATACTGAAATGTGAATTCTCCTTATTTCACCCACAAGCCCACAGGTGAATTTTATTCACTGCAGCATGAGATAGACACACTTACCTAAGCTTACCTGATTTTTCTATCAAAGTTGCTGCTTAACAAGAAGTCTATTATCAGCATATGTCAGCAGCTGGCAAAACTATGATACACAAGAACTCCAGAGTCAGCTCCAGCCTGCAACATGCACCTCCACTAGATAAGACTGACTTTCAGTGAAGTGACCTATCAGTGGGACTGCTGCATTTATCACAGTAAGGAAGGATGGAAGGAAAAACTGGTGTCCTAACAGTAGCAGCACAGAACAAGAAGTATTATTCACCCTGCAATATCAAATACAAGGATGTGCAGTTTCCTTGAAACCCACAATGAAAATAAAGAACTTTATTTAAATTAGCAGATGCCAACTTGTTCAGCAGCAGAGAGGGCCAACTCCGTCTTCTCAGGTATAAGGCACATAAAAACCAAACCACACTACAGCACTTGTTCACATATTAGCTATTTGATTCAGTCTCATACACAGATTTCATACGGCACTCCAATGGCACCCATAGTCTCTCCTGAAGTACAACTATTTGCATCTTCTACTTAATACTCCCCATCCTTCTAAACAGAAATCAGAAATCACCAACAAACTAAAGAGCTCTGTCAAGTCTTTCTGAACAGGGAACACTTTATTAACCTAATCAAAATATCTCCCTTGCCATACTTACAGTTTAACACTACATTTTACACTCCTCTTTTCAGCACTGAACCACAGCTATGTTCACCTTTGTTTCTTATCACTACAGTTAATCTGAATACACCAAGCCCATTCAACAGCACTGTGGTACTCACCAATTCACTTCTCCCTTCTGCAAGTGCTATGTCACAGGTACTGCAAAGAAATCACACATCTAAAACCCTCCAAACAAAATGATACAGCAGATGAACAATAATAGTACACTATACTTAAACAGCATGGCAGGGTAAGGGCAGTAAGCTACACCTTTAATAATGTTCTCAGGAAAAAGACATGCAGATAAGCAAGCATTCCAAGTACTAACGAAGTTTTTAAACATCACACTACTGTCATGAAACCAATTAACAAAACTGCCATCTTAGGAACCCAAGACACCAAGTAATTTTAACATGGCTTTGAAACTGGTATTGCCTGAAACACAAGTCTGAGTTATTGCTTATTTAAGAAAAAGAACTATCCATGTGTGCATGACACATCTTCAAAAATCTCTTTGTATAAATGAGTGAGAAAAGATGGAAACTTAATCTATTTTATCATCACCTGTGTGGAGTAGATATCCTGCAACTGTGGAAATGGTGTGTACTAAGCGGCAGTAGGGAGACTCCATTTCAGAGCACCACAACATCCCTGCATGGCAACAGCTATGGTAAAGCAGAAAGAGCAGCTTCAGCCGACTGGTGAGATGATGCTGCTGACAGGCACATCATGAGTTGACCATAAGCCTGAGGTAATACTAACACTCTAAGATTCACCTCATGGGTTGGCACATAAAAAAAATTTCCATAAAAATCAACTTCAGAACAAAACACCAATACAAAACAGACATTTTAAAGTAACTACTGACTACTCTGCCAACATCACAACAAATCTTATGAAACCTTTTATCAACCTAATTAGTAATCTGTATCATCATGAAGATGAAAAGAATATAAACCATGATATGTATTACATACACAAAACACATACATATAGATCTACTTTCAAATCCCATACAAATTACCTGTCACAATTAAGTTGTTCACGGAGAGAAGCTGATATATATACACCCACCCATGCATGCATCAAGCTAATTATTTTGCGCTATTTTTTAAACTAAGATAATGGGCACACTGCTGCTAGTGGGCAAATCCTGATCATACTTTATATCACACTTCCTAGCAATTTTGATGAAAACTACAGGTGGAGACAGATTATAATGGGAACATCTAATTGAAATTCATCTCCATTTTGCCTCAGATGGAAGACACGCTGCTTGAGCCCTGAAACATATTCAATTTAATTCAAATTGTATGCAGATTTTCAGGCAAAACTGAATTTAAAAAAAAAGTTTCAGAAGGTCCTGGAAGAGTTCAGAGTGCTGCAAATGCTTTATAACTGTATTTTCAGCATCTGTATACTCTTCTACCTCCATGAAGGCTCTTTGCCAAGGCAGGCAAGGAAAGATACAAATCCCACAGAGGTCTATCCTTTTGATAGGAGTTTGACATCTTCCACTGACATGTTCAGTCACTTTAGGTCCTTGCGGATTCACTGGGGCATTAGCTGTTCAGTATGGCTCCTTCCAACACATTCCCATCAAAAAACAGACAACCCATCTGTCTTTCACCTTTCAAAATCATCTTGTGACTCAAAGTTGCAGCTTGGATGTTCTGGTTTGGGGTTTTTTTTTTTTCCTGTTTTGGTGTTTTGCAAGTGAGAAGACTGAAAGCTGCCACTTATACAGATTTAGGGAAAAAAGCAAACAACACAACAGGATTTCCTCACACACACACGCACCTGCCCCAATACGGATAGAGTCCAGAAGTCTACTGCATCTTACAATAAAAACTTACAGCAAACTCCACTTTAATAATTGTCTGAATTTACATAATTTTTTACATGTTATTTTTACATAACTTCACATAAAGAATAAAAATACTGAACAAGAAGTTTGAAGCAGTATTTGTAGCAAATAGTAGCAAATGGCCCTCTTCTTCCTGCTACTTATTGATGCAATCCCATTTTAAGTTAATTCAATAGAGCCTGCCCCATCATGTGAACTAATCATTAATCCAATTACATGACAGAAATTGATACTCTATTGCTTATGCTGTTGTCTCCAAACACCAGGCACGTTAGAAAACAGGAATCCCCTGTTTTATGCAGCCCTGAATACTAGGTCCCTGACTTTCAGTGCTATCCTGGTTTCAGCTAGGGTGGAGTTAATTGTCTTCCTAGTAGCTGGTACAGTGCTATGTTTTGAGTTCAGTATGAGAAGAATGTTGATAACACTGATGTTTTCAGTTGTTGCTAAGTAGTGTTTAGTCTAAAGTCAAGGATTCTTCAGCTTCTCATGCCCAGCCAGCAAAAAGGCTGGAGGGGCACAAGAAGTTGGGAGGGGACACAGCCAGGGCAGCTGACCCAAACTGGCCAAAGGGGTGTTCCATGCCATATGATGTCACATCTAGTATAGGAACTGGGGGGAACGGGGGTGGGGGGATCGCCACTCAGGGACTAATGCGGCACCAATCGGCGGGTGGTGAGCAATTGCACTGTGCGTCATTTGTACATTCCAATCCTTTCATTATTACTGGTCTCATTTTATTAGTGTTATCATTATCAGTTTCTTCTTTTCTGTTCTGTTAAACCATTCTTATCTCAACCCATGAGTTTTACTTCTTTTCCTGATTTTCTCCCCCATCCCACTGAGTGGGGGGAAGTGGGTGAGCAGCTGCGTGATGCTTGGTTGCTGGCTGGGGTTAAACCATGACAAGTGCCATGATACCAAAGTCATAGAGCAGGAAGGTGGAAATTAAGGATGCTGACAAGTAGGTGATCACCTGGTATTAGCCCTCATTCCTGCCCAATGCTTTCTTTGGTATCTGAATTTCTCATTTGATCCTCAGTAGCAGATTTTAGCTCAGAATTAAATCCTAGTTAAAAAAAAAAAACAACAAACAAAACACCAAACAAACAAACAAACAAAAAAACCTCCACAAAAAATACAGGATTTGTTTGCTGTTTTTTTGCCTTTTTTTTTTTTTTTAAACAAAGAATAAGCAGAGAAGTAGAGGATTAACAGAAGGAAACCAAAATTTAGAAATCAAGCTCATTCTAAGAATGGATCCTGAATTAAAGTTCAGAGTTTGAACATGCCTTATTAATAAGGCTCAAGCATTTATTTGTTACTGCATTTTATTTTGATGTATACACACAGGGAGAGAGAAGTACTAGATGTGCCACCTTTAAGAAACAATAGGTAATAGAGAAGTATTTATCACTATTGGAGAAGACAGTGACAAACCTGCTTTCTATTACTGTTGTTTCAGAACACAGAATTTCCCTTTTGCTGTTTATTTTCTCTTAATTAATACAAGAGTACAAAAGGTAACCCTTGGTTTGTTCCTCTTCTCTTCATTTAGGCAACAATCATTAATTAAAGCTGAAACACTCCTACACTTAATTTCCCCATACAATTCCTCATGAGAGGAAAAACGTGGGAAGGGAAGAGCTAAGTGTAATGAAAACCACTCCTGCAACCAATTCTACCACACCAAGTTCAGACTACAAGGAAAGCTATGCAAGGCAGAGAGGCTACAAAAAACTAAACTTGTAGAATTCTTCCACCTAAAAATGGAAGTGGAATATATCCCAATTCTAGAAGAAGGAAAAAAAAAATATTCAGACCATATCCTAATCTCACTTTTCACAAGAACACTCCACCTCTAACCAGGATTTCAGCCCATGCTAGATGAAGGGCTGCACCAACAGCAGACCGGGTCAGCTGACACAAATATTGTGGGCACTGAATTCGGGATCTAAGAAAACTCCTAAGGAAAGCATTTCTCAGGAGTTGGCAGAAGATTACAGGACAATTCCAAAGAACAAAAATCCATTTTCTTTAACTAGAACTTGGATTGCAAATTATGATTTGGCCACAGATATGGCAAAATGTTTTACAGTACAATATCCATGTGACAGGATATGCAGCCATCCAACTCTTCTGGTGTGGTATCTTGAGCCATTTCTCACCTTTAAGAATAACTAGCACTACAATGAATACACAGTTACTTTATGAGGAAAGGAGAAAGTGTTACAAAATGTTAGTTCCTGATGACATTGAGACCCTTCAGTCACCTAAAATAGGTATTGGCAAGGCACACCTCAAAGATAACAGTAAAAAGTTGTTTGATGTACCCACAGATGAATTATTGACACTGGGAATCTCCTGTACAAGAATCAGTGTGGATCTACCCTCACTTGAAAGCATAAGCAGTCAGAAAACACACTAAACTGACCATCTGTTCCTCTCTGATAACATGTAATTAAGTAATTTATTTATTCAGCACTTAAACCCTCTCCCTTCTCTTCATATTAGTCAAGGATGATTATGCTAAAACCAGATGTAGTTAACATATTGTGCACTCAAGTGAGCAATGTCCTTACAGGCACATGACTTGCCTTCTGGCTATCCACCTTCAAAATCTCAGCTGCATTGCCTTGAAGACCCTGTTTGCTACCCTCTTCTGTTCTCACAAGCTGGTCAAGTATTAAGGCATTTTGTACGGTGATTAACCGAACAACGCACAGAATTATACACTGTCCTGTGGGCCACAGTAACCACACACACACCTCAGCTGATGTACACATGTGGCTAGAATTTCTTCCTTTCTATAGGATACAGGACTGCTGATGACATAAAATCAGATCAGAGTACATTACCCAAACAAAGATTCCTTCAGTATTGCCAGCAACCTCTATTACTTTGGTACTCTAATAGACCCCTCCTGGGGATCTCCTGGATGTTGGGAGTCTTACTGACACATCAGAAAGTCAAGGACTGCCTAAGACAGTCTTTCCTAGCAAAGCCTACGTCTCTCTCTCTGCTCTTCAGGAAGGTTTGCGTAGAATTCCCAAACTAATGCTCAAGTGATGTAACAACCTGTCACACAAATACAGCTGTAGAAAAGAAACCATATTCTGACAAACTCAAAAGCACACTATGTTCAGTATAATCTTATCTACTCACAAGAAGTCAAAAACAAACAAGCAAACAAAAAAAACCACAAACCAGTATCATGTAATTCACTGTAAATTTTCCCTACTGGTCTCCCCAGTTCTTCTAGTCCTTTAAGTGTGGCAGAAGCTCCATTTCTAGTTCTCCTCAGTACACAGTTATCAGCCTTCCAAGCTCATTAAGTTGACACCATTTCTTGTATACGTGTTTTTCCCCTTGCCTTATGGCTCTTTTGAAGATTATTTTAAACCTTTGGATTGGTGCAGGTTTAAAACAAGACATTTACCTATAGCTTTGCAGAATTTTCTGGGGTGGTGTTTTTTGGTTGCGTTGGGATTTTGGGGGTGGGGTGGGGGGTTGGTTGTTTGAAGATGAAGCTGCTGCATTGGGGAAGAAGTAATTGCAATAGAAACTCTTAGCAAGTTACTGCAGTCCTGCATCACAAAGTAATGCATCTGGAGTCATGGAAGTCTCCAATAGAAAGCCTTCACACATTCTGATGCTGCACACAAACAGCTCTTCCCTGGAAAATCTTTTCTAAGACAACACATTTTCATCTGTACCAGCTTTAGGATTAGCCTCTAGAACTCATTAGAAAATGAGTTCAGGTTTTCAATGGACTAAAGTTTTTTGCCATAAAGGTAGATGTGATTGAAGGTATTCTTTTAATAGCAGCTTCTCTGTATTTTTCTGGGAACAGAATGCCAACTTAAGATATCTTGAGCTAAGGTCAACCTTTGTTTTGTATGTTTGATTTATGACATTTCTACAGCCATTACTGGCATTTCTTCAAGGTGCCAAAAAGCCTTTGATTCCCGTATATATTTAGCCTTTTTTCTATTTGCTTTTACTATTAAAGCATAAAGGCTGGATTGAACTGTTCATCCCACTTGTAAACCAAGAAGAACAAACACCCATAAAGCTCAGCAGCTTACCATCATTTGTCTTGCAGACTCACACATCCTTTTCAAGCCAAATTACTGCTTGGAAATGTGAAGGTGTGATTTACACCAGCTCGCTAAGGGCATTTTCCAAATGATAACTATTTAGTTCCAAAAACTGCATTTTAAACCCCATTTTTATTATTTTACCTGCAAGTTACCAGCATATATTATTTCCATATTACAAACACTAGTGTGATTTTTCACTGCAAATCCATGATTTAGCTCAGGTTCACCTAAAACTAAACCATGACTTGTAACAGAACTGAAAATTTCAAGGAGCTCTTTAAGTGCCTCCCCACTTTTAACAGCAGTATTGAATGAACTTGAGCAGGATACGGGGCGGCAAGGAGAGGGAAAAAAACAAACAAAATGAAACATTTAATCTCAGTGAAGCTAGAAGGCAAGGTTTCAGAAAATTTCAGGTTTTGAAGGTTAGGACTCTCTTACCTGGGCCCCTGCTAACAAATCCAAAAAACATCCGTGTTGACATTAACATTTTAGCTTTCATGTCTCGCGATTCCTATGATGTGAAACACTGCCTGTACAGAACAAACCACATATCTCAGCTGAATTAATAACACAAAAGTCAAGAACACAAATTGTTTAATATGCATGTCATTATATTGTGGGGGAGTGACAAAAAAACCTTTACAAATATAAATTTCAAAGTAGTACACCCTACTCCCATAAACAAAGATCCTACTACATAGTATAAGGAACCTATAAAAACGGTGCTTGTATGGACCATCTGAATAGAAATTGATTGAACAGTCAAATGACTAGAAAATATCCAATACAAAACTATGTATTTTCTTTTCCTTTCACTCCATCCTAATGTTCTTATTTGTTACAGGTTACTGGGGTTTTGGTTTGGACTTCTTCCTAATCAACTAAAATCAATAAAGAACACAACAGTCAAATAAAAATACCATTAAGCAAGTTAAAGCTTGTTTGCAGGTAGAGTCAAAGACTCTAGGTCTGTAACAAATTCCCATTTTCCCAAACTTTGCACTTCCCATTTAATTGTGTTGATTTATGAGTCAGTCTCCTGGGTGCTAACTGTATATAAAAGAAACATTAACTCAGTGGAGGCAATAGTTTGGGTTTTTAATAATAAAAAATGCATACTGTTTATACCATTATTGCTTAGGAAATTAGATAACATTCCTTCTAATACCCTGTGCACAGGATACTGTAGCAAACCACTTAACGTGCAATAATAGAGTATTGACTAGGCACAGTGATATGCAAGACAGTGCTCCCACCAGATTAGACAAGTTCCATGCTGTTAGAGCCTCTGTAGTAATACGTTTGTTCCACCTTAACAAAAAATTGGAGATTACCTCCAAGGCATAAAAAGATCAAATTTAAATGAAATATTTTGTGCTTATTACATAATAGTGTTCATAATAATCAGTGTTCATTTCATAAACAAAAAAATGATACTTTTTTTCTTTTGTCAGTAATGGCTCTATGAATGGGGTAGTCTGGAGTGCTGTATATACACCACAAGAAGGCAATACAGTATTTCCCACAGAAGGCACCCAGAAAAACACTATTGTCATAGGCTGAAAGCTTTGTACAAACCCTGTGTTTTTAAAGTCGTCTTCAGTTACTCCTGAACAGATGTGACCAGGCATACTTCACACAAGCATAAGAGCCTCTGTTTGGCTAACTTGCTCCTGCAGGCACAAGCACCATGATCAATGCTCAATCCACTGGGCGACATACTCTTAACTTCCTTAAACAGATCTTAGCTGTTTCCCAACTTCTCAGCACACTTACTGCACTTCCAACAGAACACTGGCAACATCTGGCTGTTCAAGTAGGCAAAATAAGCAGCTGCCCTGGGCCAAAGACCATCAGAAGTAACACCCAGAGTCCTTCTGCCCCCTGAACCAGCACCCTAGAAGATAGACTCTTATCAGTGCTGCCACTTCATGGTTACTGCGCAAGTCAGGGACCATGGTGACACCTCCACTCCTCCCATCCTCCTGTAGGAGTAAGATGGACAAGGTAGACCCTTTAGGCTTCCCTCATCTTCTCAGAACAAACATGACTGTGTCCCATCTCCTTTTTATATGGAAGAGCACTACAGAGTTACTTATAAGCTGTGATTCAGCTTTGGGTTGACTCTACTTGTACAAACGTATCGATGCAAATATGCAACAAGCACATAAATGGCAAATAAATAATTCCCCCAAATTTTCATATACAGTACACGTTCCACTCGGCCTGTAAAGTAATGCTTCATTAAAAAAAAAAAGCCCATCTTTTTGTAGACAGCTGTACATGCTAGCAAGAAAAAAACAACTCCGTGCAAAGCAAACCCATCTGCTCCTTTCAGAGGGAGTTTATGTTTACTTTAAAAGGACAGAGACAATTTGTAATTTAGTCAAAGTTTAGTTGGTTGGGCATTTTTTTCTTCATTAGTTTGGTTTTTTTAAAGAAGAGTTAGAGGTAGTTTTATGTACTATATTCACCCTTGGGTCTTCCTGACAGGGGTTCCTCATTTTCAAAATCATCCTTCTCTATTTTTTCTAAATATTTCTGTCTCCCATGCCACCACATGAAACACACGTTAAAAAACCCACAGGGGGCTCACTGACATAAAGGAGAAATAGCAATGCTGCCTATGCACTGAATGCTGTCAAACGCAAGAAGCAAAAAAAGTAAGAAGAAAAACATTTTCCAGATGCAATGAACTTGAAGCAAAGATTAAGGAAGTGCACTACTCATAAATGTGGAAGTAGAACTGTTCAGAGATGGAGACACTAGAGGAAAAGCAGCAATAAACAAAGGAGAAATAATATTCTGGGCAATTGCATCCTTTTTGGGCATAAGTAACTGGAGGAGAACCAAAATATTTATCTCAAAAATTAAAATATACAGACTATTTCTTCCCACAATGCACAAGGTGTTTAAATATTTTGCAGCATGGGAAATGCAGTTAGCAGAAGGGAGACGTGAAACAACCAAATGTCAGCTCTCATGAGACTTCATAATATTTCTATTTTCAGTAGCAGCATTTGGAGGCAAAGGAGTGGAAGCTTTTTCCTTTTTTTTTTTTTTTTTTTTTTTAAGAAAGTAATATGTGAAACAGAGCACTCTACAATAGTTTTCACTTTTCCAACAAACTGGTTTTTTCAGTCCGAATACAAAACTTTTGCTCATTGATTTTAAGCTGAGTTTTAGAGATCTTCCTTAAAGATTTTGCCTTGTACCTGGAAGAGAGGCTGATCTGTGTGAAGGCAACATTTACTCCCATGTACAAGTTCTGTTCCCCCCCAGAAGTGCCACTAAATGGAAAACTATAGAGCGATGAATGTAAGTACTTTCCATCATGAGTAAGGATCATAAAATGTAGCCTTTTGTGCATTACTGCACACAATGTAAGTTTACTGATTTTTTTAAAACTATTTTGATATCTGTTCCATTTATAGCTATAAGCTAAAAAAGCACCTCATCTTTACATAGACCAAACATTAGGGTATATGCACCTTAATGATGACATGAAATCCTTCTACTGCAAAAAAATGTTATGAATCCTCAAGGAAGGGGATTCAAAGGTGCTTTAGGAGAAGAAACCTTGTTCTATTGGTGCTATGACTGCAAGCCAACTCTCAAGTTCCAAATATTGTAGCAGAGCTTGTTTTGACATCAACCGAAATAATCCACATGAAAAAGACTCAGATAAAAATAAAATCACTTGAGAGTATGTGTTTCTGCACTCATACAGCTGCATCCCAAACTCTTTTAATACCAAGTTAGCCAAGGGAGAAGAGGATACAGTGAGCACCTGCTTGCTCCAAGGCAGCCCAAGGCCCTTCACTTGGTACAGGCAAACACCCTTGCAGCATTCTTTTCAGATGAATGCAACACAGCTAACAAGCAGGACTTTGGGAAGAAAATTTCTCTGGCATTTACAGTCGCTTGTGGTTTTGGCGTACTAGAGTTTAGAAGACATCCCTTTCTCCAGTGCTAAACAAACAAATAATATTTTGTCCTATTAGTTACCTTGAACTACATCAGGTAGATTAACCTTGTGCAAGAGTTCTGTAATGTATTACGACAGACATAAGAACAAGGTAGTCTTAGTGAGGAAATGATGAACTCATGGTTGAAGGCCATCTCCCCAGGACTCAGGGTAATATCTAGCTTCTTTCTTTTCCCATCTTTAACTTCATCTTCCTGCATAACTTAGAGCAAAACATTTAACCATTCTTTGTCTCAGCTTCCCCATCTGTAAAATACAAGTATTAGCATGCTATCTCTATGCTTTGAGGTGTTGTACAGCTTATCTCATTAGCATCTGTGAAGTGCTTTTCACTTCCTTACTGTGTATCAGCTGAGAAGAGCAAAAATTATACTGCAAATATGAAGGTATTTTTACTGATGTCTTTGGAGAGTGGCAAGTGGGGCCATGAATGAAAAAATGCATAAATGTAGAATTAACATAGATTAAAATATAGAATTAGCATAGATTAAAATACAAACACCTGCCAAACAGACAAATATAGTGTACAATAGCTACTGAGCTACCGCTATTTAAATTCTCCATCTGGGGCACTACTAGCCTACAGAAAAGAAAACTCCCTGCAGTAAGTAAAAAAAAAAAAAAAAAAACAACTCTTAAGGGTCAGTCAAATTTTGAAAGCGACCAAATTTTATCAAAAGTCTGTCAGTCAGTCTCCCAGTACAGAAACAATGCATCCCTCTATTGTCTATATGTAACAAGAGCTCTAATGTGGTAATTCATTTGCTAGCACTGCTGCTGTTCCAAGTGAAGACAAGACAAGTGGGACTTTGTGCAAATTGAACTAATCGGTAACACTTGATCAACTCAATTAGCTCAAATCAACCCAAGTGTTTCTCTGTCTACAGTTACAGCTCAGCGCGGATGCAGTCAGGCTATAAAGGCAAATTACATGCAAAGAAATGCAGATTTGCTCTGCCTGCCCTCCAAGCTGGCCAGAGGTTACCTGGTTTGGAAGTTCCACAGCTGTGTTAGCAAAACACTATGTCCTGCTGAGGTGGCCTAGCTAAATTCTTGCCTATGTCAGCATGAACTGGGAATATTTCCAGGGAAGACATTTTGTTCATGATTAAAACAAGCAGGAATAGTACAGTCAATACCAGTATTCTAGGAACAATTTCTGCATAAAACCAGACAGTATGCATGCCTTATATAGGTTTCAACTATTTTAATGCAACAAGACAGGATTGCTTTGTAGGATAAGAGAATTACATCTTAGATGACCTTGTTGAGTTAGTCCTGAGATTACAAGGTGTCTCCATGTGGTGGAAACAAGAGGAAACAAAAGGAAAGGTAATCAGCTTGCCCACTTTGCTCTCCTTTCTCTTTGCTGGCAAGAAATCACGCTGGTCACTGAGACGTGGACAGATTACTGCACTGAAGAGTATTGGTGATTGTATTGATGAGTCTCTCAAATCATTACTAAAACAAAGTAAGTTGTTCACTTCTCAGCTAAAGTCAAATGGACTGATGACTATTATCTCAACCTTGGCTGATGATAAATGAGGCTACTTTACCTGCTCAGGTCCTTGACCCAAATTCACAGTTAGTCCAGTGACCTAGCCAAAACCTTTGAGAGAACAATGTCTAATGATGCTTGTCTCTATTCAAACTACTCCTTGGCAACTCTAGTTGCAACTCATCTGCCAAAACAGATATTCCACAATAATCAACACAGCTGCCAAGGCACTTCATGAAAAATCAACACTTCCTCTTGCTATCCCTTGTCTGTCCTCCATAGTTAATATACAATTCTTTGTAGTTCCACTGAGTGCCTCAAACTTTTCTTCTTTGGATGACAGGAAGACAAATGGTGCTACTTCATACAAACTCTTAAAAAAAACAAACACCAAAACCCACTGGTTTCAGTTAATTGCTTATAACAACAACCCAAATGCCTATCTGAAATGATAATTTTACTGCACAAGGCACTGTACAAAAGTAGAGATGGCAAAGATTCAGATTTTGAAGACACCCAAATTGCACATAAAGCAGGCAAATTACTATCAGTTTTGAGGAGTGAGGCCAGGGAAACACCATGATAAGATTCCTGCCAAACATACAAAAGAACTTTACCTACAAAATAAAGTGTTTTCTACATATAAAGTCGAGGTATGCTGTTGTTTGGGGAGGTGATGTTGTTGGTTTGGTTTTTTGAGTCTTTTTTTTTCGTGTTTTGGTTGGTTGGTTGGGGGTTTTTTTCCCTTTGAAGAGGAAGAAGGTTTTGTGAGGGTTTGTGTTTCTTGAAGAGTATTTCCTTGCACAGCTGTGGCAGATTCGCCTCTGCAGGACTACCCACTTGCATAAAAGCACATTTGTGTTCAGCCTTTAGGGATGGACAAGTCAATATTCCATATTAGAAGCAAAGATGCTGGTGGGAAGCAAACACCTAACTCACTCCGGTGAGTTGACCATTTGACTTCCAAGAGTCAAGTAATAATGCAGTAATTGAACTGAATTTAAAGCCTGTACTGGTTTTGGCTGGGATAGAGTTAGTTTTCTTCATAGTAGCTTGTATGGTGTTGTGTTTTGTGATGAAAACAGTGCTGACACAAGGATGTTTTAGCTGTTGTTGAACAGCGCTCTCTCAGCCTCAAGGCCTTCTCCGTTTCTCACCCCACCCCACCAGCAAGTAGGCTGGTGGGGCACAAGAAGTTGGGAGAGGACACAGCCAGGACAGCTGACCACAACTGACGAAAGGGATTTTCCAGACCATATGACCAGCATGATCCGCAATAAAAGCTGGAGGAAAGAAGGAGGAAGGGGGATGATGTTCAGAGTTACGGAGTTGTGTTCCCAAGCAACCATTGCACATGATGGAGCCCTGCTTTCCTGGAGATGGCTGAACACCTGTCTGCTGATGGGAAGTAGTGAATGAATTCCTCTTTGTTTTGTGGTTTGTTCATGCATCTTTGTTTTACCTATTAAACTGTCTTTATCTCAACCCACAAGTTCTCTCACTTTTACCCTTCTGATTCTCCCCTCCATCCTGCAGCATGAAAGCCAGCGAGCAACTGTGTGGGGCTTAGCTGCCAGCCAGGGTTAAACCATAAAAAATCCCCACCCTCATTGTTCATCCACCTGTCATTTCATCCTCCTCATGAAAAATTTTGCCCAGCATCCCTTTCAACTATTACAACTCACAGACTTATTGTGATGTAAGGTTGTAAGACATCTGCATAATATGCTGGTATTTTCTAGGAACTGGAAAAAATAGCGAAGAGCCAAAGCTAAGGGAAGTTTATCATCATCCCTCAAATTCTCAAGGAAGAGACTTCAGTGCGTTCAAGTTCTCCTTTATCCTAACAACAACAACAAAATCCAACAGCCTCTAAAAGACTATGTCCCTAATTAATAATAATTATCAGATTACACAGTTGCAGCATTTGCATTTTTTCTGACTTATTACTAGAGCAGTGCAAAAAATCATCAGCACTAGTGAAAAGTTAGACCATACATATATATCTTCCAGAACCTACATTTTGGCATTGCCTTTGACAGTAATCATTCAAGCTAAGCCAGAAACAAAGTTTAACAAAGCAAGTTTGATTAAAAAAACAACCAAACAAAAAAACAACAATCCACTCCAACCACAAATGCAGTATACTACTTCAGCGTTTATTAATATTCAAGGCACATATTATTATCTCCCACATAGTCACCCAAGCAGAAACAAGCAGATATACCTTACAGGGGTGTTATGAGATTAATTAGTTAATAACTATAAAACAATTTGAAGGTGTAAAGCCATGTTACAGAAGTGCTAAGTGCTGCAACATTATATATGTAGAAATGAAGGTGAGCTTGCCAGAAATTCTATGAGACTGACTGCATGCAAAGTAATTACAGGAGCACTTCAAGTTATTTTCTTGCTTAATATAACAATCCATGTCCCAGGCCATCAAATCATTGTTTCCAAGGAGTGAATATTGAGTGGAACTAACAGCTCACAGTAATGGAACTGTTCTCCAGAGGACACAATACATATCACTACCTCCTAAGAAATAAAACTGGAGCAAAGCAGACAAACTCAGGATGAGCACAGGAACCAAGCTGATGCCATTCTTTTATCCATGCAAGGACTAGAAGAATTCTACGAGAAGCTTAAGAAAGAACATCCCCAAAGAACAGTTTTAATCCTACCTTTTGTGCCAATGCAGTGCCTATTAACCTCACTTTACCTAGGGAGTACAGCATTAACGACAATGCCTCAAAACCTGCCCAGAGTGCTTTAGGAAGATTTATTTGTAAGCACACATATACACATGTACATACACTAGAAGTCAAGGCCAGATTCAGGTCTCAGCTCCAGCAGATTTAACTCAAGGAATGATAGCAATTCCATAGAAGTAATGCCACACTTGTCAAGAAATGAAACCATCTTCAAAACCACAGAGGTCTAATTCTGCGCTTGGCAGTCTTCAGAGTAGTACACAACTCCAGTTCAAGCCAGTACTACTGCGTGACAGCATTAAGACAGTAATGGAGTAACGCAGTTAACTTTGAGAAGTGAAAAGTACAATGATGGGGCAAAATAAAAATGCAAACAAACAAACAAACAAATATACTGTCAATGCTACTTTGAATTTCCACATTCTTACATCATTATCCAGTCAAAGTTAAAAGATTCCTGTGAAACTGTCCTCTTGTACGTTACATGACACTACTGTGTAACTGGTCAATGACATGCTACTCCCCAGATCTGCGTACTTAATTAGTCACACTGATCAACTATCTTATCTTCAATAATTGGATTTTTGAAAGACTGAATTTTTAGCCTTTACCAAATTCTCGCATAGTACAATCCTAACTACGCAGCCTCACAAAATGAGCATTCTTTGAAGAACAATTCTGCAAAGTATATACATCAGGTAGGTAGGTAACACACTTGTACCTTACAGCAGGTAAGAACAGACAGCACTAAGAATGAAAGGGAAGTGGCAGCAGAAAGACTCTGCAGTACTATTGCCTCTTGAACTCTCCTGCTCACAAAATTAAATCTTAAAGTAATCTAGCTTTAGAGACAAAACTCTCACAACAAGTGCAACAGTGCTCCTGCTGCATGACACCATTAAATAGGTACCTTGAATGCAGTAAATGGCACCAGAACTTAGGTGCTGGGTCAACTTGAAAACACCAGCCTCTGGCTCTCCAATGGACAATACACATGTTCAGAAACATACATGTATGTGAGAACAAATGCCTCACGAAATATGGTTAGCATCTCCTACACTGATAGGACAGATGGTAACTGAATACTCTGTAATCCATGACAGGTGCACAAAAGTGATGATATTACAATGGGAATAACTAGAGGAAAGACCAAGAGCAGCTCACCTCCCGGACAGTGTAAGAGCTGAGTGACAGCCTCCTCATTTCAACTGACAGAGGGGGTAGCTGGGATGCAAAGCTTCTTGCTAGGCATCCTCCCTTGACTCAGCTATGCATTCATACTGTCCTCACATTCTAAGATCGCTGCAGAAGATGAAATAACATCTTTTTGTCAAACCATGCGCACTGAGATCCAGTGAGATTAGGTCTAGACTACAACCAGTACCCGACTGCAGCTGTCCGCAGCTTTGTTTGTACTAGCCCTAAATTACATGTCCATAGAGATTTCTGTGCACATTGTATCACCATTTCTACAGCTTCACTTGAAACCAAAGCTGATATAAGTGGCAGCAATAGAGAAATATTTGCACTATATTTTATTTAGTTTTAACTTTCCTCAGTGCCTTCTCAATTGCTTACCATTTTCCTTGCCATTCCGTTTACAACACTAAATTCAGGGTATTTTCAAACAATCTTTGCAAAGCCTCCTCATATTAACCACCTTTACCAAGTTCTGCTGTACTAATCTTTTGTCAACTCCACGAACAGTGTGGGAAACATTCTCTTGAAGCTGAGAAGAGGACAGCAGAGATTCAAGCCATGAAAAAGTAACGGGCAGAAGACAATCTCTCAGAGATTACTTTCCATAAAATTGAATTGGCAACATCTGCTCAATCTACTGTAGATAAACAGTGAACTATTTTCCAACTCATTAACTCAGAGGATAAGATATTAAATAAACCCCAGGGGTCTCATGCTTTGTTATCACATTTAAGGCTTGTCCCAGACTCACCAAATTAGTTCTTCTGTGCGAGACAGAACCTAAGAACGGAGTTGCAGTTACATAGCAAACACATACCCATATAAATACCTGGATGACCTTAAAAAAAAAAAAAAAAAAAAGTCCCTACTTAATCTGTGTTTCTAATTACTAGTCACTTAGCCTAAATTATTAACCATATCTTCGGCAGTGATGTATGGTACATGTAAATCTCCAAACAGGATTCTAATAGAATTATCTAATTCTATTAAACCACAAACAACTATCCATTAAATATTTATTAGAAGCTTGCATTCACTTAAAATAGATTGGAATGTCAGCAAAACACTTTGCTAATCCCTTCTTCATTTCAGCCTTCTATGCTAACAGTTCAAAATGAGCTAATCAGAATCACTCTTATTGATTAAGTACAAATTAGTTGGCTAATCAAAATCAATAAATATAAAAAAGATCTGAAAAGAATTTACAAAGTAGACTACAGACTTCTCTAAAAAAAACACAATCTGTTTAAATAAACAAGTTTGTTAAATTCAAGATTATTTGATTATGTAAAGCTTTTTAGTTTATTCTACCATAGGGCAGGGGCTATAAATGCCAACTAATTAAATTTTCTTTGTAGCATCAATGAGCTGCACTTCTTAAAGAGAGAGAACTGTTTTAAAGCACTCAAAAAATTCAAGAGCATTTTAAGTTCTCAGTACAGTTGTCAGGTTGGATTTTTCTACATTTTATACAGTCTAATCTGGCACCAGAGCAAAAGCAGTATTTCAAAAAACAAAGGGACAAAGATTTGAAGATACTCAAAATCATGCACAACAGCAACCATTCACCTTACAAAAAAAGAAATGCTGAGGACAAGTAGAAAGAATGCAGAAGACAAGTAACCAAATGCCACGTTCTCTCTATAGTGGTTGTAGACGAGTTATGCAAAGTCAATCTTTATGTCATTACATTTTGTGGCAGATCCTGCCTTTGATCAGCAGAGTTTTACATACATTCACATACACATCTGAGTCATTCCAAGAAAATCCAGGCTGCTTACTGTTGCAGTGTAACCAGCCCCCTAGTGACACACATCCTCTAGTCACCCCCTCAGGAAAATACAAACCTACATTAGCTGAAAGAGTAAAATTTAAAAAATCCTCATGCAAGTACCACAATGTCCCTGTCCCAAAAGCAGACACAATTATGTGTTCTTGAGCCCAAGAATCATATGAAAGCAAGCCAGTCTCTTCCTCCCCTCTTCCTTGAACAGATGTACTGTTCAATCCCTCCCATGTCATTTGCAACTTTTATCTATATGAATCATCTAGGTGGCAAACTCCATACCACATCTGATGCAAATGTTACAAGCACTGCTACCATCCTGCAGGTGAGACTGGACACTGCTCAAGATGCAAGTCGTTTAAAATGTTGGGCTGTAGATGCACATTTTGCAAAGGGAGGAGGAAGTAGAAATCCTGGAACTTTTTCATGCTTACATGAACTATACACCAATGCTGAAAAACCCAGAGAGGCATAAGGCAAATCAGACAGATAATATGGTATATTTCCCCTGATCTTATTAGGACTCCAAGTTCTTTTTCATTTCTCAAAATGGCAGCTGTCCGCACACAATCAGAATAAAAGTAATTGCTTTTTAAGTTATGTGAGTTATTTTAAATTCCCTGTAACAGCATTAAAAATCAGAGTTCAATAAATTAATTTAGAAATGCTAACATATAGTAAGACAGAATATCTACTAACAGGAAACACAAAAACATGAAGTCATAACTATCATGAACAGAAATGCACTGAAATTGACATCCAAGAATGAAAGTGAAGCATTAAGAAAACTAAATATATGGAAACTTTGCAAGTAAACCCATGACGAGCTAATCAGACTGTGCCAATTTTAAGAGAAAAAGTAAGCTTGTGGTGTAAACATTGCACATTGGAGGTCAAACCTCCATTTTCAAGGCCATTTGTTTAAAACCAAACAATTCACATGTGAACATGGGAACAACCATGTCATTAGCTTACTGTGTTTCATTCTGCTTTGGTTTACAGTGCTGTGCAGAGGCAACAAGCCAGCTTTCCCTGTGGGATGTGTTTGGTTGGCCAATACATGAGTATTCCTATTTCTTTTCCATCTCTGCCAATTCCAAGGATCCAGAAACACTATCTTACTTTTATAAAGTGGGTTGGGGATTTTTTTTTTTTTTTTTTTTTTTTGGTGTGTGTGGTTTCTCCCTACCCACCCACCCAGGCAACTACTCAGCATTGGCCTACATTTTTTGCAGGGACTGCAACAGAAGTCATGTTAGGCTGTTACATGCTGCCTGAAAAAAAATCGCACTCCTAAACAGTGCAGAAGGATTCTACTGCTGACATTACTCCAGACCAATTAGTAAGAAAGAATAAAACAAAAACTAAAACTTCCTACACTTCACACTCCATAGACATATGAAAGGTCCTCAGTTAAAAGTCTTGTAATTGAAGGAGTCCAGCTCCTTGCAGAGCCTGGCTGCTCAAGCAACTCGCCAGCAGAGACTGATCTCCACTGTATCTCTGAAGTGTCCAGTGAAAGTAAAGCCATCTGCTGCTGTCTTGTCTTCTCTTCAGCATTTTGGGGGGTTGAGTCTTTTAGACACCTGCCCAATGTTCTTGCTGTTTTCACATGTTTTTCTATGGGTCTATGTTATGAAGTACAACTCGTTTGGTGGTAAGAAATGTGGGCCTGATTCTGCACTGCATGCTACTTTTTGAAGTCTTGTAGACAGGGCACAACATGAGATAAAACTCTATCCATTCATAAATAGGAGCAATTTACAACCACTTTGCACAGGTGTAATTGACTGCAGAGAGCACAGGATGGGGAGAAGCAGGCCTGATGAGATTTTACAAGTGAGCAAGGCAAGCAGAAATTGGCCTTAATTTTTGTACAATAGCCAGCACTTTAGCTCTTCACTTGGAAACTTCACAGCTGTGAAACATTTACAGAAAGGGAAAGCAATTACAGAGCACTACCACTGGAGGAGCTTAAATAATTTAAGGTTCACCATGTCTCTGATTCATTTTATTTCATTTTTTCCTCAAGACCAGATGCTGCTCATTTTAACGCCCTTAATTTCCGCATATTGAGCTGCAGTTCTCTTTTCATTTAAATGTATATAGACTACATATGCCTCCACAAAAATACAGGGTGATTATTTCCAGAATGGGAGGATATGGGTTCCTTTCCATATTTGAATCCTGGAAAGAGTCCCTTTTTGATCTCCAAGCGAGATTTTCAGAACTCATAAATGAGCCATGCTAGTTTATATGGGGCTGTTGGCACATCTACAGAGAACTGCAATGTCATTATAGAAGTTAAACTAATGCATGTAGGGAAACACATTGTCAATGCAAAGTGACTTGTATACATGTCTAAGTATGAACCCACGTCAGCCAGAGCGTAAGCGTTCAGCCTTTTGTTTGTGCAATGTCATGCACTTTATAGTCTCATTTTCTTAATAATTACCATTTTAAGAGGTAGAATTGGGAGAGATTTACAATATTACATTCTCTGCCAGGCCCTGATCATTCCATTACATATATCCATTAGAATCTTGTTAATCAGAACACTTCAAAAATTCATGTTACTGAAAGACTATTGTTCACTAAAAGAAAATTTTAGCATTACAAAAATAAACTAATCATGTATGTAAAATACACTTATTAAAATCCAAGGTGGCCAAGGCTGGTGTATGACTGGCCAAGTCATTTGTGTTATGAATAATAGAGAAGCAAGATAGTGGATTTTCTGTTCCAAACACCTCTCTCTCCTCAGTTCTGGCCCAAGCCTGCCTACCCTCTGATGCAGAATTATGCTACTAAACCCAAATTTCACTCCATATACAGTCAGTGCACACAAGAACACACAAGTCTGTCAGCTTTAACAAAGATAACCCTGAAAGTCTAAGCCGAACAGGTAGTTTGGGTTTTTTTGTTGTTGGGGGTTTTGTTTGCTTGCTTGTTTTAAAATGCTGTTTGTTTCTAGGCCAAGTCCTTACTAGGGAAAGGGGTGATTCGGGCTGGGGGGGAATGGGGTTTAAGGTTAGTTTGGGGGTTTTTTAAACACACAAATGTTATGTCATTACTAATTCCAATCAATAATGATGAAAACTGAGGAGCAGGAGCACAGATGATGGGTTCTTACACAATATATTAGTTAACCAGAAGATAGGTAGGCAACATGACGGTAACCGAAAGGTTGTTCTACTACTGACAATAACAACTGTACTGTCCAAGCAACAATATTCATGATGAGGATATATAGAGTAATAATTCAAGTCAACAGTTGTTGGCACAATGGCTGAGCTCCCATATCCTGCCTGTTACTGTATTTTTGGCACATTTCTCAGCATTGTTTACCTGTCTGCCTTCATCAGCACTTGCAAGGTTGTCCTACCTGAGCACTGTAACTGTTTCCTGTATTTGTGTTGTATGCAAAAATACAGCAGCTTCAACAAGCTGATTAGACTCCTTGCTCCTTTTGTTAAAATAGTTGTAGACTTGTCTTTCTGCTAAGGAGGGATAATTTGTTTGAAATAGTCTTCCATTTAATAGTTTGTCACAACAGTTTTGTTTTAGGACCAGTAATACGACTCTCAAATGCCCAAGTATTTTACTGTATTCACTTAGTCTGTGTTATGCAAGCCTTGAAGGAGAAAGACATCCAATTAGACCTTCACAAAAGTGAAACACTATCATCGTTCCAGGTGGTTTTGCTGCTAAATACTTTAGTGTTATTCAGAGCAGGACCTAGGGGCAATGGCACCATGAGCCACTGACTGCATACCCTCCTCACATACAGGGAAAGCCTAACTTGACCAATCTATGGAACACTACAATTGATCTCACTTCTGACTCTTACTGATTTTTACTGAACATCAGAAAAGAAAGAGATTCAATACTAACCCCCACCTTCTACTGACTATTCTGTCAAGCCTCTTCTGGGAGATTTTGCATTACCTGCTTGTACCAGAGGAAGAGTGGCAAACAAGTCAGAGACAACAGTATACATATTGGCTTTATTTTTCCACTCCTATTTTCAAACAAGCAAGTAAGAAAAACTTAAAACAGTGCAACCACTCAGATGTGTGAAGAATAGCTATTTTACTAACCAATTATTGTAATAATATCAGAAATACTTGCAGAAAATGCAACACTGCAGGAAAATTTCTCCAATGGCAATGGAAGCATATCTTTCTAGCCACAGCTTTTTCTATCCGCTTTATCATTACTATTGCAGGGCACAATGTAGACACAAACACTTTATATTTCTCATTTGGCCTAACTATATTCTCTCATCTTCTCCTACTGTCTCCTATAAACTGAGGAAGACCTTGGAACCACAAAATTCCTGAAAGAAAAACCTACCTCTGGAAGAAGAGAGAGGAAAGAAAGCCTGGGCCTTTGTGACAAAACAAATCCCATGGGCTCAGCAGCATGCAAATTCGACAGGGCTAGGTACAAGCTGGAACGAGTATTACAATAAAGAAACAAACAAAAAAAATTACATAGAAAAATGGAACAAGGAGACGCACACTACTGTGTTTTCAAATTCAATCCCCTGCAATCACACACAATAAGCACAGGCCATAAAACAGAATTGCAAAAAAACCCCAAACCCAAAAAACCACCAACCAATAAAACACCATACACACATCTAAGAGTGGCAGAATGCTACAGCCTGTAGTTCAAATTCTCACTGTACTTTGTATCCTACCCATCTCCTAATTCTTAGATCTCACCTTTTGTCCTAGTTTTGGCTGGGATAGAGCTAATTTTCTTCATAATAGCTAGTATGGGGCTATGTTTCAGATTTGTGCTGAAAACTGTGTTGATAACACAGGGATATTTTCATTATTGCCAAGCAGTGCTTACACAGAGTCAAGGCCTTTTCTGCTTCTCACACCACCCCACCAGCGAGTAAGCTGGGGGTGCACAAGAAGTTGTGGGGGACACAGCTGGGACAGCTGACGACAACTGACCCAAGGGATATTCCAGACCATAGGATATCATGCTCAGCATATAAAGCTGAGGGAGGAAGAAGGAAACAGGGATGTTCAGAGTGATGGCATTTGTCTTCCTGAGTAACCATTAACACAACATGGAGCCCTGTTTCCTGGAGATGACTGAACGCCTCCCTGCCCATGGGAAATGGTGAATGAATTCCTTATTTTGCTTTGTTTGTGCATGTGGCTTTTGCTTTACCTATTAAACTGTCTTTATCTCAACCCACGAGTTTTCTCACTTTTACTCTTCCGATTCTCTCCCCCATCCCACTGGGTGGGGGGGAGTAAGCAAGCAGCTGTGTGGTGCTTAGTTGCTGGCTAGGGTTAAACCACGACACCTTTCCATAGCTCAGCAAAGGAAAACAGATCATTGAGGCTAGGATCCAAGAAGTAATCTATTTGCCTATGAAATGTCACCTATCACCTTCAGATTGTTCTAACCCAAACCTTTACTATACTAGCCAACGTAGTAAAAAAAAGCCAGAGGTAATGGTTTTACTTATAAATAACAAAGATAATGGTAAAGACAGATTAGAAACTGTAAACTGATCACAAGAATGATTCCCCATATGTAACCATATATCACTAGCCAGATTTCAGACATGTAACTGCAGCAATAAGAACTCCCACAAAGATCAAGTAGAATTATAAAACATGGAAGGGCATTATGTAATTCCTGGCATGTGAGCAATTAAAGTAAAAAGTACCAGCCACTGACTGCACAAAACTTTGTTCTGAACTATCAAGACAGTCAAGGATTTGAGTCTTGGTGAGATATATCAAAAGCAACTACCACCAATTTGAATCACCACTTATCAAATCTAACACCTTCTTTTGTGAAGTATTCTAGAAACTTACAACCTTCAAGAGCAGCCCTTCCAACAAAAGGTATCTACCAAAAATGCTGCTGAAGAAAATATTATGCAAAGTCAAACTGAACTGAAAAGACAACTTGCTCGTGAAGTACGTTAACACATTGTGGGCCTCAGTGTCTCGATGTGATAGATCACAGACTTTAAAAGTCCTTACAGACTCATAATTTACAGACTTTAAACTACGGATTTAAGTGATCCTAATCCAAGTAAACCTGGAAGATAGCTACACATGATCTAAAAGCAGAAGTCTTGATGGCTCAAGCAAAATATCCAGCCCCATAACCCTCAGGGCCACACATTATCTGACTACCAATGAGGCACAAAGACTGAGACTGTAACTCCTACAAATCATTTGGAAGGATTTGCATAATAAAAGGTACTGTTCTCAAATGTCAAAATCTGAACTATTGCCCATTTCATTTTCGGAAGAAAGTTTGAAAAGGTATAATGCTTTTTGAATGCTCTCTTTTTTAAAGGGAGCCAGAACCCTAGATGTCCAAGGGAGTGATAACAGGTAATGCCTTGCACAAAGCTTACCAAGATGAGTGAAAGAGCTCCTAATGACCCACTGGTCACTGAATCCAACTTGTACATTTTTTTACTCCTAGGTTGTAACAAGATTCAGGTTATCAACTGTTAGCTTTAATCCAATTTTAAATGAGTAATGTGAAACATGCCCATTTCAATTTCTTAGGACATAAAATCACCCAAACATCCTCTATTACCCAGACTGCCCACCCCAGAAACAACTCAATTAACCCTCTGACACGTATCAGCCACCTCACTATTTGAGAGTGCTCAGAGGAATTCCATCCCAGTTTTCTTCTAAGGTTTTCTGGCTTCTTTCATAAACACTAAAGCACTTTCAGACTTAAGATATTTAGTTACCAAGAAAACTTGGTAATAAGCAGAAGATTTATATCACTGTAAATGAACTCTAGTTAATAATCTGTGAGTAACTGATAAAGCAAGCATTGGTAGGTTCCAAACCACTAATGTTTAAAAGGCCTTATGAAGCAGTCGTATATTCTTTTATGCAGTGGTAAGGAAAAGGGAATAATAATAAAGCATACATAAAGGTATTTAGTTAATTTTATTAACAAGTTCCACATCAGTAACTTCCAACAGCCAAAAAGCTAGCACAGGCCCAACAAAAGGCAATCTTGCTCCAAGCAGAAGCTAGGAGAGGAGACTCATAGGATGATCTCTATGAACTGAAATGTAATCAAACTGAAAACAGCAGTTGATTTGTCTGAATAGAGAAAGGGAAAATGTGCAATATCTTTAATATATGGATGGTTGGGTAGACTAAATGACTGTCACAAAGAAAGCTTATCTGTAAACACTGCAGAAAGCCTTACGATTTTACCACAATAAATGACTGGTTTCAATCAAATGCTGCTAAAGCAAAAGGCATGGCCCACAGGAGTAATTACCAGTCTCTTGACTGAAACAAAGGGCAATTACAACAAGCTGAAGTATGCTCACAATAGTTGAGCACTTGATTATAGAGTGCTGCAGCAATCAGCAAGAAAGGGATATTGCGGGGGTTTGGGGGGGGGGGGCGGGAGAGGAGTGCCTACATGGTCCCCATTCCATAATACTGCGTAGTGAGGGATGGGCTGCCATAGAGGCTAACTTAATGCAAAGCTTAAATTTTTACTTTTAAAGCACAATACAAGTATTCTAAGTATTTTTAAGGAATCTTAAGTCTAGAAGAGGAAAAATAAAAATCACAAGGCAGGAGGCGAGGCAGGGAACTCAGTGTGGTCTTGTCTACATCTAGTTGTGACTGTGTAAAAAGCTGTAGAATTCCTGCTGCAGAAACTAATACTACATTGTGGTACTGCAGTAGCAGCAGTACTCTGCCTACAGTCATTCTCTGCATTATTTTTAGATTTGTCTTCATGGCACAGAGCTGAAGCAAGGCTAGCAGAACTATGTTACTACACTGAAATACACAGCTCAACTGCAATAGCACTAGAAGTATTTTCATAAAAAGCAGCTCAGGCTATTTTTAAAGCCAAAGAAGTTTCAGCATTGCTCCTTTCACATTTCAAATCAGTATCTCAAAAATTTCTATCTCCTCATTAAAATCTCGACTATGGCAAGACTAGTGGAGAAAACATAACTAAGCTGACAGAAAAGAGCTCTCCTCTGGCTTGGGTAGTCTGCAATGCAGTACAACTACGTGGGGAAATGCAGTTCTATTAGCATGTGCCACACTCACAGTACAGGGCTTTGCTGGAGCACCTATGGTGGTAGAGGTTCCAGAGCGCAGGACAGCACTTCAAGTGTCCACACACACAGTACCTACAGCTCCCTTAAATTCTAATTCCATCAAGTAGCTTATACTACATTAGTTACCCTTGGCAGAATTCATCTTCAGACTTACCAAGATTTTCTTCAAAGCACTACTTGAACATGCAGACTCACCATACAGAATGGACTCGGCCTCTGTTTTAGTTTCACCATAGTCATGCCTAGTTCCTAGAGGCTAGAAGGCTGGCAGAGACCCAGCAGTTAGTGGAAGGCAGGTTGGAGGGTGGTGATGGAAATCACAAAATTGTAATGCTTCATGAGACAGAAAATCTACCAAATCCAGTATCCCACCTCTTTGCTAAAGGCCCCCAGGAATGCACAAATAGTACTATAAACACACTTCTCATGGTATGCCCTCTTTGACTCCATCTGTCTGCAGTTTTTAGATGCTTCTCCACTCTAGAGAAAGGAAAACTAATGAAACATGGTGGGTTGCCCCCCCCCCCCCCGCCCAGTGCAGGTATACAGGAGCAGAACAGGACAGCTTCCAAAAAAAGTGATTTATCATTGTAGTTCCATTAGGTTATAGCTGGCTTTTCTGATCTCAGTAGCACAACTCCAGGACAGTAAGACAAGCATAATGTGGTACATTATGTCCAGAAGTTCAGGTGGTTCAACAGGGTGTGTGCTCACTGTCAGTGATGCATTGCAATGTGTCACATTGCCATAGTATTATTTCAAAGTTCAGCGAACAGACACTGTCTGTAGGGAAACTGCTGCGCTGACACTGGTTTTAAGGACTCAGCAAGAACCTTTGCCTCGTACACAGGCCAACTGTAGCTGCTTCTGCTGAGTACCTACAGACAAGGTAAGGCATGTTTCCTTGGGATACAAGGGTCCTGTTTGCTCCACTGCAAGGCAATGACTTTCACTCTGGTAGAAGTTCTATAGAAACTACAAGTCCTCATCTTATAGAGAGCCAAGTCGAAGATTACCTCTATATCCAATGTATTACTTAGTGCACTAACATAGTTTGAGGAATGTCATGTTAAATAGCACATAAGATAGAGGAAGGAAAAAAAAACCACCTGTGGAATAAGAGACAATTTCACTTCAACTCTATCCGCAATACAGCAAGGGGAGCTGTGCTGGTTGTGGCTGGGATAATTTTCTTCACAGTAGCTAGTATAGGGGCTATGTTTTGTTTTGCTTACACAGAGTCAAGGCCTTTTCTGCCTCTCTACACCACCCCACCGGTGAGTAGGCTGGCAGGGCACAAGAAGCTGGGAGGGAACACAGCCAGGACAGCTGACCCAAACTGGCCCAAGGGATATTCCAGACCATATGATGTCATGCTCAGCATATAAAGCTGCGGGAAGAAGAAGGAAGAGGGAATGTTCGGAGTTACGGCGTTTCTCTTCCCAAGTAACCATTACACATGATGGAGCTTTGCTTTCCTGGAGATGGCTGAACACCTGCCTGCCCATGGGAAGCAGTGAATGAATACCTTGCTTTAATTTGCTTGCATGCACAACTTTTGCTTTACCTATTAAACTGTCTTTATCTCAGCCCACAAGTTTTCTCACTTTTACTCTTCTGATTCTCTCCCCCATCCCACTGTGAGGGAGATGAGTGAGTGGCTGCGTGGTGCTTGGTTGCCAGCTGGGGTTAAACCACAACAGGAGCTGAACAATTTCCCCACTCCCCATCCTGAAATGGGTTTTCAGGTGCATCTCCTCAGCCACTCCCAGAAGTGCTGATGCAGTGTATACAAAATATTAAACAGAGAGCATAGAAACAATACTATCCCCTGGCAATTAGAAGATGTACCTGGGAGGATCAGACTCCAGTCATCGCTCCAGGGTATGCTCAGTAGTTTATTGAAAGTTGAGCAAAGTCAACAGCAGGGACTGAAAGTCACTTTCCCAAATGCATAAACTTGGTCAGCCCAGGACATTGTCTCACAGATGTGGGTTCTAAAACTCCTATGGCAGACAAAATTATTGCAGACCCCTCCCCTCTCATACACAGCATTTAATGTATTTTTCCCCTTGGCTTCCTCCAGCTCCTGCTCATTTTATTTCAAACAACTTCTTATGAGCAAGAAATCATTCCATCTCCACTAGAGCAAATGGAAACACAGAGATTGCAGTCTCCTACCCCATGAGCCACAGGCTTTAACTGTGAAACTCTGCAAGAATGAAAAATGGTAGGGAGGGTAGAAATCTGAGTTGTTATTTGTGGTTCCTGGCATCAGACATCAAGCTAAATAAACAGCAAGCCTACATGTCCAAAACAGAGTGGAGACTACTATAGTAAATATTATCACCTTCACAACCTTTCATGTTTAAGTATATTCCCTGTAAATCCTATGGCAGTTTGAATTGGTTTAGTTAATTCATTCATTTTGGAACAATAACAACAAAAAATAATCAATAATTGGGAAGAATAAAAAAGATAGACAAGATCTAAAACATAGTAAAAGTGATCTTTAGTTTGGTGCCTATGTTTCCTGAAAGTCATGTGCCGTTGTGAAAAGCCATGTTCTATATTCTGCAAGTGATCTGATTGTTTTAGTGCTGTTATTCTCATATTCCATTAGATTTTCGGTGAGATGAGAAAGTGCAGTGAGAAAAAAACTATTTTTCTATCAATCATTTAGTGTTAATTTCTATCGTATCAAGCATTCCTATAATTCCCCCACACCCCACTTAAACACTAGGGTTTGACTATCCTAACACTTTCATTCCACATTATTCAGCTGGAATTAGTATAGATAAAACTTCACAATTATAAACCAGGAAAGATGTATAGGAGACAGTTTAAATTGAAAATAATAACAAAGTATGAAAGTCAAAAGTCAAAAAAAGAAAGAAAAAGTCAATAAAAAAGTAGGTTTGTGATGTTAAATTCAGATTTGTTAATACTTAAGATTACAACACAGCAATTAAGCAGTGAACAGGTAAAAACGGAATATGGCACAATGCAAGTAGCATTCAAGTTGAAGATAAAAATGGCATTCTTCATTAAACTGTTTTAATCTCATTGCATGTGCTGCTCAATCTCTTTAGCTCATCATCTTAAAGATCTACCCATGTAATCAATATATGCCAACACATCACAAAACAGAACGAGCTAAAAATAAAAGAGCAAGTTACTCACAGGTGGTTCTCAAGCTGTGGCCTATGTTTTTCTTTTTCTTATTATAGACATGCAAATCAGTCCACATCTTTTCAAAAGACACACAACTAGGCATGCACACACACAGCCAAAAAACCTGAAACATCAAGTTCTCAGCTCTTAAAAAGCAAACTTAGGCAACAACAGGACACCTTCTCAGGTTTTTCGCTTAACAAAATGCAGGTATGCTGAACAAACTGGATATAGTTTCAGACCAGTTATTTTCCTGTGCTCAGTCTATATACTGCACCTTTTCAGACTTCCTCATCATCTATCACCTACCTTTTTTTTTTTTTTAATTTCAGTGATGTTATTGTGCATCAGTATAAAGACATATAAATTTGCATAAGCATATCATAAATTGGATGCAGTAGGAATAGATTCCTTCCCACAACAGGGTATTGTCTGTGTGGCTTGGTCATTAATAAACTTAATTGAGTTATCCTTTGTGTATAAACTCCCAGAAATAGGTTATATGGCCATACTGAAACTGTGAGCTTTGTCCACAAATGCAGAGGTTTCTGTGCCTGAATTAAGAGACCAGGACAGTTACCTTGAAGGCAGTAACAGTCTCTTTCAGGAGTCCAGAAACAGGGGAAACAAAGTCCCACAGTACGTTAACATGGGTCATATTTATTATGTGGGTAGGGCTGACATTTTCCAAGCTGCCTAAGGGATTTGAATGTCCAATTCACATAATGCAAATAACAATTTTAATAGTAAAGCAACATCTGCAGGCTCAATCTTGCTTATTCAGGCAAAACTCCCCATGAAAATGAGAATATACAAACAAGCTTCCATACAAATCTATCTGTTGAATTAACCTCTGAATAACTTTCAGTGATCCAGCTGTTGATTCATTCTGCTGTCTCAACTGCCTTCGAGTACTCTGCCTTTCTTTTGCAGTTTAATGTCTGCCCTACCAAAACCTAGCCCAGGCTTACCCTTAACATTTATCTGTTCTTCTGTGGGTACCACACTTTTGTAAGTTCCCCTTACGTTTACTGACATAATCTAGTCTTTCATTTGAAAAGCACTGTCCTACAATGTTGTCATATCTGCATTAAACTGCAGCTCAGTACTATAATTTGATCAATCACTGTTAACTATAAGATAATACAAGTACACTCTAAAAGGTTTTTGGTTTTTAAGTGTTAGAAAAAAGCAGTAGAAAGCAAGAGAAACTAAAAGTTCTCCAGTAATCCAAAAGACAGATGCAGCATAGGCAAGGATGGTGTAAGCCTTCAAATACTGCCCCATCCGTATGTCTGCATGCAGAGACGGATGGCCCACCTACAGAAGAACAGAGGCTACTCAAGCATCTGAGCACGGGCAGTTTGAGAGCTCTCTGCTGAGTCTGCTAACAATACAACTATATGGTATGGATCCAGTGTTGGGTCTGAATTAAATGTACTTCTCTTGTGCAGCTGAAGACAGTAGGACAGGCAATTTAATCTGGTCTTAACACTGACACCTAGCTTTAAAGAACTTGACCAGTACTTCCAATTGCCTGCCTCAAGGCTTTTGTGCTTTTTCTGAACACACACACAAATGTGTGTATGTGGCCTTCATACCTTAACTTGAAGAGTCACCAGTTTCACAAAGTACAGGAGAGACAAAAAGAGTAACAAACCTTTCACAGAGGAGGATGCTCTCAGGCTAGGGAAAGGGATTAGTTGTTACAGACCACAATGAAAGGGAGAGGGAGGAGGATATGTCTGTGTTTGTTGCCATCAGACAAGACAACATGCACAGGAGTCCAACATCACATGCAATTAGTATTGTCACTAGAGCACTAATTAATCACTTCAGACACCTTATCTGTCTCTCACACCTCCCTGCCTCAACAGTGTCATCATTTACATTGTACAATGCTGCTAACTAGAAATAAAATAGAGGTTTAATGGCCCACAGAGCAAGAAGCTTGAAGTGTTAGTGTTGTTTCCCTGCCTCTTTACGTAACATATAAATAAGGCTATTAAAACACCAAACACTGTGTATGGATTTGGCAGAGGCTCTCATTCAAAGACATACAAACACACACATTGCCAGATATAAAAGGGGGCCAGAAGAAAAATGGTTAGTGATGCCTGCAGCTATTCTACACCAGAAAGGCCACCTCATGGCATCTCTACTAAGATAGACAGAGATACCCAAGCTGACTTTCCACTGGACTTCTGTCTGGAACTTGTTAACAACACAAAGGCATCCATGATTGCAAGTCCCATAGACAAGAAGCACATCTGTAGTTCTGATAGCAAGGGTGTAAAAACAGGCTAATGCTTCTTCCAGTATTTCTGAATTTAATAGTAAAGCAATTTTAATTTTTACCTCGAAAAAAATCACATTCAATTTTTTTTCCTTTCCAAGTAATTGCAGTGTTTTCACAAAAAAACAGAACAGTTAGTTGGGCTAAGTTCAGGAAGGTGAAAAAAACCACGATAAGAGTGGCTTGAAAAATCCTTAGCTGTCTGTATTGGGTTTGTGTGGCAAGGTTTTGGTAGCAGCGGTGGGTTACAGGGGTGGCTTCTGTGAGAAGCTGCTGGAAGCTTCCCCTGTGTCTGACAGGGCCAATACCAGCCGGCTCTAAGATGGACCTGCCGCTGGCCAAGGCTGAGCCAATCAGCGATAGTGGTAGCGCCTCTGGGATAACAGATTTAAGAAGGAGAAAAAGTTGCAGGGCACACAGAAACGGCAGCCAGAGAGAGGAGTGAGAACATGTAAGAGAAACAACCCTGCAGACCCCCAGGTCAGTGCAGAAGGAGGGGGAGGAGATGCTCCAGGCGCCGGAGCAGAGATTCTCCTGCAGCCCCTGGGGAAGACCATGGTGAGGCAGGCTGTCCCCCTGCAGCCCACGGAGGTCCACGGTGGAGCAGATCTCCATCTGCAGCCCATGCAGGACCCCACGCCAGAGCAGGTGGATGCCCGAAGGAGGCTGTGACCCTGTGGGAAGCGCACGCTGGAGCAGGCTCCTGGCAGGACCTGTGGATCTGTGGGGAGAGGAGCCCACGCTGGAGCAGGTTTTCTGGCAGGACTTGTGACCCCATGGGGGACCCACGCTGGAGCAGTCTGTGCCTGAAGGACTGCACGCTGTGGAAGGGACCCACGCTGGAGCAGTCTGTGCCTGAAGGACTGCACGCTGTGGAAGGGACCCACACTGGAGCAGTTCGTGAAGAACTGCAGCCCGTGGGAAGGACCCACGTTGGAGAAGTTCATGGAGGACTGTCTGCCATGGGATCGACCCCACGCTGGAGCAGGGGAAGAGTGTGAGGAGTCCTGCCCATGAAGAAGATGAAGTGGCAGAGACAATGTGTGATGAACTGACCATAAACCCCATTCCCCGTCCCCCTGCGCCACTGGGGCAGTAGGTAGAGAATCTGGGAGTGAAGTTGTGCTCGGGAAGAAGGGAGGGGTGGAGGGAAGGTGCTTTGAGATTTGGTTTTATTTCTCATTACCCTACTCTGGTTGATTGGTAATAAATTGAGTTAATTTTCCCCAAGTTGAGTCTGTTTTGATCATGATGGTAATTGGTGAGTGATCTCTCCTGTCCATATCTTGACCCACGAGCCCTTTGTTATATTTTCTCTCCCCTGTCCAGCTGAGGAGGTGGGGGGGGAGGGAGTGATAGAACGGCTTTGGTGGGCACCTGGTGTTCAGCCAGGGTCAGCCCACCACACTGTCAAATAACTCTTCCACCATACACCGGAAAGCCTAGAAACTGTGAAAGCCTTGTTCAAGCTGGGGTTCCACACTACCTATTAAGGTAACTACTAAGGAGGTAGAGAAATGAGCCTGCTTTCCTGTGACATACCTCACTCTACTGGACCTTACTCAAAAGGGAGATATTGCTTCAAAATGTTTCACTTAAAGTGAACTGGCATTCTTCCAGGGGAAGCAATGTTCAGGGGGAGACTCTGAAACCTACTCTAGCTAGGAGATGGGAATTTTGTATTTTTATGCTCATCTCCCTCCAAGATCTGTTTACTCATCTGAATATAACCAATTTCAAAGATATTGTGAAGAGCTTCCATGGGTGTCTACCTCTAACCAAAACCTTCACAGGGACACAAAACTGACTTACATTAACAGACAAAAAAATGAACATGTGGATTATGCTTTCAAGGACCGAAACCAGGAATTCATAACATTTTAACAACTTTTCAAACATCTATTTAACATAAAGAATTCTGTCTGGGCCCATAACACTATGAACAGAGAGTATTAGCTGCATGGGTAGATGTTGCTAATACAAATGAAGATGACAGCAAGGAAAGACTTTGTAAATTTTTTAATTTTTTTTTCATCATTTCAAACACAAAGATTATTTTTAAAGCACTATTTAGCATGTTCAGTTGTCAGCTAAGGCTCCTAAATTCTCCTTTGCAAATGACCTAATAGCCTTGAAAATGCTACAAACACCATTCTGAAGCTGACTGGTAGGCAGGAGCAGAACAGATTCAGATAGGCAAGTTTTGTTATAATCAAACCATTAAGCTTTTACTTTCCATCCATAGTTTGACAGCAACCCTTCAAAACCCAAAGACATGTTTCTTCTTCAAGATTAACAAAACTGTACAAGAGATTTGTTATTTTTCCTATGTGATACAAGTTCCTCACATACTGAAGTGGCCATCTGCATGGACAGATAAAAGCGAACTGGAAATTTTTGAAAGGTCAGGTATTCTTTGATGCTACTTGGTATTTTAGAAATCTTAACAGACAATCTAATTGCTATCAACAAATACATAAGCCACACAAAATATACATCATCTAGCTAAACAGCTTCAGTGGTAATATGTTGGTTACAGTCACATGGTTCCAAAGTAGTAAGAAGTTCAGAAAAATGAAGACGGAAGAACAAGATCCAGAAGAGGAGAAACAAAATTCAGTGAGAAAATGAATTATTACAATGAAAAGCAATTATACTTTGAAGACAGAAGGACATGTTTTTTGGAACAACTGTCATGATGCTACAAAGATTTCACCCCTATCTAAAACAGTTTCTGGGACTCAGAAAAAAACTGCTGTTCTGTTTTCATATTTAATAAGATTTCTCAATAGACATTCCTCACTTAAAAAGAAAGAAATTAAAGAAAAATGGAAGGGATAAATCAAGTACGTTCTCTCACAACTTTGATCTCAAGTCATTTACATTCGTTGTTATCACAGAATCAGGGAGGCTGTTTTCACTGAGGGTTGTGTGCTCTACAGTATCTATCACCGACAGAAAATAAACACATTTGGAAGCATGAAATTATTGCATGTCAATGTGTAGAGTTAAACCTATGGAAAGCTAAAGTCATTTCCTTCAAACAAATCACCAAAAAGTTCTGATCAAAAAAAGAAAATCTCTCTCCAGTCAGAATAACTTCACATACCTCAAATAAGACAGTAAAAAACAAACAAAGTAAACTCATCTGTAACTGAAAATTACAGCAAAAGGCTTTCTGGGATACTACTTGAATAACAACTATTTCAACCACATTTAAAGCCCTGTTCTGCAAATACATTGCTAGTGGGGCATAAAGCATATTGCAGCATGTTATGATTCAGGGCTTCACCCTGGTTCATACTTGGATATAGGAAAATATCCAAGAAGAGATGAAAGTCTTCTTAGAGAACTTTTATTATCCTTGTTCAGACATTGTAACTTTCATGCAGGTTCCTTATAAGCATTTACAAAAAGAAAATGGCCAACTTATGCCTTACTCCAGACCACTATCTCACTCTACCTGGGATGGCAGCATAGTTGTATTCCACTGCATCCAAATTGTCAGTGAAAATGCTAATTTACATTGCTAGCACATAGACGTAACACGATCCCAAAGAAACAGCTTATGGCTTTAAATATGACAGTGTGTAGTCAGTCACAAAATCACCAAACACACACACACAGAAAAAGTCATAAGGACCTTAACAATTACATTTACTTGATAGTCTGAGATAACAGCTACTCGATTTGCATCAGTCTGATCCTCCTTTCAAATTCCATATGCTAGCCTCCTACAGTTACTGAACACCAAGAGATGCATTAACATAGCCCATCCAAGAAGATTAAACACAACAGTAAAGGCTGAGGTAATAAACTATCTGTGAGCTTAGAGCCTGAACCTTGAAAGCCTAAGAACTAGGGGTCAGTGAGTTTTAGATGCAAAAGCGTTAGGGAGAAAAAAAACACAAATAAATGAACTAAAAGGCAGGACTGCAACAATCAAGTTGACAGAGTGGAAATACCTGTGTAATTAATGTCAGCAAACCACGAATGACAAAGGTTTAGAGAACAAGGAAAAGACAACATATAAGCAAAGCATCTTGTATCTACAAATGTCATTTCAACTCTCCTTTTCAACTGGCTTTGACTTTCCCCATCCCAGCCTGCTTCATAAAAACAACAGAAACCAAAATAGAACAATAGAAACGGCATGACACACTATTGATATTTTAAGGGTTTATCTTCTTTTCCAAGAGGTAGCTTGGCTGAAAGGACTGCAGTGAGTTGCTTATTATGCCTCATACCGCTTTACCCAATTCAGTTAACTAATTATGTTTGAATACCTGTGCAGGTGCCACATATCTTAATGCCCAAACATAAATTAGAATTATTTCATTTTTACTCATTACACCCTATCAGCTGCCGTATTTATTCTCTGCATTCTGTTGCTATCACTGCAATCCTTTCCAGTCACTTCTAAGTCTTTGCTGGTGAGTGAAGGAAAATGTATTTAGTAGTAAAGAATAGAATTTATCTGCTTCTGTAAAGCTACAGAAGTGTGCCTGAACATTACTATACACTTTAAGGAGTTGGGGAAAAAGAAAAAACTCAGTGGGTCAAATGGCCGACAGCATGCCATGCTGCTGAACTTTTAGCTGCTAAGTCAACAGCTTTGAAGCCAGAGCTTCTTAGGAGAGACAAGGCTATCACCAAACCACAGCTGCTTGCAGACTCATTTTTCTGGGTTCAAGTATGGAACCACTAGCAAGAGAAGACAACTGTAGATGGCTTTTTGACTTCTGCTAACTTCTTCTAGGCAAATTCATTATCAGTGGCATGGAAAGGCTTACCTGCTAAATGTGTGTCCTCTCTTTGCTTCTGTAACAATTCTTTTAGTCACATGCTCATAATATTCCAACAGAAATAATGGCTACTGGTATTCTACCTCAGAGCAGGAAAAAAGTCCTATCAGTAAGGAGAAGCTGAGCCAATTTCAAAGAAAAAAAAAAAGAAAAAAAAAGTAAACAGAAAATAATCTTAGAAATGCATTGTAAAGGCAAACAGAGTTTGGAACTCTATCAAAACAGGCCTGAACAACCACAGGCAAAAACTGCCAGAAGCAGCCAAATATTTTCAGGCCCTTTCCTGCTGTAGGGAACCATCAACAGAAACTTTAATATGGCATTCCATACAATCCCTGCTACCAAATAGTCACCAGCCCAGATAAACAAGAAACATTTTTCTTTCAGTAAATGTCATGATCCATGTTAAGATCAAAAAAAGTCTATTCAGATTAGGATGTTTGTAATCTTCTTATTAGAGCTGAAAGTCAGGCTCTTGGATCTCCCCCCTTTCACACTAATTAAAAAAAATAATAATAATAACATTGGCTCTTACATGTTCTGACATTGACCCACAATTTAGCTAAACTATCACCCAGGTGACCTTTCCCGTCTCCACCTTCTCCAGATACGAATATGCCATTCTGACAAATATCCCAAATGTCTGTAATGGAGTGCACTGATTCAGCTATCCCCAAAAATCTACAAAGTTTTTCTTCCACTGCAGAAGAGTTTCCTGCTTGAAGCCAGACTCATCAGTGAGGCTTTATAACACAAATTTCACTGCTTTTGCATTCTGCAGCACCATACTACATTTTAATAATTCTGTGGTATGTTTGTATCCATGTCCCATTATTTGATTTTACAGTATTCTTCCTTGTCACTTTGTTTTCTTTCTTTCTGCCCATGTCACTGATTGCAGCACTCTTCTCAGAGCCAGGCAGACTACTCCTAGGCAATCACTTATCCACAGAATGTAAGTTTGGATTTCAAAGACATCTCGGGAGCCTACTTCCCAACAGGTTTTAACAGCTATTTGGCTCCTGTGTATCTTAACCTTAATTACCTTAACGTATTAGCAACTAATTCTCACTGAGGTCAAAAGAAACTCAATGTATAAATAAATACCTCTGAAAGCAAACGGGAACTAGTCACTTTGCAGATGGCAGACATTCACATGAAAATCCTTAAGTCCCAATATCATTCAGGAAAAAAAAGAGAAAAAAAAGAGAAAAAAACACACAAAAAACCCCACTATACCATACATGTGAACTGCTAAAAATAATCAATAAATGAATCCACAGTCCCATATTTTTATGAAAACACTGTCTAGATGAGTTACCTAAATTGTGCCTTTGGGCTGTCTATTAGTCAAGATTTGGCTTTCTTGTTCAGACTGAGTGACTAAAATACTTTAAGCTGGCAGAGCCCAGCTCTTGGAAGAACAGGAAATATTCACATTAAATTATAGTTTATTCACTGACAAATCGCATGCTATCAGTTCAACTCAATGCAGAAAACAGTATTATGAAGACAAAAAAAAAAGTTCATTCTATTGTCATATGCCACACACCAAGAACTTTAGTGTACATACAGTTTGGACTATGTAACTATAGGGGTGAATTTGAAGAAGGTATGAGCTCTGATGTACTGTTCAGCGCAGAGGCATTTGGATTCAGTTTATGTTAGAAATGGGTTTAACCATTTACTTCATTATTTAGTTATAAACCCAGTTAAGAGCCTCTACTTCGGCATACAGCTGTAGCGGTAGGACCTGAGGTTACAGGATCTTTCGTGTAAGACCACCTTTCTCTGCTGAGCACAGGCAGCCTGGTGCATGGAAATCTTGATTCCACATGCTAGGACATTTGACTTACCACTGTCTTGAAATCATTTATACTGTAACACTGAGGAGCACAACGGGTTACTTCTGCTCAGTCTAGTATCTAAAATACTGTAAGTCTGAAAGACTAAGGAGGAAGAAAGAAAGATTTTGAAATGTTTTTCCCATGATCCTCAGCTCAAAAGTATTCCTATGGGTGAAATTGCTTAAGGTTTTCTTGAACAGAACTGTCTTTGATTAAATCTTTTCTCTGTTCACTCCGTTCCAGCAATGGCATCATTACGGTTCTGATAAGCCGATGTTAGACGGTATCTCACTTTACAATCCCATTTGAACTTGCAGTGATCATGGAAGAAATTTTTTTTCCCCCTTTACTGTTACATAAGATTGAGCTGTTATATAAAAGGCATCAAAGTCCAAAGAACTAAAATCCCATAGTGTGTTGAGAAAACTACTTATGCAACAGAATAAATGTTTGCAGAAACTTCAAAGAGGAGAGCTCTAAAACAGTGGTATTAATGTTCCTTGCTAACTAAAAGCAATATTCTTTTCCCCCATACCCACAGAGGGACATACTAATATCTGTCTTCCAGAAGAATATAATTCAGATGTTTCCATTCAGGCTCATACAATCACAAATGTCAGAAGCAATGACCTGCTGTGTCCTTTACTATTTTCCTTTCCTTAGGCCTGGATTCGTACTGGATTATGTTCTACTGAGTAATTTAGGTATCATAAATAAAGGTATTTTTACCTCTCCTTTGGGAGACTACCTAGTAATAACCTAACTGACAGGGTACTATTTTGATAACACATTTTATTATCATAATGACTAGATAATGATAATTGCATGACGAAAGCTAAATCCTAGTGCAAGCTCTATCCAGCTGAGCACCAGTCTCTTACAACTTGCTTGATTTGTGTTTCCTGTTGCTTTCATCACATCAGTTCTATTTTTTCACTTAGAAAGTGTCCCTCTCACACCTACTGTCTTCCCTTTTGTGCCTGTAAGCATGGCACTGAGCAGGCTGCCCCATTCCAAGCTCTAGCAGGACTGAAAAGCAGTCATCTCAGCAAAACTCTCTCAAGCCTCTTCTGAAACATGAGATTGATCCTAATTTGCTTCTTTCATGGATTATTAATAACCTAATGATACAGCTCTGTTTTCTCTTCTTCTCTACCAGCTAAATTGTAGAGGTAGCCATACTGCCAAGATGAGAGACCCGATGCCACCCAGCCATCTGCTAGGAGAAGTGAAGAAAGAGCAGAATCAAAGCCGATCGCTTGGGCTTATTCCAAAACATTCATGCTTTAGAAAGAAAAGCCTAAATACTTCATTTGAGAGTTTTGGGATTATCACAACAGAAGCAGGTAATAAACCCACCAAACTGCAGAGCCTACGTACTAAGGTCGCAATTTGATGTGAAAATATTCTATGTAAATATATATCCCTTCATTCACTCATAAAGCACAGGTTACTTCAAGTATTTGTAAATGGTACATCCTCCAAATTCTATCAGTTTTACTCAACATTGAAACATCCCAGTTAAAGGAATAGACCAAATGTGAGATTAGGTCCTATTGAGACCAAGTATGGAATAACTGGACACTTAATTAGACAGTTTGAGCAGTAAGCCTCTCCCTTTCTTGGTCTTTATTACTCAACAATTTTTGTTTTCTCCTCTTTTATGATATGCCACCAACCCTGGATACGAAGCATGCTCAAAGTTGTGAGGTGTTTGTGGGGTTTTTTAAAATTAATAACCTCAGAAGTAAAGCAATGGAACAGGTGCCCCAGAAAGATTTAGTTATTCTCAAACCTATAATGTTTATAACCCATACCAATTAGTAATGGATAATCTAAAAAACCGCAGAGTTCTCTAAAGGTCTCTAATTAATTACTAATTACAATTTAGAAAACGGTTTAACAAACTTCAAAACAGTGCTGTGACCGTAAAGAAGAGATGAGGGGACTGTCCTGCCTACCACAATACTTAAGCTATTTCAGAGGGGATCATAAGAGTTGGTTAACCACAACAGCACAGATGACAGGCGATGGAAGGAAACAGGGATGATGAAACCACCAAAGTAGCTTACCATTATGCAATCAGCCACATTAAATTTTGGCTATTAATACTCTTCTCTCCCTGAAAAAAAAAAAAGTTTTAACAGTCAAATACTAAGTTTGCATTTCTTTAAAACACCCAAAATTCCCAGCATTGTACCAGGTGATGGGTTTCAAATCTCAGAGGAAAGGAATAAATTCATTTAACCAGACCATGTTCCATAGCACTTCAGTTTTCTTGGATACTCTCAGTCAAGCATTTGGAAATAGGCTGGACTTGCATATGGGGCAATTGTGCCTGAAGACCCACATTCTCTTCCCAACTGCCACTCATTCTGTGTGTGCTCTCTAAAATCACTTCAAGAGTTTCTGCAGCATAGCACAAGGAACAGTTAGACTTCCTGAGTCATGGAATAAATAATAGTCTGACCCATTTTCCTTTAAGGTGGGTATGGGAGAGCACAAAATCATCTGGTTTTCCTCCTCCTTCCCCAATATCCCCTAGAACACTACACATCAGCTAACTGGCCTCAAAATTAAATTTGACTAGCCTTACAAAAAGGCCTACATACAAGTGAAAACTAAGTTCTAGCTATTTATTGTTTGGAGTAGCTTCCCACTCCAAATGAAGCATAGTTTAAGCATGTTGGTGGAATGCTATTGTAAGAAGCCTGGAACATCACTGCTTGCTCCATGGCTAATTAAGCCATCCACTTGTATTGCTGTCAATCTAGGAACCTCCCACTAGAATCAAAAGGGAAAGAGTAAGAGATTGCCTGTATTTTAAAGGCATTTTATTAATGCATATCTTTGGTCATAAATTACTGTTTACCTGTCAACTGGGTTCAGAACACCCACAAGGTGTTCTTTGAAGTTAACCTCTTGGATTTAAAGATTTTTAAACAGCTGTTGAAGGGCTGTTTGATCTGAAAATCTGAGTCTTTTGAAGTTGAGAGCTAATGGAAGATTTTTATTTTTTTTTCCTACAGTGATCAAGCAGTTAATGAGATAAAGTGATGGGAAGACAGGCTTAATAGAATATGTGGATGCATCTCGTGGTTTTTTGGGGTTGGTTTTTTGGGGTTGGTTTTTTGGGGTTTTTTTGGTTGGGGTTTTTTTGTTGGTTTTTTTTGTAAGGATTAACAGGAAACCCAGACCTAGTCAGGGCCACATGAGTCAAAATCATAACGAAGAAGAAAATTAACTTTAGTTAGACACAGCTCTTTACCAGAATCAAAGCTATTTTGGGACTGTACTCTAAACCCCTTCACTAATGCATACAAAACAGAAAATTAAGCTATTAGGAATTTGGCCTGTGCTGGTTTTGCATACTAAGATAGCTGGTCCCTGACACATGGCTAATACACCAAGGAAAGGGCATGGCTAAACAAAATTAATATCTGATATAAATTAACTATACACATGCTCTTAATGTTTTTAAAATCCATCAGGCACAGAGTTTTTATGATATCCCAAACATTCCAAGGAGTGCCTTTTGAACCCAACGAGTGAACCTTTTGAACTTTATTATTGAAATAAATTGTCTCCCAATAGTAAGGCTAACATTAAAGCATTAATGTTTTGAGATACAGAAACATCCTGCTCTTGTCAAAATCCTCTGATGACAGAGTCACCTAGCAGCATGTACCAGTGGCATAAGTTAGCTGCTCTAATTCATATGGCATACAGCACCAGACAAATCAAGACACAGGAAGAGGAGTCAGGCAGTTCAAGGACAAATTTTAAGCTATGGACGGTAAGTCTAAGACGTAAAAAATTAGGTAGTGGATTAATTTCATTATATTAAAAACAAACAGACAAAAATCATAGCTTAATTTAATATGAAATCAAATAAATTTACTTGCCAGTTATGTCTGACTTGGCCTTCGTTCAGTTTTGTACAAGTCATTTGCCTAAATCAGAAAAAGAGGTCTAAAAATACAGAAAAGTATTTTTAATGCACCCCTTTAAATAGGGTCATATCCTACAAAGGATGCTTAATAATAACAACATACATTTGTAGTGAAAAAAAAATTGTTTTCCCAATTCTTGCTACTTTTGTAGAAGAATAGTAAGACTACTTTGAGCATTAAAAAAAAAAAAAAAAATCAGGCTACGGATACAATCCAGTTATTTGTGTCCTTCTTTAGATCAAGCACAGCATTCCCCTTGAAATCAACACCTGAACATGATGAATCAGTCAAAACAGTTGGTGAGCAAATAAAATGTTGAAATGTAAAGAAAACAGCCCCATAAAAGAACTTGCAATTTAGCTTGATAGCTTTGTGCACTCTACTTTAGCCCTCATAAGTCACAGTAAAATGGCAGAGGATTTCAGTCCTGCATCCTCTAAGGCTGCAATATAACAGTGACAGAAATGGCAAATAGAAGCCACAGGAAAAAAAATAGGATACTTCCATTAATTTCCTTTAGCACATTCTGTTCTAAGGCAGCAGTGCCAAGGACACTTGTAACAGAACTGTTACATGACCTGAGCAAACTAGGTAAAATGTAAATACCCACAAAAACATAGGAAATAAAAGCACATCTAACACCTATTTAGAAATCATGTTACAAACTGTAGATACAATCACTGCTAAGTGAGAGAAAGTAGTTTTCACTGTCCTTTCATTATTGCCCACCAGTAACCTAATAATTACTAACTACATTTGTATGTGTTCTTACAAATCTTCTCTAATAGGACAGTTAATAATGCAAAACCTCAGCGCAAGACACGTTTCTACTCTTTAATATACTTGCTCAACCTATGTAGTACATTTGTTGCTAATGTTTCCAGAAGGGGAAAAAAAACCCAAAACACCCAAAACCCATAACTATCCAATGCTCATCTCATCCAACATCTCATCTCTAATAGCAGCCAATACTAGATATTTCAGTAAATACAAGGAAACCTCAAGGTGAACCCATCATAACACATATGGAAAGATGCTTCTTTCTCTCCTTAAGGTAAATACCAGTTTATGCTCAGTTTTCTCCAATGACCATTATTACCTTGAAGTGGAGAACTGAGCATAGAGTGGTTGGACTATCAAATATTATACTCACAATAATTTATTTCAGGGTTGCTGTCTCCAAAGCCTCACCTAGAGCACAAAGCAGCCAGTATAGCATTCCCCGTGCAAAGGAGATGTAAGACTACCCAAGATGTGATGGGGAAGCAGGAATGAGGGGTGGAAAACTTCAAGTCACCCAACCAACGCTGAAAGTCAGCTGCCTTTGCAGCAGTGCAACAAGTAAGTGCTAGGAAATACAATCACTTTTTTTCCAATTTTTTGTTCAAGTTGTAGCAGCAAAATTCACAGTCCTATTTAGAATTATGGTTCATATTAAAGGGAGATGTTATGTCTCAACTTGAGCCACTTGTGAGCAGAGCAGAGTCACGTCATAAGACATTAATTCTTCACTGTAAGGGTGGTGAGGCAACTGGAACAGGTTGCCCAGAGAGGTTGTGGATGCCCCATCCCTGTAAATGTTACAGCCCCAGGATGGGGCTTTGAGCAACCCAATATAGTTGAAGGTGTCCCTGCCTGTGGCAGGGGGGGTGGAATTAGTTGATCTTTAAGGTCCCTTCCAACCCACCCATTCTATGAGTCTGATAAATCAGGGAGTAAATTCTGTCAGTATATTCAATTAGAGCCTTATTTGAGCCATCTTTTCTTTTCTGTCTTCTATTATACTATATATACTATAACATTAGCCCAAATCTTCAGCTTTAAAAAGGAATCTTCAGCTAGTCCTGTTCCTCAGTCATCTGATAAGTATTACAGAGGGTAATGACAAACACTGGAGAAACATGAAAACCAGCCTATAGAGATATGTAGGTTTGAAGAAGGGAGGCTTACTGTTCAAAGCGGTAGGCAGGAGTCTGCTCTTACCCAGTGCCACCTGGAAGGTAGCAAAGAACAAAAGAAAAGAAAATACAGATATTAAAAAATCGACAGGAAGGACAGAGCTTTGTAGTGGCAGATGCCAAGGACAGTTCTACCTTGCCAGATAATAGATGCAACTGCTGACATTTTAAAATACATGGCCTTGGTCTAACACCCACTTCTTGCTATGTAACAATTGTAAGAAGATACTCAGCTACATCCAGGTTAGGTCTAGGGGTTTTTTCAGCAGCTTAAACAAGGAAGACATGACAAGGAGTTGTGCGCTCATAAATGGTGTGCTTACAAGCATGTTTGAACAATTAGCTATCAAATGCTGCCAAACACTGGTTCTGCTTTAGAATCCAGTATCATTCCTTGTGAAATTTCACTATTTTCTGATCCCTAGACAAAAGGTCAGAAAGTTAAAAACCTCACAGAGCTACCAAAGAAAAATGATCGCAGTACTGTGGTGTTGGCAGTGAAATGTTACCCGCCCAGCTCTACAGCATGCTGTGACCTCTATTTGTTTACTACCTGCATTCCCCACTTGTCAATTTCTACCAGCCTCCCCGTAAATATTGAGTTCCAACGTCCAGCTGAGAAGTGGAGCAGAGAGCATGAAGACAAGCACAGAGATGTTTGGTTAATCTTGTCTTTCCAATTAAAAATTATTTTTTAAACAAACTGAAGAGCAAAAATACATTATACTCCCATTTACTGGATACAAAACGGAGAACATACTGACAATAACGGAGAACATACTGACAATAACAAATCCATACCACACGTCCCAAGATGAGGGTTATGTTGCGCATAATTTTAATGGGGGGACTAACTTCTTTCATAACTGGTTGGTTATGCCACCATGTACTGTGGCTGAATGAGCAAATTATTACTCCAATAAATGACACCATCCACGTGAGGAAAGTTTCTCTGATTTGAGAAACAGTTATAGCACTGAGACCTATGTTTTCACTTCTTTGCATGTTCAGTAATAGGTTGGCTTAAATAATATCATCAAAAGTAGAAAAAGGTCTCTTTCAACAAACAGAGAAGTCCAGACTGATTTTTACAGATGATGTTAATAGCACTTTACATGCTGAAACCACAAGCAATGCCCATTTTTAGGTGTCTGAAACCAACTGAATAAACATAATTTGATGGAATTATTCCCTCATCCTACAGTTGCTACTCATATACTCTATGCTTTTAACCAGTTTTAAACAGTTATCAAATAACCAGAAAGCCAAGGTTGTTTTGTAAATGTAATCTCTTAATGAACATAAACTAAGTGTATTATGGGAAAGTCTCTTCCTGACACCAGACTAAGTAAGTGTTGCACTCTTGAGCTCTAGAAAACTGGTACATATACTTAGTAAGAGTTTTAAAAAGGGTGAGGTAGAAGGCACATGTAGTACTTTGAAGCAATTTTGTTCATGCAAGCTTAGAGATTTTTTTTTTTTTAGTACATCAGAGCATTCCTATTCATAAAGTCTTTGTCACTGATAAATGTCACTGTTAAATGTTGACAGGAGTCCACCATTCAAAGTGGCACCCTTATTTGGATATTTTATGGTTCATTAGTACTAGAAGATGTGTCACATAAGGCCCTCCTGACCAAGTGCAAAGCTTTGAAATTGACATATAATACATAACCCTATGGATGTCAGCACAGTTCAGGCTCACTTTATTGGACATACTAGCAAGGCACAAGGGCTGGACTGGTGTGCTTATGTGAATATGCCTGAAAAAAAGTCTATAGCTGGAGTCACCACAGGGAGAGCTATTTAGAGTGGCTTACATCATCAGCATCTTTACCATAATTGAATAATTTAAAAAAAATCACTACCACACATCAGACTGTATCATCATTGTTTTTTGAATTATTAAGTTCTGTGATACAGAGAGAAAAATAAATAGAGTGGTGCTCCATGTAAAACTGGTCTGCCACTTCACATGTTAAATCTATATATGCTGATGAGAGAGCAAGGAAGCATCAAAGCCTTGGCCACAACATGAAATTCATTTTAATCTCTTTGAGAATTCAGTGACATCAGCCTGAAAACTAAGTGATTCAGCACTAGCTTAAGATACTACTTCGGACCAAGTTTTGCATAGTGTAAAAAATGCAATTTGAACAGTTTTACTCTTCATTTAGCGTAAAGTATACCACTATGCAGAAAACCAATTTGAGCCCTATACTGCTTAAGTCTCACCCAAGTCTACAGCATTTTAGTGTTTTGAGTGATACACAGACCTTGTATGTAAAGCATGTTAACAGTCGCTGAATCCCAGTTTACTGTCAAATATATTTTTTCTTACTATGACCTACCTTGGCTTTTCATTTCATCTTAATCAGATTACCTGGAGAAGCCTTTTACATAGTTACCTGTGAACTAAATTGCCTGGGAAGGAATATTTACTTCTCTTACAGAAGCTAATTTTGAGAAATTCAACTGGAACTAACCACAGTTCCTGAAGCCAATTTTACAGAAAGAATTTTTCTCTCCTCATACAAACAAGTCTCAGCTTCCTTCACATGCAAGGAGTATCTGCAGCTTTCTCAGAAACAAAGAAAAAAAAAATCCACAAAACAATGAAATAAAGCAATCCACTCCAGTGTTCCAATGTCAGAAGGCTGAGCACAACACTTATGAAATAGCTCATAAACAGAATAGGATGCCCTGGTGTAAATCCAGATGAGGCTTAAATACAGCATGATGCTATCCTACATCCCCAAAGTCAAGAATGAGACTCAACCGTGTATTTTGAGGAAACGCACGCTCAGACTTCAAGTCAACACATCTTGCAAATACTAGCCACAAAAACTAACTTCAATACTAAACAGCAGATAAGAACAAACTGGAAGAATTATTTTAGCTCAATGTGAATATGTCAGCATCCACGACTACAACTTACAGCCACATCTTCCTGTAAATTCTTCCTAGATATGTCACAAGAGTAATTTTTAAGATTCCTACTTTAAAACAACTCTTTCTAGCTTTCTCCTAGTATGTGCACTGCAAGTCATTTTAGAGAACCTGAAACTCAAAGAAAAAGGAAAAAAATGCCTGAACTATAGAGAGGATAGGTACTGTGACACTATTAACTATTAATCACAGTAAGGGGGGTGGAAGCCAATGAAGCTAGTCTGCTTCATTCCCGTATATCATTGAAGCAATTCAGTGATTTTGCTTTGCTTTCTTGGTTCAGATTTTTAAGGCATGTTTTCTATCTTTTCAAAATGACTTCATTAAGCACCCAATTACATCCTGAATTCAAACCAGCTTCTTTCAAGTTCAGAGTAAAAACTGGTACACGTTGGCCAGATTCATCTGCTTCAGGTGCCTGCAAGATCTGGTATTGCACTGAACTTTGGCAACTCAGTTACACTTATGCAAGTTGTCAGTGAGAAAGGAAGTGGTGGGAAGAAACATTCATGAATATGCATGAGAACTGAAGCTGAATTTTGATTTGGCTGCATTCATAACCCATTTATGTTCATTTCTGTGGATGATCAGATACTAGAGATTTATTCATGAAAATGAACTGAGCACTCAGTCACCAAAAGGGAATTCTGAGCAGCATTTTCAATGGCAAGGTCTGCCAGTGCTGGTGAGCTACACAAGTCACCTAATCAGACAAGGGAAATAAGAAAAAAAAAAAAAAGCAATATATGTAAATCTAGCACAAATTACAAATATTCACAGTGAGGTGTTCACAGATGAGCTGCTAATCAGTACCAATTCATTGAGGAGTGGAAGTTCAGTGGTCTGGGTTCTGCCCTGTATGTATCTGCAGGCAATGTAAAGTAGTAATAACCATTTCTGTAACAAAGCATTTGGAAAGCTACAAGTAAGAGGCATGAGATAGGAGAGCTAGCTATCAGTAATGAACCAGGAAACTGTATAACTGTGTACTGTACTTTCAAAAATGAAAGAAAAAAAAAGAGAGAAAATAGCTGATTATTTGTTGTGACAACTTGCACAACCCTACATGACGACCTAGACAAGGACTCAAATTAAGTCCGCTATGACTTCAGGTTTACTGAAAATCTGCACGGTGCTAAGGCATAGCCTAACTGTCCTACGTGAAGAGATGATCTCATCTATTCTCTTATATAAAGACCCTCTTTGCACGCTGGACAGTTCTCTGAAGCTATATAGTACATCAGATTTCAGGAGGGCAAATGGCAACTTCGCTTAATCGGAAGCCATCAGGAGAGCTGCATCATACCACTTTCTTCTTCACATTATATGAAGATCCAAGAACTGTGTTACAGGAGATTTAAGTTAGAGCAGCACACAGCCTCAACTGTAAGATTCTCTTACATTTCGGACTTTCAAATTCTTAAATTTGCCCTTTACTTAAAAAAGTCAATGATTTCACCAAGAAAGTTTGATTAGTTTCTTTTACTTTCTGTAATGAAGTGCCATCCTTTTTACACTTGAAAGGATCTTTGTAATAATGCAACATTGATCTTTTGAATACAGATGAGCTAACCTAGATAATAGGATTTGGTACCCGAAAAAAAGGGCTTCCAATCACATATATCTAAGGCTCCAGTGCCATCAAGAGGATTTTGAAGATAAGGCACCTATTCACGAACAAACGTTAGATTTGGTATTACAACAATACTCTTTCATTTCCATTATATTTGCAGGTGAACCTTCAATGCAAAGAAAAATTCCATGACATAACTGAGAATGTAATAAACACACACATAAGTGAGTGATGATGCAGAACCAGCCATAAAGAGGTAATACAAAGAAAGAAGCAGCCATCAGCAGCTTCCATGGATAAGAATTTTGGAGCTTTTCTTTCTGTTGGTAGTCCTCACCACACCATGGTGACTACTTTATTAATGGTAATAACATCTTCTGGAAAGAGGGAATGGTTTGAGAAAAACATTAACAGCATTTTCCTAGAGAGAAAGGGAAATGAGGAATTTATATTTCTTTTTAATATGTCTGTTTCTATATTTAAAATGGAGTTTCAGAACAGAAACTGTGCCAACAACAGTGCCCAGCAGAAAACCGACAAGTTACCTATGTTCCTAACAAATAACCACTGCTTACCATTTTCTTAGAGTGCCTAAATACAAATCCATCATTTCCAGCAAACAGAGCATGGAATTGGGTATAAAATACTTTAATTTTCTTCCCAATTGTAGTACAAGCTTGCTGCATTCACTTTCTAGCCAGTGTAACAAATCTGCATCCTTATTCCTCCATCACCTTCTTCCTTCTGTTCATTTACTTTCACAACCACCATGTGACAGCAGCAATTTCTTGTTATGTGCTTAGAAAACACTTGTATTGTGAGGTCTGTTTCATAATCTATAGTGATTTCATTTAACTCTGCCCCTTGCAAATACCAATCAGGTCTATTCTGAGGAGGAAAGCCATGCACAAAACAGTCTTAATAGCAATTCAGGATGGATTCCCTGTCATCCACAACCTTTAACACAGAAAAATGTTCAGCATAAAACCAGCCATATTAAGGAAAAAAAAAATAAAATTCAAAAGTACCTGTGCCAGACAGCACTTTGTTTAAATATAACAAAAGTAAAACCCTTCCCCTCCTCCTCCAAGAGAAAAACATAGCTTCTAACGTCTCATCCAAGCTCTTGCCAGGCTGCCAAATCATTGTCGTAATGGAACAGCAAGAGCTGAACTCAAACTGTGTCTCAACACCATTTTCAAACACAAGTCTATTCCAAGCGTAGGCAGAGCCTTTGAGGAAGATAACATAAAGAGTCATTTCAACTGACCTTTTTGAAATCTTTTTATGATATAGCCCATTAATAGGCTTATTGGGAATGCATTTTGCACCAGAAAGATTTGTATTGGTCTGGATAACTTCAATTGGACTTTTCCTATGCAGAGCAATCAGATTTTGCTGGTGACAGCACACATGTGCCATCATTTCAGCTTCAGCTCTCCAGGCTTTCAGACTACTGAAACACAATCATTCTATATTCAGAACATCAAGCGCTTCTGTTAAACCATGATAGCAGCAGGATATCTCCCAATTTTTTTCTTTGCAAGTGCCTTCAGGCAGCACCTATAGATTGGTAGTTTAAGAATAAAGACAGACTGAGCCATGGCTTTAACTTGTAAACAGGGTTTTTGAAAGACCAAAGGTGTGAGTTTGTCTCCAGTAAAGCAAACTTACTTTGCTGTTTGCTTTAGGCATTTTTGTGATAAATCTACAGAGTAGGAATGGATTTCCTGTCTCTCTGCAAACTTGCCTTTTACTGAGCCAAGCAAAACTGCCAGAATTTTATTTCCAATGCCAACATGTGTGTCAGGGTCAAAGAAAAGGGGTCAAAAGTGCATTTCAGGATTAGGTGCATTTCTTTTCAATGCTTATGCAATCTGCTGTAGTAAGTGAAAATTAAACACTAGGATTTCCAGGGTGTCAAGAGGCAGAACGAGAAGGCTCTGGTATTTTGTTCCTGGCTGCTTTATTGATGCACTTCTGTCATCATATATGAGTAACCGACACTTTCAAACAAAGCACACAAACATTCCATTTAAAACAAAGAGATTTCACACATTATTAAAATGAGATTGTTTATATTTTAATTAGATAAACAAAACTAAATCCTGTGTAGTGTTTTCCACCCCAAGATCTTGGTACGTTTTACAAGAAAAATTCCAAAGCAATTGTGAATATGATTTTCTTATTATCAGTTGAGAAAAGTACAATGCAACAACTTGAAATTACACAAGTTTTCAGACTTTGGGCCATTGTTATTGCTTCTCAGCTATCCTGCACAAAAGGAGCAAGCAGACACATTTCCACCACCGCCCCCCCCCCCCCCAAAACGATCCTATTGCTTCCAGTAATTCTAACCTCCCTGTAGAAAAACACACCTGAAATCTTAATGACAGGCTTCTCAGGTAGCATCCAGCAAGTGATGTGTACACACTACCAACTAAATATCATCTATTCTACCAGTGCTACATCAGAGGGGAAATGAAGGTCCTACTCACACCATTAGTATGTGTCCATCAAATTGACAAATGAAGATAAATCAGCTACTTTGCTGCTTCCATCAATATAAATACATAAAGAAATAATAAACATTATAAGTTTTTAACTACCTATCTGCTTCTACCTGCAAACATGAAATTCCCTCACGCTTCAATAAACGAAAAAATATACTCAATGAAGTCTAACAAATGTGCCATCTGTTCTGAGAAAGCTGATAAACCAAAGCAGCAGTTAAAATGGGACAATACTGACCTCCTGTGGCAGCTTTGCAGAGGAACAACTCCAGAAGCGAATGGCTCATTTCTGAAAACGCGGGAATTTTCTTATATACTATCCTCATCATTTACCACCGCTGTTGCAGCAACACAAGAAAGCCCTAGTCACAGGCAGAGGCTCTCAGCCTCAGACACACACTTCAAAGTCAAAGCGAACACCACAGCAGCTTCCAAGGACAGACTGAACAAGTAAGCAACGCTCAAAGAGGAAAAGCTGTTGCAAATAATCTTCGCTGCCTTGCTTCAGTTTAAGTCTATTACATCTCTTGTCTTTGGCAGTGCACACAGAGATTTAGATTAAACAAGATGACGACTCCCCGAAAAAACCCAAACAACAAAAACAAAACCCCCCAAACAAACAAACAAAACCCCAAGCCACCACAACACACACACACACAACCCCCACCTTTCTCACAATAGAATGGTTAAGCATGAGAACAGATCATTTAACGAGACAGTACGCTTTCCAGAAAAGGCTGGTCTCAAGAAGAGGCTTGCTGAACTCTTCTAGGAATAGCTGTGTTTGCTTTTGCACTGAGGCTGGGCACTAGAGTAGACTTCTTCCCAAATCAGCATCTGTAGCTCACCTGTCCTGAAACACACTAGCTTTACACAAATTCCACCCTACTGTAGTTCACAGGCTGTTCACATCATTATCACATACTAAGCTGCACTACTTAATGCGTTACTAGAAGCCATTAGCATCTACCCTGCATTGCTTGTTCCTTTTGTAGGGAAAAACAGCATGCTCAAAAACCAGCTATTGTTTTTATAGACATTGAGATGATTGCTAGCTGCACTTACCTTAGGGAACAAGGCCAAGGAAAAGAGGTGGGTTTTTACCTCACCTGAAGGAAGAGGTAGGGATGTTCATAACTCTCCATTCTATAACCTCTTCCCAGCACAAAACCAAAATAAAAATGTATTCTTAAGACTTGCCCTTAATCTATAAAAGGAGTGTAACTACCATCTAGAAACTAGCACTAAGCTCCTTTGTACTTACTACAGGCTGCAGTTCAGTACTGCCATGATGACCCTGAACCTCACTTAAAGTTCAGAGGAATCTTATTCTTTTTATTCTTGTGAACTAAATAAAGGGAAATACAGGGAGCAAGCAGAGTATGATGATACGCTAATGCAAAATACCCGTGAGCAGTATTACAGTAACCCACTACCCACAGATAGTCCAAACAGAAACTACGATAGAGACACATTTGTAGCCGTAAAACACGCTAACTCAGAACAGCACGTGCATTACCTAGAACACCTGTAAGAGCTATACTTTTTATAGCAAAAACGGCACGTAAAGCACTTGGAGACACAGCTAAGGCTCCACAGAAGTTCTCACAGCCTCAGTAGTCACTGAGGTTACACCAGCACAATAGCAAGTGCATAGCAAAACCACAAAGCTTCACACCTCAACAGCCAACTCATTTTACAACTTGGAGAAGTCAAAAGTATTAAAAAATCGGGGGGGGGGGGGAGGAATTCCTCAAGACTCCTTTTAAGTAAGCAGCTTAAATCATTATACTTTAAAAAAAATTAAGCCCATAGAACCTAAGCAAGCACAGCAGTCTTCTCCTGAAATTTTCTCCAGACAGGGTAACTTACTGCAAAAGAAAGAACAAGACAGCAGTCCTGAACATAACCCTGAAATAATCCTAAATGCTTGTAAGCAAAAAACCAAAACAAACAAAACCAATAAAACCAAACCTGCAGCCACTCCCTCAAGCCTACGCTGCCGAACCACCACCCCTCTCCTGGTCCCTCAGCCGGCCGGCGCCATTTTGGATTTTACAACCGTCCCCCGCCACTTGTGGCGCGCGCAGCCCGCCGGGGAGGGGGCGCTGCAGCCGCCGGCGGCGGCGGAGGAGGAGGAGGAGGAGGGGGGCACCCGCCGGCCTGAGGTGAGCCCTCGGTCTTTACTTTCTGCTTTCACGTTTCTCCTGTGCGGGTGGGTGTGACGCACGTTATGGGCCCTCATTCTCTTCTGCTAGAAGGAAGCTTTCCTTCTCTTCTTGCTAGAAGCCCCCATGAAACAGTCCACTTTGTGCTTGAGCGCTAGAAGATGAGGCCGTCACCTGTGAAAGTTACTCTGAGCAATTTGATTTCCCGATGTAAACCAGGTGAAGCCTTCAGCGCAGAATTAAAATGAGCTTTTGAAGTTATTTCAGTTTTACAGCTCTGGCTGTTCTGAGATCCCTGAGGCGTGCCAGATGCCTCACTGCAGAAGCGGTGGCACTGCCAGCAGCGAGGCCTTAAACAGGAGAGCCCTTATGCAGGACGTGCATTAGATGGGCACTGACTAAAACTGCAACCTAAGAGATGAAAAACTCACTGGGGTCCAATCTGTGAAGAGTTTTCCAGCCCAGCCAAAGCACTCTAAGGTGAAAATGTCCCTGCTCTGCCCTGAGCTAAGTTCTGAAATTTTTCATGTAGAATAAAAGCAAAATCATAAGAATGGCTGCTGGAGATGGAAATAAAAATGAAGATGGAGACCCAGAGAGTTGTCCTGCCTCCACTGGTTTCCATCCCTGAGTTAATGCAACACATGGTCTTAACACATGTTTTAGCACATCCTAAAATGGGTGACTGACTTAATTACTACCAGGGTACTTGATGCCAGGTTGGAGCCCTTCCTCTGTTCCTAAATTCTGTGAAAGTAGATATTCATAAGTGAATACAGGATCAAGCCTTCGCTATAGAAACTGCCGCAGTGACTCAGGTTATATTAGGACAGTACTAAAGTCAGTAGGGGTTACTTACATGCAATAGAGAGAAACACAAAGCCTCAGGGGTTCACTAAGCAGTCTCGGAAAATCAGATGGAGAATTTTTGTAATAAAAGTGTTACATGATATTTATGCCTGTTGTCTCTACCTGCTATAATCCAGTCCATTAGCTATCTTTTCTCAAGCTATGTTTATGGACTTTGAAAATGAGTCATCTTTTGGTTTATGTAGGATTAAGAAATTTTCCCCTCCCTCCCCATAATCCAGATAAATGATATCCACTCTCTCTGTCCTGCCTACTCAGAGCTGCCAAGCACATTTATCTTTCCTAATCTTCTTTTCCAGGATCCATGCTGACTACCCCTTAAGCAATTACATATATCTAAATGTTCCGTGTGCATAATTGCTCTCCATGTATTTTCTGCTGCTGAGATCAGATTTACAAGCCTGCGGTGTTCTCAATCTTCTTCTAGTCATTCTGCTTCTATTAGATGCTCACTGGTGCCTAATGCCATGCTTTGTCCCTTAATATATTATCAGTAAAATACATACTTCTTGAAGAGAAAGTCAAAATGGCCACCACTAATGCTCAAGAAGGGAAACTTTCCAAGCTACGTGTCTCTACTCTCACCCAGCCCAGAGGCTTTTCCTTTCATACAGGCCTGACAATTTCGAAAAGCCAAGTTGAAAGTTCTTAACACTTCCATGGCCAGGGAGAAGCAGGAGGGGCTGCCCATGGGGCAGGCGAGCAGGCCGAGCTCCTCACTGTCTGGCCGCAGCCCCTCCGCACCCGACGGCGAGCGGGCAGTGGCCGTAACCCCAGCCAGCCCCGGGGGCAAAGGCCCCGGGAGGTTTCCCTCAGCTCTTCCCCACAGAGCCTCCCCCAGCAGCCTGATCCTGGAGCATGCTGCGGTGGGTCAGGGCAGAGCCCGCGCTGCAGCCAAATCCAGCCAGGGCCAGGGAAAAGGGGCTGCAGGGCCAGTGGCACCCTCGGGGCCCTGACATCTCTCTGCAGTATGCCCTGATGATCTAAATCTGTATCTCCAAGCCTATCGCTCCACTATTAAATACATTCCCCAGCATTTTTTGTATCTGTTCGATATTTGTTCTGTTTCCTATGTTGTCCCTAGTAGTTATTGCCCTACTCTTAGCCTTCTGGGTTATATCTCTCCTTTCCCTACTGGAAGTCCTCTTCAAAAAAATCAAACAATAAAGAGGCCAATCATAACCTGAGATCTGAAACTAAAATAGAAATAGGAGAAAGACTGAATACGGAGGGTAGTATTTTGGGGAACTTGCATCCAACTCCACATGTATTGCCCCAGAGAGAGGAGGAAATAAGGGTCCTTTGCTCTGTACTGTGGGGGGCCCAGAGCCAGTGTTTCCAGAGTTCCCCTCCTTTTGTCTGGACTCCCTGTTTCTAACTCACTCTCTTCACTTCCTCCGCATTAGTTTAACATTGACCTCCAGAAGTGAAGCCTCTAGATCTGTGGGATATGCAAGCACTTACCAGGAATGCCCCCATGGTCACGGTTTGATGAATCAGTTTTCTAGAAGCTGAAGAAGCTATACTTATCTCCTGATAGAATAAACTAGAACAGCTCTCAGCAGGAGGGAGGAGGACATTGTGGAAAGTTCCCCACTTAATTGCAATGAATAGATAATGAAGAGAGGGGATGTCAGAAGTAGAAGTAAAGCTTCAAATAAGTGTTACGTATCCAGTTCACATTGACTGGATACATAATATTCCTTCTGTGCTTTTAAAAGTCAGGTTGAAATGAACAGTACTCTTACAAAGTATGCAGGCCATGTGTGAATTGAGACAAGCACTGCCTGCTGCAGAATGGTTAGAGACTCAGAGCGTGTAGGATAGGTATTTGCATGTTCCGCTCAGTCTCTGCTCCCAAGCAGCCTTGAAATGCCTTTGTAAAAGAAAATTGTATAACATGTTGAACATTGCTTACATCTCAGTATGATGAAGTATCTCTGTAAGGCAGAGGTTTGCTCTTACAGTATTGTTATTTAAATCTTGTTTGCATGAAAAGATGAGATGAATATTATGCATGTTAATATTTTAGTTATTGAGTCAAGTATATCTTCATTTACACTAATATATTTAACTTGTTTTCAGAAAGAGGACTTTGTTTATGGATACTGGTTATCTTGTACTTTCACTGTGTCTCTTTATACTTTTTTTATTCTTAGTATCTGTTGCCTTTGTGTATCACTGCCATCCGGGTACACAGTTGCATTTATATTGGAGCTAACTATCCACGAAGGACTTGAAACAGTCATGCACAGACTTGGTTCCTGTTTGTTTTTCCTTTAGCTAATCAGAGGAAGTATAGTCCTCCATAGTCCGGGAAGTATGGTACTCTAGGTCCTCAGGGAGAAAATCAGAAGCTACTGCTTCACCTATGTGAATCGAGCAGCTCTTCATAATGTCTCTTTGATGTTCACACAACTGAGAGGGGAAAAAAAATACCTGCTGCTGTCACCCACTGGGCTATGTCTGCCTGTATTGCCTGTTCTTGCAAGAAACAGTAAAAGTATTGCAAGACCATTGATTTACAATTTAGATTAATTATTTTGAGAAAGTATACAGAACATTGTAAAGAGGAATGTATTTTGCTTTCATTTGGACCCTTCTCCTTTTCACAAACTCTTCCCTTCCTCCTGTCTTCCTGTGGAAACTGAACTTGGGCAAAATAAAGCCCCCTTGTATTTTCAGTTCTTCAGACCTACACCCATCTTTTGAAACTCCACTGTTGCAAAGCATGTTCTGCTCAAAATATTTCTCTTCCCACTCCTGCTAGAATACTGAAATATATAATTAATCTTGACCTTGTGCCTTGTCAGCTTTTAATACTTCTAATTGCCTGTCTGCTCCAGCATAATCATAAAACCTTTTAACATCTCACTTACTCCAGTTTCCAGAATTTGACCTTCTTCAGCCTTTCTTATGAATAATGGGCCAAATAAATTCACTTAGACTGCTGGAAGTGCCAACATCATTCATCTTCATCTTTTCTTATGGGGTTTCCCCATGGCTATTTGCTGCTTATAAATATAAAATAGTGTTTCACTTACTTCTACATTTTCTTAGTTCTCTTAACCTTTTTCTATCATGGGATTGTAGGATAATTCAGGTTAGAAGGGACCACAGGAGGTCTCTAATCTGACCTCCTGCTCTAAAAAGGGCCAGCTCTGAGGTAAGAACAGGTGGCTTTATTCATCTGGTCTTGAAAATGTCCAAGGACAGAGACTGCACAGCCTCCCTGGGCAACCTTTTCCAGTGTCTGACTGTCCTCATGGCATGAAAGGCTTTCTTTATGTCCAGTCTGAACCAGTCATGTTTCAGTTTATGCTAATTGTCTCTTCTTCAACAGCTCTTCAACAGCTCCCTGTCTGCCAGGACCCCAGGGCCTTTCCCGCAGAACTGCTCCCCAGCCTGGATCAACTGCAAAGGGCTCTTCCTTCCCAGGTACAGCACTTGGCATTTGTCCTTGATGAATTTCTTAAGGTCTCAACTGTCCATTCCTGTAGCCTGTTTAGATCCATCTGAATGGAAGCCTTGCCCTTGAGCATACCAATTGCTCCTCACAATTTGGTGCCATCTGCAGACTTGTTGAGCATGCACTCCATCACCTCCCCCAGGTCATAGATTCATCCCATTTGTTTCTTCCAGCTGTTACAGAGAAGGACACCATTTTCTTTAGAGTAGAAATGGTGCAGTTGGCATTGTCCTTCCAATATTTGTCTCAGGGCTGGTGTTTGCCTTGGATATAAGTTCTTCGTGGTTGTTGTTAACTAATTAAACTTATATGGGTATTTGTGCTACCTCTTTGTATCTCCTGAGTCAACCGAACTAAGTGGCTAGGACTGGTATACGAATCCAAGCTTCTTTTTTATTGATTCTTTAACCTTGACTCCCATTAAGCCTTTTTTCCATACCTTATTGCCCATCCATCATTCAGGACTTTAAAAACTACTGTCCTGATTTTCCTATATTCTAATGACTCAGAATTTGTGAGCCATTCACTATTAGATGATGATCAGTAATTCTGAAAATTAGACCATTAGCTTGTTGAGTTAAAAATAAAAATACACTGGTTGAATCAATAGGCAAGAAGAGCACCTGGTTTTTAAAATTGTAAAGTAGAGGTCTGTTTTGGAAACTTCCCACACAGGCAGTGGCAACAAGCACAACAAGGTATGCATCAAACTTATCAGACAAATAAAGTCTCTCTCTCTCTCTCTGAAATAAGGATCAGAAACTCCAAGCAATTAAAATTCCTACTGATGACTAAAAAGATTATGTGCTGGAGTGCTGATAGAAGGGGGAAGAGGATAGCAGGAGGTCAGAAAATATTTTTATGTACAACCAGGGGTTAAAAGTACATCAGGCCTGAAGGTTCAAAAGGAGCTTTTACTGGACATAGGGGCCAAATGTGTCTTTTTTGTCTTCTGGCAGTGGGCCAACCTGAGGGACTAAGAGCCTGTTACTACAACCGCTAACCATGTAAGCTGTTCCCTTAGTTCAAATGGTAGAAGCGTGTGCATTGGTACAAGAGAGCTTTTTCCTGTAAAATGTTTCTCTAATTTTTCTGCTCTACTGCTAATAAACTGTGTGAGCAATCAGCTTTTCCAGATTTCTTTAAAGTAAAATCTACACTACAAGCTGTTTAGCCCCTCCTTTGCCTTTTGTCAACACAACAATCCCATAAAATGCAGTGCAAGCCCTATCTACACATATTCTTCCTAGTACAGAATTGTCACTGGGGCTGGGGTAGGATCAGTGGCTTTGGGGATCTGATCAGGTCCATCCCCCTGTGACTGCACTCAGTGCCACCCCTACCACTTCCTAGACTGCAGTAAGAAGATTTGGAACTTAACTGTTCCACTCTTTGATACCAGTATGAATTACAGTAACCCCTACAGAGTACTATCAAAACTTAAAAATACATGTAAGGGCACAATCTGTATCCTTATTCACTTCTCATCAAGATACTCCCAAGCACTGATGCTTCAAAGTTTTATGCCTGTGCTTAAATGTAGGCATGATAAGGAACCATACTGAAATCAGTGGAACATTAAGCACAGACAGAAATATTTTCTGTAATAGTTTTCTTAATGTAATTCCTAATCCCTGCTGTCTACACACTTTTTCTTTTCCCATAACTATTAAGGACAATTTTTCATGCTGGCAAATGCCCTGTAACATTACACAGCAGTCATTATTTTGGAAGCTAGTGTCACAAAACAGCCAATCCTCCTTGAGAGCCCTTTCTCACATTATAAAGAAGCCATTTCAGACAGAAGTCTCATTTCTCTAAGGTTTTAATTAAATACAAATTCAGGCAAATAAGAGTTATAAAGTAAACAAACAACACTGCAAAGCCACAAGTTCCCTGAGCTCAAAGCTACAACTCAAGGTCCCTCAAGACAGTGCTAAGTTTACCATTCAATTTATCTCTGAACTCCAAAATCTCATCAAAACCACTGTATATTGTAGGAGGCTATATATTTCTATCTTATTATACAGTTCATCTAAGCTCCTGTTACATTGTAATCCCTAGATGCTCAAGCATTTTTATATATGCATGACTGGTTGTAAAGTTAACACATTAAACCAGCAGCTTAAATAAAGATGTGCCACTTAAAAAGAGTATCTGGTTTTGATTTAATTATATAGCATGTAGGAACAGAATGGTTAAAAACTTGGATAACTTGTAATTAGTGAGTTAGTGTAAAACAACCTCGCATAAATTAGGTTAGAAATCACAGATATAATTTGAAATTAAGTTATCTGACAGGTATGCACAGGTCTGTCAGAGTTCGCTAATGTGATTTCTCTTTTCATTTAGGAAATAAATTAGATTTAAATTTGGATTGTCCGTTTTGGCATATTACTGCAGCCAATAATCAAAGAGAGAAAAGTTCCAAAGCAAAATGAAACACTGTTTTGAAACTTGGTTCCTGCCACCCCACACCCAATGTACACAGAGAACACCTCAGTCCTCACGGCCCTGCAGCTTCTAGCCCTGTCACCAGTCCATGCACACACAGTACCTCACATGTGAGCATCTAATTCTGCCCTCATACCCCACTGAGTGCTTGTCCTGCTTTTTGCCTGCTCTGACAGATGCCACACAGGCACACATCACCAGGAAGCTCCTGCAGATACCTCCTCAAGGTATGTTAGCGTGGTTTGGAGCAAGAGTTAGCCTGCTGCCATCACGCTCTCCACACACAGCATACTTTCTGAGGCTCCTGAGTAGATGTGCAATCCCTCTGAAGCACATACTGGCAAGGGGGAAAATCCTCCTTAACACACTTAGTTGTTTCTTGTGATATTAACCTCTCAAAAATTGGTTTCAGCCAGCTGTCCCAATTTAGATACCCATATTCATCTCTGTAGCAGAAAAGACTCGAATGCAATGAGTTCAGCCACAGGCTTATGCGTGCGTGATGTTATTATAGGTGGGTGTTGTCAGGCAAGGCTGAGTGAATTATTTCAGCAGAGCTTGAGCACACTGAAGAACAACTTCATTCAAAGGTATTATTTTTTAATGAAGTTTCTCTATGAATCTGTATTAAGAACTGAACTAACACATTACACAAATACTGAAGCAAAGAAAGCCTGGACAGCAAGATGACTGGATTTTAAGAAGTAGTCTGCTCACTGTATTTCACAGAATTTGAGTTGTTCTCTGACTGTTATACTCCTCATTATAAAATACACACATGAAAATCCCCAACCCCACTGCTTCAGTTGTAGTCCCCATGTTTTACAACAGCCTTTTAAATGCATCTTCTCAAAGGCCCATAATGGGTATGGGAAGGGAAAACTACTGACACAGTTGCACCTTAAGCCATTTTAACTTTATGAATCAGTATACTAGTTCTGAGTGGACTACAAAACAACTGTAGCCTAGTGGAGTGATCTGGATATTAGAATGTTGTCTCGCCTTTGCTCAGGGATGCAGTGTTTGGTGCAAATTGCTTCTGCCTTCCTTCAGCTGTAGTAATTTAATATGGAACTGACAGGTGCATTGATCACTTGGCCAGATCCTCCTCCAGATAGCAGACAGAAGATGGGAAAAGTGCCAGTCTGCCATTTTGTAACTTAGATTTCTTTTTATGCGATGAGAAATGTCACCAACTTCTGTCAACCTGGTTTTATTTGAAATCTATTGTATAATATACAGTAGGAAATGAGAGATGCTAAAAGATTGTTTTGAACTGAAATGATATTTTCCTAGAGTTTTACATGTTTGCAAAAATGTGGCTCTTAACCAAAAGGATTTCATACATCGTCTGATGTTCCCGTTTCACCTTCACCCCATAAACTATGAATCCCAGAGTACCAAAGCAGAGTAGAGATGTAGAGCTATGACATAATTTTATTTTTCTTTCAGCATTTAACAGAGAAAATATTAAATTTTGAAAGTTGAGAGAATCTAGCACTCCAGAATCCAGCAAGTTCAGTTCATACATTTGCTATTTATTTTTTTAAAAAAAATTGTTTACAAAACCCTTAGCAAATTGGGAATTTGCCTATTAGCAAACTGGAAATATGGAAAGCCAGGAGGCAGTTTAAACCTTACTTTTGAAAAAGAAAAAAAAAAAAAAACCAACCCCAAACTGGCAACAATCTATTTCATAAATCTGATGGGCATCAAAGTCCAGCTGTGCACAAAAGCCCTTGGAGATTACTGGCAGTGGCACTTCGGCTACAGAGCTTCTACTGGAAAGCAAACACTTCTTATACCTTAGTGCTTCCCAAAACAGCCAAGAAATTTCCTCAAATGACTCACTCCTGAAAAATGTCAGGTTTCTATTGAACTCACAGGAGCCCAACTTTCTGGGAAATTGGTAGTAGATATTGCTTCATGGCTTCAAGACCATTGGTCTAATAAGAAGTCTCTACCTTTCCCTGATGGCTTTTCAGTTTATCAGTTACAAGAAAAGCATACCATTTTTGGAATGGATCCATACTTTAGTTACTTACAACAAACTTTTAACAGCAAAATGGAGTCAACTGGAGAGAACAACAACTCTGTGAAGGTTTACAGTGACAACCTCTTTGCAGTGCCTCAGCCCAGCAATAAATCAGAAAGTACTGAGTTTAAAAACAGAGTTCTGTCACTGTTTGATGAACAACATGACTCTTTTCTGTCCACAGATATTAACAGATATCACTGCTATGAAGCCATGCTAACAAAATTAGCTTTAGAAGGTAGAAAAAGGGCTCAACATTAAGTTAACAAGTTACATTTCTCTTGAAATGGAGTAAATAGGTTGTATTGATTTTTTTTTTAAATTCCAATATTGCCTTTCCCTAGAACAACAGTGGAGACCTAGAACTAAAACATTCATAAAATGCTAACTTAAAACTTTGTTGTACTTTCATTTTGTTTAGGGACAAATCTATATGGTCTTTATCTCATCTTTATATAGAAATAAATCAGAAGACACCAGATGATACAAGAAACTTCATTTCATTCATTAAAATCTGTCCTTTGGGTTTAGAAGGCCTGGAAGATAAAAAGGGAAGTGCATCTTTGCAGTTTAAACAGAAAATGAGACTGTAAAACCAGCTACTTTCCTTTCTTTATCCCCTTTGCTGACAGAAAGCAATGAATAAATTAATATAAAGACCAAATAACCCTAGAATGGGGATTCGGGCAGGACTGACTCTATATTGCCATACTTTCACAATCACTAAGCTGGTAGAAATTGGCATTGCTTCTGTAAAAAGAAGCCATTCTTTTCTCTGCACACAAAGATTGTGTCTCATGTGATCACAATGATTTTGACCTCAAACTGTTCCTGGGCTCTTGCTGACCAATACAAAGACCTACAGAGCCATGGAGCCACAACCACAAACCCAGAGAAGAAAAGGGAATAATATGACTGATTCTTTAAACAGCAACATAGCTTAAAAGTGATTGGAAAATTACAGTACCAGTACCACCGTCTCTTGCAATATCTATAGTGCTCTCTTAAATATCTATAACCAAAGGAGGGAAATGTCATGAAAGGTGTCTGTCTAGTAATAGAGTGTCTTAGAGACTACGTTCTCCAGGGCAACTTCTTCTATGCTTTGTGGTGGGGGGGATGCTGAGGATGCAGATTCCCTCTGACAAGATATAACTGAACAGTAGTCTTTTCTTCACAGAAAATGACACTTAACTGATTTTTCATTTCCTACTGGAACCCATGAAATAATGATTCCTTATTCTTGACTTGGTACAAAAAAAAAAGGTAAGAGGAACTGTTTTTTCCTGTATTTTGGTTTAAATATTTATGTCAAAGATGATAGACTGTTACTGATTTTGTACTGTTATCATATGTAAAAGCTATGATTTTCACCTTTCAAGCATTAAGAACAATTTTTCTTGGCAGGAAAACTATGTAGTGAACAGACATGACATTTAAGAACATACTTGCCTTTCACCTTTGTAATCTGTCACAGCCTGCAGGTTATGGTAGTAAAATAAAGAAATGATAGCCGGATGGAGTTTGGTATTTATTTTTCATAGACTACATATGGAGCAAAATGGAAAATATATCACTAAATAAATATAGATTGCTAAATTTTATCATTAACATACTGAAATACAGCGCATATTTATCTGAACAGAATCCAGATCTTAACACATATTTATACAAAAGGATTGACTACCTCAGCTTGGGACTTGCCACATCTTTCATTGTGACAGCTTGATGTTCATGATCATTTTGCCAGAACTTAGGCAGAATTACCCCAAAACTCTTGGTTAAAAGGATTAATGTAGTGAATCTTCAATCTAGGTTATACTTTTGAGCCGAGCTGTAAAAGTTAATGAATTAAAGGAGCTACCCGTTTAACCCAGTTATAGTCAGTGTGACTTCAAAACTTAAGTTGATTTTCCTTACACTTCAAAATAAATTTTGAATTGTTGAAACTGTACCTAAGCCATTTTTTAACAGCACTAGTAACAAAATCCTTGGACTGCAGCCTAGCTAGGAATATAGTTTTCATTGAACATAGCCTTTGAATACATGTAAACAACTTTCTGTGGAAGGGGTGCAATAGGAGGTAGGAAAAGTCATATCGCCTTAACATTTGATTTTTCTGTATCTTTGGTCATCCAACTATTCCAAGCATGCAACTGAGAGAATCATGTTTGTTTGATACATCTCTTGTCATCTTTGTATCTTCCAGTCATACTGTCATCCTTTGAAACTTACTCCAGAGTTACAACACTTCACTGTAACTAGCTCCAGATCCTTTTCAAATGAATATATTGTCCCTCTTTTTGAGTGGAAAAAATTAAGAACTGGGCTGGGTAACAACATATACAAGGTGCAACATATACATAAATTAAATCACGCTGCCAACACCTTATAAGGAAATATTGTCTGGAATGTTGCTTAAGAAGCAAGAGTTCCCCTGACCACACTTTCCTGTTTGAAGAACTGTAGATTTTACTAAACACAAAAGTGATTCTACAAATGTAGAACTCAAGAAAAAAACAAACTCCATACATGTTTTTAGTCTTTTTTTTTTTTTAACCTGGAAAGGTCCACGTACCCTAGGATGAAATGTATAGATTAATCCCATTTAAGAGTGGGTAAGGTTGAACCACCCCCATATTTAAGAATCAAAACCACTTAGAAACTTGGATAGTCAACACCTATATTTCAGTGCTCAAAAAAAACCGAGAACAAAAGAAAAAAGGAATGAAAAACAGTGATTAGCTGCCATCTAAGTTTCCTTGAGAACTACAAACACATGTTCCAGATACAAGTTCCAAAATTCTGCTCCTATAGCACATTTGTTTTTCAGTTTCAAGAGTATCCATCAGCCCTGCAAGATAATTGAAGGAGGTATTTGTCTGCCCATGTCACCTGCAGTAGTTGCAGCAGTCTTAACAGACCACTGGCTGCTGAACAAACCAGGGCAGGTGGGGGGGTAAATTATACACTTTTATTTCACAGTTTAGTGTTTAGACCACTAAGACTGGGACTCACTTACTTGCTCAGTGTGAGGAGAAATCAAAATTGCAATTTTCTCCTCCCAGTAAGATGCCCAACTCATCCCTATTAGGTGCTTTACATTTGGGAGAGAAGTCATCCTTTTTCCTTCCTGATCAAACTGCTCCATTTACAATAATGGATGCAGTGCCAATTAACTTATGCCAGTTGAAGGGTATGGATAAGTTAGAGCCCTTTTCTGTAGGTGGAAGAGACAGTTTTGCATCATCTTGGGGAAGAAAAAAAAAAAAGAAAATAAAGCCCCTTCCACTAAAAAAAAAAAAAAAAAAAAAAAGAGAGAGAGAGAGAAAGAGAATTGGATAGTGCCCTAGTCAGTACAGTAACATCTTTCTTCTTTTTTTGTGGATCTAGCAATACGCAATTTGAGAACAGTTTAACAAAAATCAGCAATAAATCCAGAATGGTATATACTGCCTTCCAAATATTGATGTATTTTCCCACATTTTTAAAATGGAAATTAAATAAAAAGCAAACCACTTACAGAATTATTTACCTACTTGATTTTAATAAAATTCTGTCACTTCTGATTATGTATGCCAAGGAAAAAAAAAAAACAAAACCACACCACACAATGAAATAGCAAGTCTACTGTCCACCTCAGTGTTCCTTAAATTTTTTCTTCTTGTCGCTTTTCTCCTTATCTCCAATTTTTCATATCAGTTTTAAATTTACTGTGATTTTTTAAAAAATATGGCATCAAATTGAATAAAAACTTAGCTGCCTGCAAGCGGAGGGGGATGTACTTGGCATCTTCCTGATCAAACACTGAGGCCCAGGATGTTTAGGCTTGTATTTTCAAAACCTTCTGTACCTTTTTTTTTGTGTGTGTACATTTATCCCATCCCCAAGGCAGCAGCACACTGACACAGTAACACTAATCCAACCTAATCTAACTCTGGAAAGAGTTCATTGAATTAAGGGGTGTGGGGGGGTGGAAATCACTGAAGGGGCACACAGATTGCAAGAAGAATTGCAAACATTTATGATTCAGATAAACGAACCATGATGGTAAAGAAAGAATCAACAACTGTTTCTCATGCTGGCAACATATATTTATTGTCATTTTGGAGATAGGTTACCATGTGTATATCAGGACTTCACACTAAAAACAAATCGGGATTATGAACTCTTAGCATATGCCAGTTGGAAATTAAAGGACTGAATATAAAGCTGACCTTTAGAAGATATTCATTCAGTTGGTCAATTTTTGTGTCCACCCCCCCCCCTTTTTTTTTTTTTTTAATTAAAAGCTGAGCATCTTCCCCTTCCCCTTCATTTCAACCTCAGAAAAATAAATGATCATCCAAATGCAGCTTTTCCTAGTTTTACTAATAATCTGCTGGCAATCTCAGAACATTTATATTGTTGATTCTACAACTTCAGAAGGAAGCTAACCTTTACAAACTGTGTTCTTCCTCTACTTTGCTTGGCTACCTAGTCCAGCTTTAAGGACTAGACTTAAGCAGATTAAAGATTTGCTTATATTAGACTATTGTGGTTACATTATTATGGTGCAAACCTTCAACATATGCGCTTTGCTGTTCCAGAACAAGCTACATCAGTGCAAGATCTGACAGTCTGTGCAAAAGAAGCCGCAGTGCTACAAATTCTTGAAATACCGTTCCTCTCCATCTCACATGTATTGACTAACAAACATCTCACTCCCACTAATTTGACCAATCCCAAATACTGCCCCAAAAAAGAAGATGAAGATATTTCATGCTTTTATACAAAACACAAACCAACCCCCACTAAAAAAAAAAAAAAAAAAATCCGCAATCCCCCCCCCAAACATGTCAAAACTATGTTCCCCACCTTCCCAACATTCTAACTTTTATATGTCGCCATTAAAACAAATGCATACAACTTACTGTACAAATATGAAGCTGCAGGCATTCAAGTTACAGAACATTCTGAAAATATTTCAAGCATAAAAAGTACACTTGATAATTGCAAAAATAAAGTTTCACTTTTTTAAAAAACATTTTGATCAGAGCTCAAGCAAAACAAACATTTAATGATACCTACTTCAGTTTAACTCCATAAGAACACCACCGTCAGAATTTAAAAACAAAAAACTCAAGATTTTTGGTGATAAAGTAAGTGACCATGTCTTTTAATGAAGAGAAATGGTATATACAACAATGGCACAGACCTTAAGCATCAACAACATATTTCAGCCAAAAGTAAGTCTACAAGTGATCTGAGTCATTCTTAGCATCAAATGGTACTGATTACTGAGAACCATAATCTGCTAGAAATAGACATTAAGTTAGACTAGTACGAATGGAAGGAAAGATTCATGACATCAAATAGGCTCAGTTTTTGTCACTGAACTTTTTTTAGGCTAACAATTTCACTAGTGCAAGACCATATGTTTACCTGATTAAATGAAAACTCATAAATGTCACAATTTAAGAACACTCATACAAAACTATTTTTTTTCTTTTAAAAAAGTGCCACATACCATACTTTTACTAAAAAAGTTACAAACTAATGGAAGACTGTCTGTCTCCATCTCTTGTCAACAAGGAAAGGCCAAAGTGATTCTTTGATTCCAGCTCGAAATGGCGTTCTCTGACCTATCCCCAGCATCTCCAACTTCGAGCAGTCTAGCTGAGCATTCCTCGGACGAAGAGCACCCACAACTGGACAATCAGTAATCTAAAAAATAAACAGAAAAAAACCCCAACACACCAGAAATGACAGAAAAATATTTATTCTTATATAAGCTCATTTAGAAGTTTTCCTTCATCGTTTTCTATCTAGGTATGTTCCCCTCCTCCCTCCCAGCTATTTTGTGCGTTGGCTTTTTGTTTGTTTGCTTGCTGCTTTTATGGTTAACTTATTTTAACATAAGATATGTCAGGCGGAGCAACATAAGGTATTTTAAGTTAAATTTTTCTCACTCAGTTACTGCTCACCATTTACTGACCAACTTTTCTGTGTTTTATTCCTATTTTCACGCTATGACTATAATCACAATGTAAAAAATGCTATAAAATATTGACAGAGCCATGTCTTGATCAACATACTTGAAGAGAAATGGATTAGGGCAGAAAAAATTTAGACTAACTTAGTGTTGTCCATTCCTTTTCTCTCCATCTTCCAAACCACATTTCAGTTCCAGCCTTTACTAATTCAGAATCATTGACATTTGTTTTGGATATAAAAAAAATCTTATTTACATGTTATATTCTTGCAAAATTATCAGTATGTCTTTAAGAGTAGTCTTAAGTGTCAATGAATCTGCAGGACAGGTATTTTAAGCAAAGCAAAAATGATTTGAAGTTCTTAAGTGCATGTATTCAGAAATAAACCTGGACATTGAAAAGCCCTTAGAGTTTCCTACCTTCAAGTTAATGTTCTGTCAATCTGTAAGCTTTTTTAAGGACAAAAATACAGCAAAAAATATGGATTTACTCATGACTAAGGGGAACTGTTCTGCAGAAATACCATTGCACTACAGATTGTGAACCTGGTTACTGACTGACTGGGCAATCTTCCTAATTCAGCAGGTCAAAGCAGCTGTTGTTTTCCTGTGTTAGATACCAGACAGCATCCTCAGCAATACATCTGCTGTGCTAGACATACTCAAACAGATCGTCCTGAAGAGGAAGCTTATTTGTATAGCTAGTGTGAGACCTACTATAACGAAAACGATAAAGCACATCCATCTTTCCACAGGTCGAACAACACATCACTTACTGGTCTCAAGTGGCTGCTGGGAAGATTGAAAGCATCTGCAATTGCACATGCCATTTCATACTTAGTCATCTGTTCATTGCCAGACCAGTGAAATGTTCCTTTTACTGATGGGTCCTACAGAAGAAACAGGAAACACAGGTGAAAAAAAGCAGCTAACTAGCCCTCAGACTAATTCCTGTGCAAGAATTATGCAAAATAATCTTCCAGCAAGATCCTATCCTGAAAGGCATGTTACAGCACCTCACTCATGTTCTAGAAATGTCTCATGCATTCTCAGAGAACACCTGACTAGGGATTGAGACTGAAAACTGGTGTTACATACATCTGTCCTGACTTTTCACGAACAGCTTATATTCTGTAGAATTCACAAGAGGGAAAGGAGGGAGCCAACCAACCATCCAAGGTCAAGTAGCTGGGAAGGAGGAACTCGGCTATTCTGTACTATTCACTTATCAAAAACAAATGCAAAAGGCACCACACGCATTCTGAATGTTAAACTGCAAACAATGTACAAGTCCTATCAAACAAACTGACTGCACCACGTGCACCATATGGGCATCGTCCATTTTTTTCCAAGTAATATGTATGAAAAACAAGAACGTGGTCGGTTGGATTTGTTATCTTGCAAAGGTGGTAACCTGAAGATGCTGTGGTGAATAAACACCATAAAGTATTTAGTCCAGTGGCTCCTTTTTGCCACTTCAGTGTTCTTAACAGAATAAACAAGGGCATCTTTGAGAATTACATTCAACCACCATGGCGGTTTTTTTTAGTCCAAAATGGCAATTTGTAAGAGGCATATTAAAGTAAGTTAGGTATGTGCATTTCTCTCCTGTATACTAAAAGACACATGACAACTTTCAGAAGGATCTGTCCCATCACTCACTTTTGTTTCAAATATCAGAAGATCCACACACTGTCATGTAAAGTTACTGTAGTATTACAGCTAGTTCTTTCCTCCCTCCCAGCATTCCAGAAATGCAAATAATGCAGCTTATATGCAGTTCTCAGTTGTTCAGAAACAAAGCCAAGAACTCAAACTGTTTTTACCGTAAAGAGGCTTGTTTCTTTAAATTCTTACCAGCATTCTCTTCTCTGCTAGTTGTCTGCAAACAGTTGCTACATCCTTGACGTTAGTAGGAAATCTTTGTTGCCAGTGGTCCATGTTGGCAGATTTATTACTGAACTGCACTTTATCAAACATAACAGTCACAGCACTTTCCTCCAGTCTTTCTACATCTCCATACAAGACAGGAATCCGAAGTACTGCAGCATCTAAAAGAAAGAATATTTTAAAAGTATTAATATTGTTAGGAATAGGTATGAATGCTGTAGCCTAACCTGAAAAGTGTTTTGGAAGAATTAAAAGTATGTTGGTGATATTAAGCATCTACAGATCACAAAGAAAATGCAATTAATATGTTTGCCCTCACAATATAATTCTAATTTACATCAATTAAGGCAGTTTATAAACACTAAGTTTATATAAACTTATTTTCATTTATGCCATTGATTTCCAGAAAGTTAACAAGCTTTCCATTAACACCGCAAGAGAAAAAAAGAAGGCCTGTTTGGGTTAGAACAAAAATTAAAAAAATTAGAAATAACAACTGCACTATGAGATTACTCCAGCACTCCCCATCTTCCCTGGGTAAGAGCAGGAACAAAAATTCCCACCAATCACAAACCACCATACTCAGACATCAATTACAGACAAAGATTTTTCACCCAGCATCCAGAAGCCTCTGCGTAAAGGAGGGTATTATTTACCAGAAGACAGACATGAACCTTGGAATGAATAAAAAGCTTGACAAATAAGGAATAGGTTTACAGAATACAGCAGTAAACAATATTAGATTTCAAGATAGTGATTTGAGAAATTAAACTAACAGTAGACAAGTGCAAAAAGAAGGATTTTTTATGATGGTATACATTATACTAGTCTATCTCAGTCATAAAGACTCACAAGGCCTCTTTGAGGGGAAATCCAAGATGGCTACGACAAATTCATTAGAAGTAATACAGATATTTTTGCTTAAAGGAAAAAAAAAAGAGTCCTGAAATTAGAAGTGCAAGTCACCAAATCATTGCAATTCTTAAAGATTTGTAGGAAAATGTTATAGCTATTAGGAAGACAAAAAGAAAAAGATAACACACAAATTACTCTCACAGAAAAGTAGACTGAAAGAAGTACTTCAACAAGAACAAACAAACAACAAAAAAAGCCAACATGACACTCATTTCCTGCTGCTCTAAAAACAATTACTTGGTCGCTCAGCAAATATGTTCTTCCTCTGTTTAAATACTTGTTGAATTATCTCTTTTTTAGTATCTTTACAAGTATTCATTATTTGCGAAAAAGACTGCGTTCCTTTTGTTCTCAGAGAGCTACCTGATTACCGATGGTTCTGAAGACCTACTAAAACTTTTCAGTTTTATAAGCATGAGTGCTAAATATAACTTCTATCCCCTCCTAACCAAACTAAAATATATTTTTTTAAAAATACGCAACCCCCCTGAATTATTAGTGGAGATACTTGCATTAATTATACAACAGAAGTGGACAGGGAAGTTCTTCACACAACTACAGACATTTGATAGGGTGAATTCTACCTATACGATATTAGCAAATTAGTGGTTGGAAGACTAATGCATGTAAAATATTTATATTTGTATTAAACAATAGAATTGACGTTTTCAAGCATCTTACTCAGCACCACCTTGAAATTCCTTCTGCTAATACCACCACTGCTGCAACCCACTACTGCCTGACAGGTCATGCTCAAAAACGTTATGAAACAACACTGAATAGTTGAGCTGGGGGAAGGATCTAGCAAGATACCCACACGTACTTGAATTTGGTGCAGTCTTATCTTCATTACCAATCTAGAAGAGGGAGCAAACAGCATCACAGTCAAATTCAGAGACGATATTTAAGTAAGAGGTGGAGTGAGTAACTTTTCCTTTAAATCGATTTTTACTTAAATAAGACTTTTCCTATCCAAGTATTTTTTAGAAAGTCTATTTCTTACTAGTAATCACAAACCTATATTAAAGGCCTATCATTTTCAAGTATTCAAATAAGTATATATTTACTTATTGAAAGACCATCACACTAGTTCATCAATTGTTCAATTCTCTGGTTAGGCAGAACAGAATCACATCACGAATATCACATCAACATGCGTCCTTGTTTCAACTGGGATAGAGTTAATTTTCTTTCTAGTAGCTGGTATAGTGTTATGTTTTGGATTCAGTATGAGAAGAATGTTGATAACACACTGATGTTTTCAGCTGTTGCTAAGTAATGTTTATACCAAGTCAAGGACTTTCCAGCTTCTCATGCCCAGACAGCAAGAAGGCTGGAGGGGCACAAGAAGTTGGGAGGGGACACAGCCAGGACAGCTGACCCAAACTGGCCAAAGGGATATTCCAGACCACTTGACATCATGCCCAGTATATAAACTGGGGGGGGGGGGCAGATCACTGCTTGGGAACTAAGTGGGCATCAGTTGGCAAGTGGTGAGCAATTGCATTGTGCATCACTCAGTTTGTATATTTCAATTATTTCATTATTACTATTGTCATATTATTTTTATTATTAACATTATTATTATTTTCTTCCTTTCTGTCCTATTAAACTGTCTTTATCTCAAGCCATTAGTTTTACTTTTCTTCCAGTTCTCTCCCCCATCCCACTGGGTGGCGAGGAGTGAGCGAGCGGCTGCGTGGTGCCTAGTTGCTGGCTGGGGTTAAACCACGACAACAGATCAGAAGCCTCTTCTGCAAGTGCACTGAGATTATTTTCTTCAAATTCTTTAAGAAAATAGAAGTGCTTCTTTCGTTATAATCTGTGAATGGAGACTGACAGCATACTAACTAGAAACAACCAAACCTCTCTTTTATACAAGAAATAAGTTTTAAATGCAAGGGACCGTGTTCAGCCCCAAGCTTTTTTCCCCTATTAAGTAGAATTTTTAAAATTATGAGTGTATATTTTGAATGCCAATTTCCATTAAGAAAAGATTTAAATAATAAATTAAAAAAATAAAAAGTTAGTTGCTTAAAACCAGAAATATGTTACTAACCCTTTAGAAAGTTTTACAAGCAGGAAATCTGGTGTGTGTGGTAAGCTGGGTGATTAAAAACAAAATGGATGGCCTGATGGCTTACGTAATGAGAGCAAAACAGGAGATCAGCAAAAAACCCAAGAGAGTAACAGAAGCCTATGGTGATTTTATCTGCATTATTATTGAATCACAAGTCTGTTTTTCCCTCTAGAGTAAACATACATTTAGAACAAGTACAACACATCCCTCCAAATAACAACAGCTATATATTAAAGTGTGGTAAAGCTTGTGCCTTACAATATATTGATGATGTATTTTAGCCTTCCTTAGAATAGTTGATGCACAGTAGACAAAGGCTTGTGAATGTCCATCAGCAGAGACTAGTAACACAAATGAAGACCGTAACAAGTAAGAAATAAACCTTTAGTCAACCTATAAGCAATAGGAATCATTTATGAGCAAGGAGAATGAATCCTAATCACATTCCTTTCTAAATCTCGTTTCCATGGTTTTGCAACTTTACCACTGACTTAGGAGTATATTAAGCTAATATGCAACTAAGTAAAAATAGAAAGTCTCTATTAGAAGTGTGTGAGTGTATTCTTACCTTCGTTATTTTCCAGGACTGCCTTTTCACCCTCCAGTTTGGTTTTACCATATAAATTCAGGGGATTTGGTACATCAGTCTCTTTATAAGGAGGGCTTGTTCCATCAAATACATAGTCTGTACTAATGTAGATCAGAAACGCTCCAACTCCAGCTAGGAATAAAATGTTTATACATAGTCTATTTTAATTCATGCCTTGTTTGAAATCCCAATAAACCTTTAAACAAATCTCCAAAGGACCTCATCTTCTAGCCCCATTCATTCCCACTGCTTTGTCTTTTCACTAATCCTTCACATAGACATGCATGCTACCCTTACAGAAAATGGATTGATGGCACACTTATCATAGAAATGACATTCAGCACTTTGAGTAACTTATTCATATTTATGTCCCTCTATAAATAAATGCACTATTTTAAAAAGAAACCAAATCTATTAGATGGTCTCCTTACCTGCCTCTTTTGCTAAGTTCCCTGAAGCAGCCACATTGAGCTGAGAAGCAGCATCTGGTTGACTTTCTACAACATCTGGTCTTCTCTCAGCAGCACAATGCACTATAACATGAGGCTGGAAATTAAAGACTAATTTTAAACAACACACATTATCAAGAGATTGCAGTTCCACCCTAACTCTAGCGATGAACTCCCTCAGGCAAAAAGGCATTTCACAAAGTTGTGAGAAGTAATAAAAGTAGTAGTATTATTAATCATGGCATTCTGAGGAGCATGTTTTCTTTAGGAAGTAAAATAGGACCATACTGCTCCAAGATACCAAAAAGATTAATCATTAATTTTGCCATTATGATCTTCAGTAGCATTGATTTTACAGCAAGATTGAAGTTGTTCCTTGGGTTTTTCTTTTTAATTCTGTGTAATATAATAATGTATCTCACACACACCCCCATAATGGTACTTAAAAAACCCCACATTAGCCAAACTATTTTTAGATAAGCCATTTACACATGGCTTATCTGACATATGCAGACTATTAACAAGATATTCAAAGCCATTTTATAAAATGGCCCTGTGTTGTATAGTATTCATTTCAGGTTTTATATATTCCCCTTGCAAGTTAAGATTGAAAAAACTGAACTTCTTACTGCACTGCACACTAGACACACAGTTACTGCTGTTGTATTCAAGTATTCTTCAACTTGAAAAGAACTGATTCATATGACTATGTCAACAACTCATATTTGTCTTTTTCTTTCAACTATCAATGCAAGCGTGCTGACACGTACATCTGCTACCTGCAGGCTGCCCATGGTGATGATAGCAAAGTTCAGAACTATCTGTATCTACAGAGCAAACCTACGCTCCAGATGTGGCAGAAGAGGCACCCATAAATGTTTCAGAGCTCTGCCAAAGCATTAGCCCCACTAAAGCCACATGAACTGAGTATCAGAACAGCACTATCAGCTGATTACTAGATGTATAAAGCACCCTTTATCCATCTACTTCACACTACAGAAACTTACCTGAAAATCATGGATAATGTCATGAACTGCAATAGAGTCCAGAAGATTAATCTGTTCAAATCTGGGCTGAGCTCTCCTGTATCCACAGCCAACTGCATTCCAATTATTTTCATTGAATTCTTTAAACACAGCTCTGCCAAGAAGTCCCGTGGCACCAGTAATCAAAACTCGCCTACTGGGAATATGAACATCTTCCTAGGGAAGTGAGAACAGGAAAAAATTTCTTTCTACTACTATTTATTACTGTTTTTTCTTAGAAAGCGTACAAGGCTACAGTCAGTGCTACTGTATTGAATAGCCTTCCTTGCCACATTAGTGTATTGGAGTGTCTCATGGAACACAAACATCTGGGAGCACCAATATGGTACCTAGTCAAGTATTTAAACATATTTTTGAAGATAATGAAAACAAAACTTAAATGGGAAACTCATTTATTTCCACAACAAGAGGAGAAAACAAACCAAACTACTAATGAAGACAGAATTTTAAGTTCACTCAGAATCTGATTAACTTTGTGCAATATGAAACGAGGGAAAGAACTCCTTTTGAAAATGGACCCCAAATATGTAACATTTAGGGTCCACATCCTTCAACAAATAATTTTCGATAGACTGTGCCTGTTAGAGGCTGCAGCAATACAACACAACTCACTGTGGGCCTACCTACAACGACTGTAAGAATTGAAGAGTTGAATTTTGTTATTAAATAGAACAGTAATTCATCATTATGTAACACAATAGCCTAATAATAAGTAAAACCAAGATATAGCTCCCTTCTCAGTTTTACAAAATGCATCTGAAAGTGATTTGGTAATTTAAACTCTCAACCTATACAACATACTAAAGCTTTACTTCAGCTACTGCACATTTCAGTACTTGAGACAGTTGTCTACGTCTGTTCACACAAAGTTCATTCCTCTCCACCGCTCACTAGACCATCAAGTTTTCAAGGCAGCAAACTAAGACTCATGTCTGTCTGTGCAATCTTTATTGTCCTTTCATGCATTCCTTCTGCACTTATCACGAACAAGAGCCTGCTAAGAACAAAAATAAAAGCATATGCTTACATGCCAGTACAGAACAAAACTTCAGATATGCAGACTCCATAAATATTGGGTCTCCTGACCACTTTATACACAAGGACAGTTTGTGATAATTGATTAGAATTTTGTAAATGCTCCCTACTATGTAAATAGCCCAATCACTTCTGAGCATTCATACATTTTCAGCATTGTAACAGACCACTACTTTTTGATTGCGGCATAGGAAGCAACAAAAATTGCTTCCAAATGGCTGTCTGTCTTTCACCCTTAAAGTTAAAAAAGCTTTTGTTCCATAAGTGTATATGCAGAGCTGCATTATGGAAACAGCCTATCCCAAAACAGGTGCTTAAAGTTCCCAGCACAGTGCATGCATTTTCCTCAACTCTAGATCTTCAGGCAGAGGACAACTCATTCCCATCAGTACTGGATGAAAATTAGTAATTTATATCTGGACAGTTTCCCAAAAACGACAAGACTACAGCAAATGACATTTTAAAAAGTTACCTTTATCTTTACAGTCAATTTGACCTCAGGACACAAGTTTGTTTACTTTTTTTAAGGCTGCCCACGTTTCTCTGAAAAGCATAAACAGGAACATGCCAGTACTATTTTCTTTTTTTGTTATATACTTTTTATCTTAGCAAAGGCTGGACAGAGCATCATAGGACAGATTATCAGGGCTTCTATAGCCAGAAGGTACCCACTAATAAATATCAAAGACTTGCTGCAGAAGACAGAGTTGAAAGGTTCTCTAAAAATGTCACAGGATACCTTTAATAAGTAGAAGGTGACCAACAAAAAAAAAACACACGTCATTTGTAAAACCTGACATTTTCAAACATCGTTCATCTAAGTTCGTTTATTCTACACATCATAAAGAGGATGTTACATTAGCAGCACAGCTTGAACTGAACACAATCCCAACTTATACCAAGTTAAAGTACAGTTTGCATCCTGTTGCTCTTGTCTGCAAGACTAATCGGTTGTAGTCACTTGTTCCTGGGAAACCACGATAAGTGACGGATGTTTTCCACAACTTCAATGCAAAGTGACTACCAGTTTAAACGTATTTCGCCTTGCCAGAAGTTAAACATTCTGGTAATACAAAACCTGCACAGATTAACTGTTTTCCCCTGTATGTCACCTTGCTCCTTCCAGAACGCCACTGAGCTGCAACAGCATTTCTGTCTCAGACCTAGGAACTACAGACAACAGAACTTCTGAGTCCAAAGGACCTCTGAGGTTTCATGTTCCCACCACTGCTGCTTGCAAATGCTCTCACGGACTTGCAGAAGCTACTGCTGCTGCCTCACAGCTGTCTACACACAGACAAGTGAATACATGTTAACAGCACCATATACTTCAGTGTAGCAACCAGGTTGCCTTTAATAGTTAGCAAAGCTAAAAAATTAATTCCTGTTACTTGCTTTGTCTTGCAAAGAATTAATCATAGTCCTATAGAAGAGGAGGCAGTAAAAATCTATAGCTACTATCTAGGAGTATCAGTACTTAACCGAAACCACATATGGCATAACATCTTTTTAATTCTGTTAATTTACCTATTTTTTCTTAAATATGGTTAGAGTATTAATAATGTGATGCAACTAAAAGATAAGACCGCTCTTAACTCTTGTCCTAACAAGCTAAGGAAGTACACTTGGAATTTGCAGTAATTCTATTGACAGTTGCTACATGTAAAGAATAAAAGACATTCTAGAATAACTCAAGCATTACCCTTTTGCCTGCAAGTTTTATAGGCTTAAGCGCAAGTTCTTGTTTAGATTAGCCCATCTGCTAACAAATCTTTTGCGCGTGTTTCTCAACTAAGAGGCAATCATGTTCAGAGTCATCAACTGTGCAAAACATTCTCTTAGCAACTGACCTTCAATAACGCTACTTAAATGCATAATTTTGAGTTTTACAATGAAGTACCCAATTTCATTTTGCTTTATCTGACGTTCAATGCTCACTAAAAATTAATAAAACCAGGGCTGTACTCAGCAGTCCCATCCACATAAAAATGTGCAAGCAACAACATTGTAAGATTCAAAAATACCACTTATGGGGGCCAAGATTACTTTGCAGACACTACCGACATACAAAATAAGAGTGTAATTTACAGAATTAGTAAAGCGTGATGCATTTCAAGGTGAAAACCAAGAAACAGGTACTTTTTAAGCTTTACGTAAAAACCGAATCTGACACATCACGGTGAACTCAAACCCGATCCGTTCTAAGGAACGCCCGCTGAAAACGGAAGGTACTGGGGTGAGGCAGATTCGCAACGTAACACGACGACAAAAAAAAGTCGCTCGAGGGAAGGGGCCGCGAGACCCAGCTCTTCCTTCGGCCGTGACATCACCGGCAAACGCAAACAAGCGGCAAACGCAAACCCAGCGGGCCTCCTCCGGGCCAGGGGCGGGCAGCCCAAGCCGCCCACAGCCCCGGCAGAAAGCCGCCACGCGTGTCGCGGCCGCGTCGGAGACTCCCGGCCGCGGCAGCCGAACGCTGCACCTGCGGGACGGGATGGGCGACAAAACGCGGCAAGAGAAAGCGGCGAGCCCGCACAGGCAGCGGCCGGCGGAACTCCCGCACGGCGGCCGGTGTGTGTCGTTCCCCCCCCGGTTAAAACCTTCCCGCTGAGCCGGAGCGGTCCGACAGCGGAGCGGCCTTCACAGGCGCAGACCGCTGCGGCGCGGGAACGCCGTCCACGGCGGTCAGGGCGAGGGGAACGCCGCGGGGGCACCGAGTCCTTCCGACCCCGAGCCGGCGGGCGATCCCCAGCCCAGCGGGGGCAAAGAGGCGACGGAAACAGCCCCCAAGGGAGGGGCCCGGCGGGCGGCGCGGGCCAACGTGCCGCGCCGGGCAGGGCCGGGCCGGGCCGGGCCGCCGCACCGCGCGTCAGCACCTGGCCGCCGGCCCGGCGCTCGGCCCGGGACCCCGCTCAGCGGCCCCGCCCGGCAGCGGCGGCCCGGCCACCCCCTCCCCTCCCCGCGGCCCTGCGAGGGGCAGGGACGGCCGAGCCCGCCGCGGGCGAGCCCTCCCCGGCCGCCTCGGCGCACCCGGAGGTTAAACCGCCGCAGAGGCGGGGCTCCCGGCGCCGCCGCTCACCTCCACCAGCTCGCAGCGGCCCGGCACGAAGCGGATCTTGAGCTCCTTCTCCCGGCCGACCATGGCGGCGGGGCTGGGGAGGAGCGGGGGGGGAGACCCGCCGGGGCCCGGGCCTACCTCCTGCGCCGCGCAGCCCGCCGGCCTCCGCCTGCCGCTGCGGGAGGGCGGGCGCGTCGTGCGCCGCGCGCCCTCATTGGGCGGCGGGGACGCCGCCGCCGCAGAGCGCCTGCCGCCGCCGCGCGTTGATTGGCCGAGGAGCGCCGAAGGGGGAGGGGCCCGAGCGGGGCTTTAAAGGGGCGGCAGCCGCCGCGGCGCTGACCGGGCTCGGCCCGGCCCCGGGCGGGTCCGTCAGCACCCGCCGTGGAAGGGGGGGGCGGACGGACGGACGCCGCCCCCGGGGCAGGCCGAACGGACAGAAAACACGCAAAAGCCTTTTAGAGAAAATGCGGGGGACGGGCCCAGCCCCCGCCGTCGGTAAGAACGGGGCCGAGGGGACGGAGCGCTCTCCGCCCTCGCCCCCGCCCGGGGAACCGCTCCCCCGTCGCCCCCGGACCGCAACCGCCGTCCCCGAGGAACTCTGGGCCTGGGCGTGCGCTGCCCCCCCCCCCCCCCCGCGGCCTTCCCTCCACCGCCGCAGGGCCGGCCCCGGCCACGCCGCCCCGCCGGGGGGGGGGGCGCTCCGGGCAGCGAGCGAGCAGGGGGAGCGGCTGCGGCGAGGACCGTCGGGGGGGGAACGGCACCGCGGCCGCACGGAGGAACCGGTGAGCGGGCAGCGGCGGGGCTGGCTGCGGGCGAAGGGAAAGCTGGCCCTTAGACCGAAACACCTCACGGGGCTGCCAAGAGCTACCCGGAGCAGGGCTCTGGCACGTGTTCAGCAGAAATTGCTTCTTTTTCCTGTGAGAACACGGGACAAAATTGCACATTTTCAAAGTGCCTTTACCCACAGCTTTATATAAAAGCAACTGCTGAAGACCACGAGGAAAGGGGGGGACTTTCTCAGAAACAACCACTGCTTGTAGTACTCATCCCATATATATAGTGTTACACTTACAAGATGACACAGTTGTGTTTTTTTTCAATGCAAGTTTTTGAAGTATCACGACTCTGTACACAAAGCTTTTCTCTGGGATGCTTCTGCCCCACGTCAAGGCAAAGACTGGATACCTAACACTGTTTTTAGCAACAGGACTAAAGTTAAATAGATGTATAAGAATTAGCAGCCAAGAGTTATTTTAGCTATGTTCACAATGACATCTTCACCTAATAAATTTATTTCAGCTTGACTTAATTAAAATAGTATTTAACTGGTAATCAAGGGAAAAAAACCAGCTGATACTACAGGAGTTAACACACAGTTAAAGAGATATCAGAAAATCAACTAAAAATTGAATCAAATAGTATAATAAATGAACTTAACTTATGGCAAAAAAACATGGCAGTTGCAGGACAACATAAGTACATATATACATAAACCACTTTACCTGGTTTCTACCTTCTTGGAATGCAGATGCCCCATTTTTCCTTGTAATAAGCTATGGACATGTAATTCCCTGTCATTAATCTTAGAATTCTATTAAAAATACCAGCAATTCATAACTTGAAATTCAGAAGAAAAATCTACACAGAAATACCGAACTGTTGAGCAGAGCTACAGTAACAACTCCAAGCACCTCTCATGTCACACCCTGTCCTCCCCACACAGACTGAAGGAGCTCACTGTACATCGTAACAAAAACAACGAAGTGGAAATAGAAGTTTTGCCCTCCAGGTTTAGAGCAAGAGGAAAATAGGGTCAGCATTAAAACCAGCCTCAAACTAGAACCATAAAATGGCCTGTAAAAGACTTGCACATTTTTGTCACCAGTATAACAGTCACAAAACCTATTGTAGTTTATCCTCATAACAGAATCTAGTCTATTTTTCTCTCAAATATTTACACTGAATTCAGTAGCATTCTAGCTTATATTTTCAATTTCTTTATTATCATTATGTTCACTTTGTGAAACACGTATGGAATAGATAAACAAAAAAATTATCAAAGTGCATACCACACTCATTTAAGCATAATGCATCACTGGGTGACTAAATGCACCGCTCATTAAATTAACATTTCAGACTGTAATTCACAGAGACTAAAGCATAATTAAGTCTCTCTCTCTCTCCCCTCCTGTTTCCTTTCCCCTAGATTCTGTAATCAAAGCGTGGCAGCAATCTATTAATGCAAATATCCAGAGCCTTACCTGCTCCGTTTCCACCAGCATTTCAGGCATTGCCTCAAACTATAGAAGGAATTATATCAGCCTAGGAAATTATTGCAGTTCAACTGCGCATTTGTCCCTTTGTCTGCAGAGAGCACATGGACTGGAAGAAGCAATAGCTCAGTTGACCTTTGAAACCAAAACGCTAATCCAAGCCCTATATCACGTGTGGCTCTGAATCCTGTTATGCTTTTCGTTTGTTCCCAGTGGTACCATTTAAGCAGCTCAGTATGAACTTAAATTTTTACTTCTTAACAGCCAGCATGAGCAAGTGCAGCCATTGTGTGTAGAAAATTTATTCAAAGCACTGGCACTGAGTCTTATGCAGTTTTCCTTTTATAGGGAACAGGAGGAGGGCTCTAATTAGGTCAGCCAGGTTGAGGATTCTAGCAGCTCTTCATTTTATGTTTAAACTAAGTACAACCCTGATCTTCCTACAATACAGTGAGATGGATGATCAGAGAAATAATTTCTTGTAAAATTACATCTTTTTTCAATTAAAAAAGGTGTGTTCCACAACATGAAAGTAATTGATTCCTGCAGTGAATACTTAAGTCAGTTGAACTACCAGTATCAAGGTGTCAGTTTTTAATACGTTTCACACGTACGTGAAACTGACAAAAGCACTTAGATTGAAGTTGACACAAAGCACTCAAAATTTCCCCTTTACTTCTACTTTTTACATCTCTCCCCATCTGTCCTACGGTATTTATCTATATTTTAAAGCTAAAACCAAAATCAACATTGCTGTAAGGCTAGCATCATTATTTGCTAGAATTTCCCTATTCTTTTGTCAACATAAGCATGCTCTTGATAGCCTAAAAATGATTTAAAATGACACTTAAGTATAACTCCCAAATAAGCTCGAAAGTTTTAAAATGAAGGCTGTGGCCATCATAAAAGCATAGTCCTGCAATATCTGCAGTATTTTGCTTCAATTGGTATACTTTCACCCTTGGACAAACTCTTGCTAACTTGATGCAGGACACGTCAAACACCAAAACTGAGGTTCAGTTAAAAAATGTACCTTAAGTCAGTGTCCCCATTTCCACATTTCAAGTTTTGTGGAACCTTCTGTTAACACCCACTTGCCCTCATCTCTCTTGAAATAAAAGGCTTATTCACATTTTTAAAAACACATTAAACTAAGGATGTCTTTCATTTTTTGGCATGAAGGCTTTTCAACAGCCTTTGACGTTCTGATTTATGAATAATGATTTTGCCTTAAAAATCCCCGTATGAGTAGAATCCTGGAATGGTTTGGGTTGGAAGGGACCTTAAAGCTCATCTAATTCCAACCCCCTGCCGTGGACAGGGACACCTTCCACTACGCCAGGTTGCTCAAAGCCCCATCCAACCTGGCCTGGAGCAGCACAGAAAGCGTGCAACTTCCAGCAACCATGCATGAAAGACTAATGCTATCTTGTGATAAAAACTCTAGTGTGATTAGCTGTGGACTGTTACTTCGTCCATTTTCAGTTATTTACAGATTTCTACCACCACCCCCCCATTTTGCTATTTCCCCTGCTGTTTGCTAGGAGTTTGTTTTAAGCAACTGCTCATTTCACATCCACTGGCTAGTGGCTATAAAGGCTGTGTAACATCAGGATTTCTGCTAAGTCTGTGTTCTCATCAAATGGGTCACAGTAATGCACGTTTCCTCTATGCTTTTCTCTCACCCCACTTATATCTTTCGGCCATGAAAACTCTTATCTTTTTCTCCATAAGGAGAGATAACTCCAATATTAAATTCTTTCAGCAACTGCCTTATTAAAATATGCCTCTCAACACTTCAGGCAAACTGCTAAATTGAACACTAAGTATTTCTCAATTCAAACACCTGAAGTTAATCCTCATCCTTAGTCTTCAGAAGTTCAAATAATCCAGCAAATACACAAAGTTGACATTAACAGAGAAGACATAGCAATTTCTTTCCTTAGACTTAATATGCATTTTTGGTATCTCATTTCCCCGTATTATCAATCCTCTGTAAGCTTATAATATCAGTATAAATGGCAATATAGTCAACATTCTAAGCTTTGTGTACTCTCTGCAGCACCCATATGCAGGATATTAGTAGATACAATAACAGAAACAGAGTTCCACATTTCACTTAAGTTTCAGTATTTACTTTTGTATAATGAGAAATTCACAGGAAATGAGAGGATAAGGGAATTAGAGGTTATATGTATTGTACAGCTCAGCTAAATAATTTCTGTAAGATTAGAAAATATATAGTCTGAGCAAGACCGACATTGGTCTTTGTTATGAAGATTTAAGCCTCGAACAAAGAACATTATGTCAATTACATGATGTAATTTTAGTTTGGTTTTTATCCCTGATTTATGAAGGAAATAGACAAATTCTTTAATTTAAAATTTTTATTGTGCTAAAACGTTCTTAATTTTAGATGCAGTTAAACAGATCCTTTCCACCCTGCCAAAATTCAAGTCTGTACAATGTGAATGCCTGTACAGTAGGTATCCTCCCACCCAATTAAGACAAGTTCTGTTGTTATTCCCCTTCACTTAACATTGATCAATTACAACGTTGGCTACAAAGATATGACAATTTAAAAGCCCAGTGAGCACAACACTCATAAAATAGACATGTCTCTTAAAGCACTAATCTTAATCACAGTATGCAGACGTTTACATAAATGCAGTCAATTTGAGTTTGACCTGAAAAATCCTCTTCTGAAGATCAACAGCTGCAATATCTAGCCCCAGGATTTAAATCAGCATGTCCTGAATATAGATACCATTAAGAATATAAAAACTAACTGTACATTCCAATTTTCTACATTGGTTCTACATTATGTAGGCCGCAGAGGAAAAGGGTCTCTTGGCAGCATGCCTGCCATTGGTATTGAAGTAACCATAAACAGCAAAATTAATTTAACATAAAATTGTATACATGAGATAGATGCAAAAAAAATCTTATATGAAATCAGATTTCATCTGTCATCCTTCTTCTCCAGCGCTTATTCACCCTTTTCTGAACCGAAGCTGCTCTGTAGAAATGAAGCTAAGCACCTTCAGCATACAAAAAAAGTGAAACAGTGAACACTCTTCAGAGTTCAAGAGTGCAACGATGTTACTAGGAGTCTGGAACATGCAGCCACCTGTGGCTTCTCAGTAAGAGTGTAAATAGTTTTTCTAAAAATGTACCATTTTAGACCATTTCTCTAGTACTACTACTAATCTGTAATGTATACACCATCCAAGTCCACCTTGAACAAGTAGTCTGTTGAAGTCTTCAGTAGCACATGAATTTATTGGCGATTTATGATATTTTTCTTAACACCAAGGAGAGATTAAATTTTGTTTTTACTACCTGCAATGGAAGAACATTACTAAGTTTGGGTTTTTCACTACTGGTCCCACCACATCAAGTAATTATTTGTTTGCTGGGGGGGGAAGAAGGTACTACACTCCACATAACAGGCAAGACAGAATTTCAGACCCTGGAATATACTGTAAAATGAAGGTCTGGGTGAGATCTATACCCTCCCACACTGCTACCCTTTGTGCACCCCTACGTGCTTGCCATGCTTCCCTCTACTCTACATTCATCTGCAGGCCTTTTGCATCTTACCTTTACACCTGCAGCAGTATAAGGACCCACCAGGTAGCAGCTAAAGAACCAGGGCTCAAACCTCTGGCTGAGCCACTTCCACCCCTACCACCCATGCAGGAGACACAGCCTGCCACCTGACTGGCTGTAATGGATAGCTGTATGACAGAAGGAAGATTGTAGGTGATAAACAGTAGCAAAGCAAAGTTCACATCTTACAAGATCAAGCAACCCAGCTGCTTCCCTGTAACCCACTCCTTCTCCCCTACCAAACACACTTTCTGTTGTCTGACCTGACATACCACCTGCTCAGGTCAGGTTGTAAGAAACTGGGCTGGAAAGCACAACAGCAAACCATACACTGGAAGTGCCCCATTGATTCAGCCTTCCAACATCTGCTGTGAAACACACAAGAGATGCCATTCTCCTCCTTTCCCCAAATACAGCAGACTATGCAAGACTGTCAATACCTTCTTTGGTTGAGTTTAGGAGGTACGAGGACATGGCTACATCAATATCTAATCTAAGCTTACCTTCTTTAAGAGGAGTTTTTGGAGGAATGTTTTCCTTGCTATCATGCTGGAAGGCTTTGGAAGGATCAAAACGCCTAATGCCCTGAATTGCACATAGTTGCTCCTGAAGATCTCTGTTGGTTTGCTTTTCTTTTGCTAGCAATGCACGCAGTTTTGAGACATCCTAAAGAAAACATAATAGCTGAAAGTTAGATTAAGAACAGGAGAAAAGCCCGCTTCATGATTTACTGAAGTAGCCCTTTTGACTAATGCTAAGCATAAAACGTACATACACAAAATTATTGGTGGCATTAAAACGCAAACCATACAGGTGTAGAGAAACCAGCACCACTGTATAATTGCTGTATAACACCACTAAGTAGTATGGTAGCCTGAAACTTTCCAGTGCTGCTTTCAGCAGCTAGTTTACGAAGTCTAGAACCTCCAAAAGAGGTAAGAAAAACCAACCAAGCTAGAAGTAGGGGTGGTTATTTGCACTGGTGATAGCTCTATGTAACATATATTCAGCTGAAACTGAAACAGATTATCTTAGTGTTTCTGGAGACTGGTGGTTTGTTCTAATCTAGCTCTTGCAGGGAATTTAAGAACCATAGAAAGCAAGTAGTTTGCAGGACTAGTCTATAAATGTTTAGAGAAACAAACAAAGGAATCAAGCAAACGAATAACAGATTTCTAACTTTCCATTTCACAAACCTGCTTCAGGTGGGTATTGTCTTCCTTCAACTTCATAACATGCTTGATTTTTTGCTTCTGGTTCTGGTGGCCAAGTAGTTTAGCATATGCATCACTTAGTTTATTCAGTTCTTCTTGGGCTGCACCATGCTCATTTAAGAGTGCATTCTTCTCTGCTTCAAATGCATCTAGCTGTTGCTGAAATATATATATTGAATCTTTGAGAAATCTTTAAAATAGCTTGTTATTGAACTGAAATCTATAAAGAAAGATAGGTTTGGGAAGGGGAATAGCTGGCTCAAGGGACAGCACCTCAGGAAATGGTTGCAGGATAAATGCCTTAGAATGGGAAATAGCATGTTTACTGCTCAAGAACAGAACTTGATTCAACTGCACAAGTCTTAAGTCAAGGTATACTAATAAACACCTACTTCATAACATACCTGAAAAGGCTTAGTTTTGTTATATAAATCTTCATATAGAGTACGCCAGGTCTTTATCTCTTCTTTTAAGCTAGAGGTCACATCTTCATTTATGGTTTTCCTAAAAAGCAAGAAGAGGAGTTTCATTATGTTCATCATTAGCTTTCAGCACTTCTTTGCACTAAAACTTTGATGTGCTACAATATGCAGGTTTAGTTTGACAAAAGTCACCTTGATCTTTCTGCTTCCAGTTTCCTTTTCAGATCTTCAGTTTGCTCTTCCAGTTCTTCCTGAAGTTTAGTCATTTGTGCAAGGTAAGACACTTTTGTTCTCTCTGTTTCTGCTTCTTTTAGTGCAAGCTTTGTCTGGACTTCTAAAAGCATCCTGAGGAAAATATCATCCATCCTTAATGAACCTTTAAATTTATTTTATTTTTTACATTACTCTAATCTGAAAACAAAAGTAACCATGATTGAAAAGCTGTTAGCAGAAGAACAGAAATAAAGGCTTGCACAAACAGTGCTATAAGAGAAGAACAGCAATACAGAAAGCAATCAAGTTCAAGATGTACAACATTAACTTCTATGAGGAAGCAAGCAGTACTTTTGAAGCAAGGAAAGATCCTATGTTTCTTATTTATGGCTGTTTAATGTCAGTAGCTTTTAGAGGAAGACACTTTAGTAGTTAGACTTTACATGCAGAAGTTTGCTTAAGCAGAAACTAGTCAAGACTGTTTAGTGTGGATACACTCAAGGGTTCAAAAACTATACACCTAAAAGCATTCCCTTCCCTCTCCAAACTCAGCTGTTGGTTATATCACCTAGGTGGAGACTAAGAATTCCTTCCATGCCACACACAACCAGGAAATCAAACAGGAAATAACTCTTCAGTTGTTTTTCTTTTACCAGCTCTAATAAAAACTGGAAGCAATATTAAGCAGGTGGGGAGGAAAGAAAGAGCAACATCTTAAGCGGCACAGATGTGTTAAAATAAGCTGGGATAAGGAGTAATTGTCCTTTGGACAATCTTAGTATACTGGCTATGGGTGAACAAGACAGCAGGAGCATTACAAAACTTTACAGAAGCATTTGATAAATCACCAAGGAGATAAGTGTTGGGAAGATCATAAGTGCCCAATTCAGTTTGGCCAAAGCAGCATTCTAATGCAGTTGAGCAAGTGATTTATCCACATGCAACAGTTAAAAACGTTAGAGCATAGTTGTGATTTAAATCCAGCTTCAGCTTTAGAAGCTAGCTAGGAACTACATTAAAAGAAGTGGGGAAGGAAATCTTCCAGCACATACACAGTATTTTCCATAATGCAACTCATGTACAAGCAGTTACCACAGTTGCCTAATACAGGTGATAGTACACCGGGACCTTTTAAGACCAAACTCCCCAATTTCCTCAAATAGTCAGTTACTTGCCCACAGCAAGGGACTTTCTCATGTTCTGCACAGTGAGCTGGAAAGAGAACATACACCGCTAAGCTGCTGTTACAGTCAGAGAAACACGTCCTCAGCTAGTGACCCAAGACGACTTCTTGGGTGTTACTACTTATCAGCTGCACTGTGGTGCTTCATATTTGGCAGAGGGAGGACCTTTGTTTACCTCCCCGCGGTGTGGTAATTCATGGATGGTTAACTGGCACCTGCTTGTCAGCAGGATTTGAGGCGACACATCATTCAGAGTAGAGTGGCAAATGGCAAGCTCTGCGTTAGGTATTTGTTTGTCTGCCCCTGTGGATCTTATCTGTGGAACAGTCACTGTGACTGATATTTCTGATAAAGACAATATTACAACGTATTTCAGTTAAGTATTTTCCTTTTCCTATATGTTCCATACAAAGGAGAAAGTCAAAGCAATTGATTGAACAAACCAGTTTTCTAATGCATATATAAGCTTAATGAATTTTGTTTGTCAATATTTTCAACCCTCTGCACTGGGAAAAGGAAGAAACTTAAGCTTACACCAAATACTGATTTTATATGGTAGACCACCATGTTACATTCTAGTTAAGAAGGCAAGCCTTAGTTGGCATTCTTTAGCTTAAGGAAAAGTTTGTCTGTCTAGTACCTTGCACATTCTTCTTTTGCTTTGGTCTTAGTGTATTCTGCTTCCTGAAGTAGCTGAAGATTATCTTGGCCTTTTTTTTTTAGGTTGGCAACTTCATCTTGCAGAGAGGTGTTCTCCAGTTTAAGACTCTGTATTTCTTCAGCTACTGTCTTCTTGTAGCTGGTATTACAATGCAAATAAGAAAAATCTTGTTATTTTAGGCAAAATACAGATTGACATGTTCAGGCCTTAAAAGAGCAATACAAGCTCATGCTAACATGTAGAAGAGTTTTTATAATCTGGAGATATGGCAGTGTCCGGGCACTGATAAATCAAAAGTTTAAAAAAAACAAAATAAAACAAAATCAAACCCAAACAAACAACAAAAAAAACCCCAAGTAAAACCCCACACTTTTCCATCAAGCCATAAGCAGTAACACTATGACAAATTCTGCGATACAGGTATTTTCACATTTTGGTAGGTATTTTAAAACAGAAAAGATCTACTATATCTGAAGCTTATTTAAAACACCAGAAGACCTACTCTCTGCAGCTTGCACTGGCTAACACGCCAGTGGATCCTTCATGGGTGCGTTGCACAGTTAACAATAACAGTATCTCTTTTTACATACATTCACAACCTGAATATCTGAGAGGAAAGATCTGCAAGAACTGTAGGAAAACAAATCTCAATTCTGTGCAAGTTTTGAGCCTAAACAAGAAGTGTTTTTGCAAGAGATTTTAGTGGTAAGAGAACACCATCACTAGTTACAGCTCTCATTGAGATTCAAGAGCACTTGAGTATTCTAATTGGTTACACTTTGGAAGAAAAAACAGTTTCCTGAACTAGATACTGAATACATCATTACACTTGACTAGTACTCAAAAAGCATAAATTAATTTCTTAATGCCATCAAATACTCCATCACAAAATCCTCTGCTCTAATACTGTACCAATGCTCATATATAGTGTTAAGTACCAAGGCACATGAATAAACAGCATATTTTATTGTAATCTTAGAGATAATCCCAGTCCTAGATCTTAATGAAACTTAAATACCTTTCAAACTCAGCAACAGTCTTTCCAAGTTTACGCAATGTATTGCTATGCTCTTCTTGGATTTGCAGAACAGCATTACTGTGCATTTCATTGATTTGCTCCAACTCAGCATTCTTCCTGAAATAAAAATTCAGCGTTCCACGCTGCAGATAAGTATGTCTGAACACATTACCAAATGCTGTTACCAGTTACAGAAGGCTTGCAGCGGCAGCAATAAATTAATTGTGACAAACCAGTAACTTCTCTGCCAGAACTTCTCAAGTATTAAAGCACAATCTTCATAACAGATTTAACCAAAGCATTTCCCCCTCCCCTTGTTTTCCAAGATAGCTATAGAATAGCTTGAACACCTAATACTAAATTTTCAATACGTGAAAGGAAGAAAAAACTTGCTTGAAAAGCTTTCCTAGTCATTGCCCTCTCCAGGGCAGAAACATCCAATACAACATGCATGTAGTTGGCCCTTCACAGCAGCATCACTTTACTACAGTACTGGCATTTCAAGCAAGTGTCAGCATACTAATTAAATAGTTTTAAATTAAGACAATATAAAGCTGATTCAAGTAATTTTTGATAGTGATTAGTTCTAATCACTATCAATAATCAACAACCAGGAAGAAATAAGTTCAGTTCTGTTCAGGTCTCTTTAAAACCTGAATGAGGTGCAGAAGCTTTGTTTATACTACTGATTTAACTTTTTTTTTTCTTTCAAAGCTTTACAATCAGAAAACTTATTTCACAAACCCTTTCAACTTTACTTCCACCTGCGCAAGCTCAAGAGCTTGAGATTTGATTTCTTGTTCCAATCGCTTCACCAATTTCTCAGCTTTCTTTTCCTTAGCATGTAATTTATTCAGTTCATTCATTGTATCATTCAGCTCCTCTTGAAGAAGTTGTCTCTCACTTGTTACCTCATCTTGAAATTCTAGTAGCTTCTGGTGCATTGACGCAGATGACTCCTGTAAGCCAAAGGACCACAGATTTTAAAAGTACCAGTACTTCTCTAGACATTAAAGGCTAATCTGCAGTGTTCAAACTTTAAAGCACAAGAATAAGGTCAAATCTACAGGAGGAACCATAACACCCATCATACCAGCTATGATTCTTAGATCTATTGGATAACACACAGTTTCTGCTGGCCAGCACCCACTTGTACATTCCACAGATTAGACTATTATTAATACAACAATCTCATGTGTAACCAAAATCAGAACCTTTAGTGCCAGTCATTGGGATTAGACTCTATTTTTAGGCTGTCTAAAAATATGTCTAAATTTGTCTAAAAATTTGTCTGTATTTACCTTCTCTTGCTGCAGCTGAGAGACCACTTCCTCATGTTTCTGAAGCAGGTTTTGGTGTTCTTGTTCTTCTAAGCCAATTTTTTTTTTCAGGTCTTCTATTTCAGCACTCATACTCAGGTATTTTCCTTTGGTCTCAAACAACTCTTTCTCTGCACAGAGGAATTATCAATATAACACAAATCCCATTCTCTATATTCAAAGAGCTGCAACATCTATTCTTCATAGTACTTTGATTCTAGCTTTAAAGTTAAGCTAAGCAAGGGGTAAAAACAAAAACACCAAAACAAAACAAACCCACATCTTTAACCCATCTGGAAACTCCTCAAAATTGGCTGCAAGTAAACCACTTTGAAAATTATTTTCAAACAGCAGGAATCTTTGGATCAAGCCATTTGCCTTCATCAGAACAGCAGTATGGCTGGGGAAAACCAACTAAATGATTTCCCCAAAGCTTCTTCCACATAATACTGGCACATACAAGCCAAGTGGTACACAGAGAACTGACTACCAGTCTCAGGCTGCAGAGTTGCTAGTTTGGGGCGGGGGGGGGGAAGGGGGAAAAGAGGTGAAGAAGGATTCCTAAGCACATTCCCAATACCTCAGTGAACTTGCTCACAAGCTGCTAACAGTGAATTGAGACAATATCATACTGCTTCTCAATGAAGAGTAAGGAACAAGTAATTTGTGTTCACCTTTCAGATTAAAGCCATTCCCACTATGTAAACAATTTTCATCCTATACTATCTACCTTAGTAACCTTCTATGGCAATAAATATTTAGACTTAACAGATGTCAAATTCAAGGTGGTTTCCATACTGTTAGAAATATGCCTAGTTGTTTTCAGCTGGAGCTCAGAGACATGACTTTTAACTCGGAACAAACCTGTCAATTGACTTTTTAGAACTGACCTATTTGAGGTGCTTTAAGACATGGTAGTGATTCCCCCATATGGGAACAGCATACAAGCACTAACAATTACCTTTTTCTTGTTGAAGCAATTGACACCTTTCATTAAGTTCTTTTATCAGTTTAAGTGATTCTTCCTCTTTTGTTTTGAGAGTATCCCTCAGGAGCTCAATATCTTGGTCTTTCTTCATCAGTGTCTCTTCCATCTGGGCAATATCTACTTTGTATTTCTCAGCTGTTTCTGCAACACTACTGTAGGAGAAAATTCAGGTATTGTTACCACTAAATTTTGTTTGTAAGCTTACACTTCAGCACAAAAGGAAAAATGCTTAGGACTGTTGGTTTCCAACAGGAAAACTGCATTCACCTAATTTCCCAGACACAAGTTTTTGCACATTAAGGCATGTTAATTAACATTAATAGCAATTCATTTCAACATTGATTTTTTTTTTAAAAAGAAACATACACAATCACACAAATAATATATAAAGGTTTCATTAAAACAGAATTAGTCACTATAATTGATTTACAGATGAATGCTACATCCAGGTGGTGTTTTTTTTTCAAAGCTGAGTTTTCACAGAAAAGCATACACATTAATAAACCAGATTTTACAAGAATAAGCAGGATATTAAGATATATAGCCAGTTGATGAGGTATCTCAATGATTAAATTGACAGTGGGGGTGCACAAAGAGCGAATAAGTTAAAATTAAATACTGTTGTATTTTCACCATGTTCTGAGCTAGGGACACATTACTGTGAAGACTGGTTAGAGTTTCAATCAGTTACAAAACACCAGATTAGTAATTTTTAGAATCAGACTGATGCTCATACATACATAATTCATCGCAGCTCTTAAAGACAAGTTGGAGTATTGGAAAGTTCACTGGAAGCCAAGATTGTGTGTTTTTTTGCCCTACCATGCATTGTTTTACAAGCGAGGGCTAAAAGACATTACTGACAGTACCTTCGAGAAAAAGGATTTAGCTTGATTTATGTACAAGTAACTCAGGCTAAAAACATGATTTCAGGACCCTGATACAAAGCTCTTCCAGTAGTATTGCTTAGCCTGGAAAAGCACAGAGACATTTAGACAGATAATTAAAATAACATCTTATGACTCCTTTCCATTGTGTGGAAAAATACCTGATTTCTTTTCCCCCTCTATTTTAATACTGTTAAACAGAATTGTTGCCAAGGTACTACTTCACCAGTCATAAACGAGGCTTAGTTTTACTGGCTTTTAACTTACCCAGTCCAACTCAAGAACAATTTGTTGTTACCTGAGCTCTGTGATATATTCCAGGAGTTTGTCAGTGTCAGACTTTTCTTCAACTTTCTCTCTCTCAGTAGCAGACCTAAAGCCAGGAGGTTTTCATGATGGATGTATTTAAACAAATTCAGAGCTACTTGTAAGCTGTTTGTTTACAGATAAGCAAATAGAAATAAACCATTGAATCACGACTTAGGAGTAGTAGTAAAGATGCTGAGCTATATTCTGCCACAAGCAAGAATGCTAGAACAGCTGCATTAGCTAGACAAATTATCATTTCCTCCCTTTCTGAATTGCACTACCTGTATTATTACCTTTGTGTATTTTAACTTTAACATAAATATAGAAATTCTACTCGTATTTGAGCACTTGGATGTTAAGTAAAAGCAGAAAGCTTAAGAAGGATGCTGCAGTGCAAAATTGACTTAATATACCTTATAAGTTCATCCTCCTTAGATTACCATCCTCAGAAATAGCCTATATGGTAGTGCACTGTTCCTGTGCAGCAAATGACATTATTTGGGCAGAATAGAAAGCATTGATTTGGAACTCTCTCTTCTGCTTCTTTCTACAGCTGCTTAAGCCAAAACACTCGGTAGTTGCCTTTCTTCAGAGAACGCGGCTGCTATGAAGCAACTTTGAAGGCACCACAACAACTCTTCAATACACTTAGCTGGAGAATACACACACGTCCATCAAATTTGTGTCAAATGCCTGGCTACTGAATTAGGATCTCAACTCCTGGCCCAACACTTTTTCATTCTTGCTTATTCCTAACTTAATAGTCTAAAGGGCCAGACACTGAATTATCCAATCTACATGAATGTCTTGGTCCAAGATGAACAACAATCCTTTTCTCAAGACAATTCTTCCCTCCCCACTCCATACCAATGAAAACTCTACCCACACCATGCTGGAAGACAAAGGGTTGAGACAATACAGGCTTTTGGAAAAAGGTTAGATACACTAAAGGAACAATATTTTGTATGTTCATTTTATAAGAACACAGCAGTTCCTAGAACTTCATTCCATCAAATTTATTCCAGCTTACAAATGCTAATTATTTCTGTTCCTTCTTAGTAGGGAGACCACCAGTATTTTCCCTAAACTATGTGCCTACCATAAGGTGTAAGCATGTAAGCACAGCTAGATGATATAATACCATCCAAGTCAATTCCCTTCCTTACTACTTACAGTTTCTCTTCTAACTGTGCTACTTTTCCTTTTGAATGCTCTAGATTCCTTTGCACTTCCTGCAACTTCACTTCCATGTCTTCCTGCTTTGCAAATGCAATCTTAAAAAAAAAAAAAGACAAATATTACCACCAAAATGAGATTTAGTAAAAAAAAGAAATCCATCGTCTAAGAGACAGTGGTAAACTGAAATTAATTTGTAGCTACAATTTAACGATAGTGCTTGCCACTACACTAAATGTGATTCCAAGTACCCCTTTGTAAATATATTAGCCATTTCGTAAAACCACCACCACCACAACCCAAAAACTGCAAACATGCAGAAGAGTTTCAAACTATACCTAGGACCACTAGTTTTCAAAGAAATTAAGTCTGACCAACAGATTGATATTGCAACAGAGGTATTTCTAGGCTTCCTTACTTTAACTCAGATTTACTCTGTGCATCAACAGCAAAATCAATAACATTCATTGTTAGATCTTTCTCTGTTTTCACGCTACAGAAAGTAGAAGAAACTACTGAGGACAGAAAAAACACATGATCTGCAGTTCTGTGGTAAGCCCTTCATTGTCTGTTCCTGAACAGCTCAGAATTACTATCCTGTGCAGTGCAAGTGGTCATACCTTTTCCTTAGCATCCCTCTTGTTTCTGAGCTTCATTAACTCCATGCATAGGCTGCTCATTTTCTTCTGCATGCCATCTTCAGACAGCTTATTAGAGATGAATATAAAAACCACTAAGCATAACTCCTTCAAATGAATTACTCTTCACACTCTTTAAAAGTGTCCCCCTCCCACCCACAACACTTATCTCTACCCATCCTTGAGATGGATGTTAGTAGGTCCCTCTCTCTCTTTAGACAGAAGCGCACAAAATCCCAAACCAGACATGCTCTATCCCTGTGCCAGTGAAGGGGCACAGGGAACAAGAAAACAGATGCTGATCAGCAACTAGTGTTTGTTCTTGCCCAGGGAGCTTAACAACAGCAAAGGAAAAGCAAAGATGCACTTATTTGTCTGAATACCTTTGACTTGAGAAGTTCATTGGTTCTCGTTAGTTCCAGAAGCTGTTTTTTTAGGCATGCAACATTTGCCAAAAGAGATGTTTTCTCCTGAACTGCAGCACTCAACTTTGCTTCAATCTTAACAAAATCCTCATCCAGAGCCTGAAGTTTTTTATCCTGCTCTCCACGCTCTCTCACCAATGCACGAATCTAAAACAAAAGAGTTATTTTCTTTATTTCCTATTATTCTTCTTAAATTACATCATTAATTTATACCTGTGGTTTTCTTGGAGAGGCTAAGTATCCAAACTGTATTAACCTCCATTGAGAATACATATCTTCAACTTTGTCATTCACAGGAAAGGAGGTAACAAAATCACCACAATTCTCTCTTACGACACACCACAGATTTACAGTCCTAGCATTTCATCTGACTTATTTTATGCTATTGAGCCACTACAACATGTTAGAGTCAGAAAAGTCTTAGCTTCAACTTGCAACAGAAGCCAACTCTCCTTTTTGGCTGCGGAACAGAAAAACAGGATGTGACATTTGAGACACGAGGCAGAGATTAGTACACAGAAGTGTACTGACAAGGAAAAGCTAGCTGCCTCTTAAACTTTAAAATTATGTCAATTACTAAGCAAAAATCTCAGCAAACAGTTGCTAAATAATACAGAACCTTTTTGAGGTAGAGAACATAGGACTTGGTTCTTTTTTTAAAAAAAAAAAAAAGACTGGCTGCATAGCTGCTCACAATCAACAGGAATTAATGTAACTCCATTAACAAACGCAGTGCTTTCTACATACCATAACATTTGATAATTGCTGTTCTGCACAGAGCTGTTTGCAAACTACTTGTATGCTACGTTATGCAAAGGAGGCTAATTTTACCAGCTTGTTATTTTTTATTACAGTAAGTGGGAAAAACATTACAGGACTCCACTCGCATAATGTGTTCATACCTCCTTCTCCAGTGTCTTCTGTTTCTTTTTCTCTTTCATAAGGATAAGATCTTTTTTAGGCTTCAGAGTCCCATGAGCTGGCTTTGAAAACAGATGTATTAAAAAATTTAAACTGATCTCTAGCTGCATACTAGTTTAACAACACAGTTAAATATAGGAGTGGATGCCTTCATCTAGACAATACATTAAAGATACACACACACACACAAAATAAAAAGCAAACATCTCTCTCCCACACATAGGGCAGACAAGTATCAGGCTAAGATGGGTTTTACTATTGTACGTTCTCATAAGCATTACTGTGAATGGACAGCTCATAACCACTGTGACAGAAAGGAGATTAAGGAAGTTTGAGATATTAGCACCCCCTAAACTCCATAAAAACTACTTTAATCTCTTAACCACAGGTTGGTTTGCAGAATTTCATCCTACATCATGAGTACTAGTAAACAAAACTAGTAAGTCAGAGTTATCATTTTTCAACTTGTTAAGCTATGCATCTTCAAATCCACATCCTTGCACATTGCACTGAGAACCTGTTTATACAGTATCATCCCCTCTTTGTTTCTTTTACCACTAGGTTTCTGCTCAGCCCTGTCCACCTGCCCTGTATGAAAACAGAAACAGGGTCTTCTTAAAAAGAAGCAGACACAGCGTATTTACATGGTGAGCAAGAGGCAAAAACCCCCAGCATTGTAACACCAAAGATTACAAGCCACTCTGTAGTCCCAAGTAATCATCATGTGATTCCCAAAGACGCTGCAATTTCATTTTTCCTTCTTAGTTACTAAGGAATACAGGCATAATAGTGTGTTTCATGGTTTGCTCAGGTAGGTTAATAGTAACTGTGTAAAGGGGCAACATGATTTAACTAGTCACAGTGAGGTTTAGCTGGAATTTAACAGTGCTACAGACACTACAAGAGTCTTACTGTTGATCCGAGAGATGTGAGTCTCCTCCCAGTTACAGGGGTTGGTGCACTCTTCTCACTGTTCAGATTTACCTCACCTGCAGAAGGATGCAGAAAAGAATGGTGAAGGAAGAGGGTGTGCATGCACACAGTGAGGAAATGTAACCAAACTAGACAAGGTTAATTAACTTTTTATACAAAAGACAGAAAGCCACCTGATTATTAAGACTATGCAATTCACCACCTAATGCCAGCTGTTTTCTTACTGCCAACAAGCAGCCCAATATTAGTCATCTGGGTACTTGACAGAGTTTAGAAAGAGACTACCCGATGACAGCCAGTTTTGAGAATTCAGCTTCTGCCAAGTTTCCCCGCCACCTTCCAGATCCACGCTGTCAGTTTTCAACTAAGGGATGCTTTATATCTGAAAAACCCATCAAAATATCACTAAAAACAAGGTTAAGGAAGTAGTTAAATCATTTATTTCATCTCCAGAGGTCCCCCTAATTAACAGAAGTCATATAAAGCTATTTTTGGAAGATTCAGTTAGATGTGTTTTTACAGTTGCTGTCCTCTTGAGCTAGAAGGTAGGTAGTGAGTCCCTTCAACATAAAACAATTTCTAAACAAGAACAGAGCAGTAATAGCATGTAAGCACTAACACTTGTAGCATTCAAAGATATTATACCATTGTGTTCTGTGCAACTTCTATGACTACTTACCCTTCTGTTTCCTAACCCGTTGACATGTTTCAGAGAACAGAGAACTTTTCAGTGCACCTGAAGATTTAGCATCATAGGATCCTTGCAGCGGGGTACAAACTAGAAATGAGATTTTCAGAACAGCAGAGAACTATTAAGGTAAATGATAGGGTTTTCAACTTCAATGAGTTGAGGCTTGTAACACATTTAAGTTAAATCCACTTAAAAAAAGAAAAAAACCCAATCAACAACTGGAGTCTCAGTTCTCCTCATCCTCCCCATAAACATGAAAATATACAGCACACATGGTAGGGGAAAGGGTTGGTTTATTACACATTAATAAAATTAGAAACTGTGATTTACATATACAATATTGCAAGGCATCTTACTAGTGATAGCAGTGCATTAACTTCCATAAAGAAAAAATGCAAATGGTGGGAAGATCTTAATAGCAATTGGTGGAAAAGGCAGCCTAAAGCATTAAAGGATAAAAAGCAAACTTAACTGTTGGGTTTTTTTTAAACATCTTCTTCCACTTTAGAAGACACTACTTAGATGTTCTTGAATGCCAAACTTTTCCTCCAAAAAACTAAGTTACTTAAACTTTTATTTAAAAAAACAAACCCTAAAAGTTCTTCTAAAAATTAAACATTTTTAAGGGAAACAGCAGACAGAAACAAGATGGCTACAAATTCTTCATGCAATTGTTGTTATAGTCGGGTGGTCTCAAGCCCAGTAAATGCTTACCTACTTGCTTCAGCTTTCTGCAAATGAGAGCAGCTTCATTTAATATGAGAACAGGCAACGGTAGCAGAGAAGCATTCAGCTACAGCCAAAAACTCATTGTGAGAAACTTTTGCATTAGAAAATGCTCTCAGTAGCAGTACTTCAGTTGTGACTAGTTCTGTAGGTTTCTCTTGTAGTTTTGTATCAGAAGGCTAGCAAATCCTGGTTTGTCAGTGTTTTATTTACTACGTACATATATATGCATGATCGCTGCTGTATTTAGTAGCCCTTTACCTACGACCAGGATTCGACCTGTAGCTAGAATTTTTTTTCCTCAGAAGGAGGCTCCTACAAGGGCTTGGACAAGCGGCCCTCAGACACACCGTTACAGGCGGCCCCCTCACAGGTGGAGCACAAGCAGAAGGACTGGGACACGCGGAGGTAACCGCAGCCGGTGCCCCTTCCCCCGGCACTACCACGAAGGGCCCGGGGTCCCTCCCCACCCCCGGAGAACCGCCGCGCACGTACCGGAGCTCTCGTTGAAGCGCCGGAGCGGCGCCCTGGAGAAGGCCATGGCGGCGGACAGAGCCCGGCGCGGCGCGGAGCGGAGCGGCCCTCTCGGCGTTCAAAGGGACCAACGGCCACCAGGGCGCGCCCCGGTCAGCCAATCACCTCCTCCCGTTCGAGGCTGGCTCAGCCAGTCAGCGCCGCTGGCACGGAGCACGCGCACCGCCGCTCCGGCGAGGTGCCGAGGGGGTGGGAGGAGGGTGACGGCGGGGCTGCGCGCATGCGCGGGGGGGGCCGCTCGCCTCCGGGCCCGGGCCGCGAGGTGCGGGGCCGCCGTCTCCCATGTCGGCTCCGTTCGAGGAGCGGAGCGGGGTGGTGCCCTGCGGGACGCCCTGGGGCCGCTGGTATCAGACCCTGGAGGAGGTCTTCATCGAGGTGCGGGTGCCGCCGGGCACCCGGGCTAAGGACGTCCGCTGCAGCCTGCAGAGCCGGCACATCGCCCTCTCCGTGCGGGGCCAGGAGGTGCTGCAGGTAGCGGGGGAGGGGGAGGCGGCCCGGGGGGGCGCCGCGCTGTGAGGGGGCCGGGGCCGGGCAGCCCGGGGGGGCGCCGCGCTGTGAGGGGGACGGGGACGGGGGGCAGCCCGGGGGGGCGCCGCGCTGTGAGGGGGACGGGGACGGGCGGCCCTGGGGGCGCCGCGCTGTGAGGGGGACGGGGACGGGGCCGGGCAGCCCGGGGGGGCGCCGCGCTGTGAGGGGGACGGGGACGGGGGGCAGCCCGGGGGGGCGCCGCGCTGTGAGGGGGACGGGGACGGGCGGCCCTGGGGGCGCCGCGCTGTGAGGGGGCCGGGGCCGGGCAGCCCGGGGGGGCGCCGCGCTGTGAGGGGGACGGGGACGGGGCCGGGCAGCCCGGGGGGGCGCCGCGCTGTGAGGGGGCCGGGGGCGGCGGGCCGCAGGGAGCCCCGCTGCGTCCCGAGGAGATTGGAACACCCCTCCGCCGTGTTGCGCTCTTTCTCCTTCTTCTGTAAATATCTGGATTTTGCTAAATTAAACGTGAAACTCGCCCGAAACGGTTCTGTCGAGCTGGACGATCTTTCAGAGACGATGGGAAAAACAGAGGCGACACGTTCAGGTGGATTTGCGTTCGTTCCTCTTTTGCAGAGACTTGGGCGGTGTTGAAGTGCGTGGCTTCGCTCACCGCTGAAAGCCAAAAAAACCAGATCAAAAGCAGATTTACTTTCACATGGGTAACGAACAGTTCTTCGTAGCGTAACATGTATACATTGCGCCATAGCTGTACGTTACCCTTGGCAGAGACACTGGCATTTTCATGGCAAGTCTGTTAAAAAGGCATTACCCTCTGAGAAACACAAGCCCTTTCAGTGAGTTGATGTAGTGGAACAGAGACAGGTATTTTTACTGTATTAAATGCTTCATTTAAAAAAAAAAAAAAGTTGTGTTACAAAAAATAATTCTTTGATAGTCTATGTGCAAGTCTGTACTTGGAGGGCCAGATCACCCTATTCATTTTCAGTAGAAAACAAGACAGTAAGTTGGGAGTAAAACTTCACAAGTCAATATGAGCTGGATACTGAACAGGTTTTCCTGGTTTGTAATATTGTACATGTCTTTTGCAGGGTAAACTTTTTGACTCCACAATAACTGATGAAGGAACGTGGACGTTAGGTAATAACCTACATCTGAAATGACGTTATGAGGGCAGTAGAACATCTCAAAGTATGCTGCAGAAGAGTTTACCTCCTTCTTTTAATGGGAAGGATTACTTGCTTCCCTGTACGTAGCTTTGTAAAAAAGACAATCATTATTGCCAGATTAAGGAACTGAGGTAGTACAAAAGCCCTAGAGATTAAAATTAACGGAAAAAATGCTATGTCTTGGAAGGTAGTAGTCAATGGATTACAAACACTTCCCTATAACGAGAAGTTTTTTGCACACCCTTGTTAAAGCTAGACAGTTATGGTACAGTTATGTGGTCTGTGCCATACTGTTGCTTTTCTTGTTTTTTCTCCTCTTATGCATTATTTTGGGGGGATAGGTGACATCATAACATTATATTTTTGGGATGAGTGACAAAACCTACAGTCCAAGAGAATCAAAACTCAATCTAAAAATCACACTGAGATACCTACAGATAATGAGCAAAAAAAGTTTCTCTGATCATTACATCATAAATATTGTGAAGTGTTGAGAATATTGTGGGTTTTGGCAATCATATTTGTGGACAGTGCCTCTCACTTAATGTTTTCCTATGATGGAGTTTGGTTTCCATTCAATATTTATTCTAAATATTGAGTAATAATTTAATAACTTAAACATGAAAACTAGAAGTGTAAACAAACATTGTGAAGTGAAGCCTACTCTTTTCTAGTATGCGAATAATCTTCAAAATGCACTTTATGATGCTGTATTTATTCAATTAAATAGAACTAAAAATCCTACATATTAACTTTGAAATGTACTTCCAATGTATTGTCTATAGGCATACTGTCTCTGTTTATACGTCCATATGTTGCTAAAACTTAATGCTGGCTTTTGTTGGTAATAACTCTCTGTAAAGCCTTACCTCAAATCCTTCATTATTGCCTTAGCTGAGATGTATATATTAATAGATTAAACCTTTTCTCTGTTGTGAACCTCTCTAAAAGGTTAGTTTATGTTTGTAGTAGAAGTATTTATGAACTATGTTTTAATCCCTGAAAACAGCTTCAGCATTTTACAGGCCAGAAAGGGGAGAGGTGGCTGTATAGGCTATCTTTGCTTCAGCCCTTCTGCTTTTTGTTAATGTTTGTTTATTTATCAATAACCCTGTTGGCACTGGCATTAAGAATTTAAATTACTTTGCCAAAAAAATGCTTGTTAAGGGTGAATTCACCAAAATAACAAAAAAAGACTAGCAGATAGGACTGAGTTTAATGGTTGTTTTATGTGTCTGTTTTCATTCAACAGAAGACAGGAAGCTGATACGAATTGTTCTAATGAAGACAAATCGAGATGCTGGAAATTGTTGGACGTCTCTGTTAGAAGATGAATATGCTGCTGATCCTTGGGTGCAGGACCAGATGCAGAGGAAACTTACACTGGAGCGATTCCAAAGAGAGGCAAGTTAAAGGACCATAATTATTCCTTGTATTTTGTGTTTGCACACAGAGGTTACAGCCATGAAAGCTGAGCAAAATTGTTCTGCTGTCCAGTGCCATGGAAACATATGCTGTAGTTCAGTATATATAGAATGCTTATGAGGCTTTATCAGTGTACTTTCAAGAGGTTATTCTGTCTGTAGTCTGTCTGAAGGTTTTGTAAAAATTTAAGATGAGTTGGGGGGCATACTGCTGGTTTAGGGTTTGTTGCATATTACTAACAACTTTTCACTTAAATTAGGCTACACACAATTTCTGTTATTATCTGGAATTATGACATACCCATATTTACAACAAAATTCTAACATCAAGTTCTGTTGAATACGTTTTGTTTATAATATCAGATGATGTAGAGTAGTTGGCTGGAAAATATTTTCCTTGCCCTTTTAATAAAGTTGCTTAAATTCTTTTGGTACACCTTTAGCACACAACTATTTCTATGCATGTCTGCAGAGTTGTAGAATTACAACTTAACAGCTGAATCAGCACACTACATACTGCAACAAAGAACATTTTTATGAAACTTGTTATCCAGCATGGCAGGTACTTATATTTTCAAATAGTGATTTCAAGGGACACCAGAAGCCAGAAATTGTTCTTAAACTTTCCTTACTATTTCTTTAGTGGGAGATCTAACTGCTTGCCAAATTGAGAACAGCATTACAAAATCACTTCAGCAGTAGGCAACCAAACTATGACAATTCAAGGGTTATTTGTTGATGCATTTTCCAAGAATTCCAGTGCCATGACAAATGGATGACAAGCTGAACATTACACGTCCTTGTTACATTGGCAGAATATTAACAGAAACAGTTTCGGACTTTTCTTTTGTTGTTTGTTTGGTTTTAAACATTTTTATTACGAATAATCTATCTATTAAACTTTTCTCTTACCTCCATCAGAACCCTGGATTTGACTTCAGCGGGGCAGAAATTTCTGGAAACTACAGCAAAGGAGGACCAGACTTTTCTAGTCTTGAAAAGTAAACTGGTTTTATATGTGTTCCTTGAGAGGAATTGCACATTACACTCAAAGTCTAGAATCACGTAACTGGTGAAGACTTCAGTGATCTCTTCAACGGATTGTCATCAAATAATTACTTCAGTGAAGAGAAAGAAGATCTCTTCCAGTAGAATGAAGACAAAGTGTTAACAGCTGATTTATAAGCTGCGATAACTTTCTAATACTAAGGGATAAACTATAGAGAAAGGTGTACACAAAAAACTAACATCTTTAAGCAGAATGTTGGGTTTGTTTCGGTTTTTTTAGAAACACCATAGTAAACTAGTCAGTTACAAATATACCACTTGTCTTCATGCAAGAGCGTCTTATTCACTGTTGAAGAAGAGATGTTATATGCAAGATACTTAATATTTTCTCTTAACTTGTAACAGGAAGGATATTAGGATGGCTACAGTTACAATTTCCCTCTGTAGCAGCCTTCTGAGAGCTCATAAATATCCTTCTAAAAAAGTGATTTAAAAAAAGAAACTACTGCATCTTGCCTCAAATAAGGTTTTGCAATCCACTGTGCTGTCAAATATAGCACTAATGATTAATGCTTGCTACCAGGTAAACCATACTAGAAAACTGAAAGGTCAGGTGAAAGTCTGGATATAAATAATTTTATGTTAATGTAATACAGCCTGTCAGTATACATATTTAAGATTTTGAAAGTAAGAGAATATAATGACTTTTGAAAGAAATAGGAAGTCCATAAGTAGGAAATGGTATGTTGCATCTATTCATTACCAACATATAGCACAAGTTGTTGATAGTGCATCTACGAAGCTGTGGATTTTTGTAGATACAGTTTTCAATTTAATAGCCACATTTTAAAATTAGCTATTGCATGATATAATATTTTGCATGTGCTAATTATGTATCAGGAATTTTCTAATCCTTGTTAAGGATGCAGCTGAGAAGCACTCCAACCACAGCATTATACAGGATGAAGCCTGTGTCAAACAGAATAACAGAGTAAGAAAACATGATTGCCAAATCCTGTTGTATTCTGAACACTGAAACTACTGCTTAGACTTAAGTCCTAAGCAGAAGTCTCACTGGAGATAAATTGCCAGCAGCTGTCCATCAAACTGCTGAACCTTATTTCTAAAATTGTATCATTATTTCAGTTAACATATGGCAAGAATAAAGCAATAGTTGAGGAAGAATGCTTTCACTGTAATTATAGCCACTGCTTTCTTGTTGTGCAAGCAAGCAGTAATACTCCTGAAATAATCAATCAAGTGTGCTCTTCCTACCCACATCATCTTTATAGCATGTAAAGTAAGTCCATACACTGTGCTTGGGTTTTAGAGAACTTGCCTTACTATACAAAGGAAAGTAGTGTGGTATCACATGCTGATTTATAGCTATGAAGTTTTGTCTTTACCATGATCCTAGAAGGTGGATGGTATAGTTAAGAAATGAATAAGACTGCTGCAAAAGTAACTGAAGACAGAGGGAAGACAGAAAACAGTTAATGTTGCATCAAAATGCTGAAGTACTATCCAGTGAAAGTATTTTTTGTTACAGCAGTTGGTTTGCACAGGACAGTTTTGTATGTCTTTTGCTTATAGCAGAAGTTTAGAATGGCATCTGACACTTTGGTGCATGAATTTACATTTACTATATGCACTTTCAAAGCTAAACTTTATTCCCATACTTCCTGCTTGAAGTAACACGAGAGTCATCCTACAGCTAAGTCCAACGATGTGAAAGAAAGAGGACAACTGTGATGTATTTGGCATCACGGCCCTGAATTATTTTAAGAGGAAAGGTTTGAACTACTTGGTTAGCTACTTCTATCATCTACTCTAAGTTACAGACCTCCAATTTTTGAAGAATCTAGATGAAAATAAAAAGAGATTGATGCTATGACTTTCCTTAATTAGTATCTATTCAGTTCTTAGTCTGTATTTCAACAAATGGTGGTCTGTGTTCCATCTCACAACAGTCTCACTGGGATTCAATCCCTTGCTTCTTAGACAGTAACAACTATTTGACAGATGCATAAATTGGGGTATGTGATATAGTATCAAGAGCAACCCACTCTATAGGAAATGATCCTCTGCACTTATTCAGAGTGCTAACTCTGCTATGTAAATGAGCGGAGGACAGTCTGCTGGCATTTTTTCATGTATCTGGTTCAAGATCAGCTCAGAGTGATGCCACAGCATTGAAATGTATAGTTAAACTTATACCTAGTCAAACTGGGATGCTCAGTTTAGTGCAAAATCTCTAATCCCAAGATTTGAAATCCGAGTGGCAGATTTTCTTAAACAAGCATAATCCATGTATTTACTGCAATGTATAGAAACAGGTGATATGTACTGTTAAATAATGGAAGAGGTTTGAAGTCAAATTTGAACAGTCTAAGCTACTTAAGTCAGTCTTTTCAATCTTGACACTTTTGCATCTCAAAGGATTTAGAGTAATAGTGGGTAAAGTTGAAATAATTTTAATCAAGCACCTTGTGTTGGTTTCCTGTTGGTTCTCTAGTCTTTCCCATGCAGCCTCAACCTCTTAAAAAAAAAAAAATCTCCATAATCTCTCACCTCCTGCCTGGAAGTTTTCCAGGTACTGTTGTGATATAAGTCACTTGATAGGCTTCCTACTAAGATGTTTTATAACAAACGGGAAAAAAGTTACTCAGTTAAGCACATTTCAATGTTTAATTGAAAGGTACATATCTTAAATATTGAGACATGACAACTAAAATTGCACATTAAATCTTCTCCATCTCTCCCAGTAGGCTGACCACACCTTTGTCCAAATCATTTGTATGCTCTTCACAGGCCAGCACAATGCAGATAGCACTGGCAGATGCAAAACCCAATTACATGTTTTGCGGTGCAGTCACTTCCACGAGTTCATGAAAAGGCTTGATTTGTCCCGTATAGAGCTTTGGTACAAAGTCTTCTGCGAAAGATTTAACTAGTTTGAGATATGCAAAGAGTGGTTTCCCCCTCAGCTATTACTCTAAAGGGGAATGGGTTGGTTGGCTAACATCTAAGCCCACACTATATTCAGAACACTCTGATCTCTTCTTCTCCACTGAGTCGATTCATATGGCAATCAGTTATTAACAGCCTATTGCTAACAGCCTCTGCTCCACAGTGACGCAGAATTGAAGAGGTCATTAGCAACATTCCCCCCAACACCTCTATTCAGCTTACATACGATAACACGTTCTTATTATTCACTTCCTTGTTAGCACCAGAAGCACGATATGCCTCAAGTACTGATCTGGCCTTCAGAAAAAACAGTTGTATTTTACAAAGCTTACCATTAAAGAGATCAGAGTTGAAGCACTCTTCAGTGTTTCTCAACTAGACTGCTCCTACATACAGGCCAAGATGGGACATTAGCCCTGCTCCTACTGTGCCTGTAAAAATGCACCTGTTCATAATCAACATTTACCTCTTGTACAGTGAAACTTTGGAAAACTGATGTCAGATTTGGGGCAGGTGACCCAGTACTTTCCCTCAGCCCTTATTAGGTATCATGAGGTTTTACACTCCATGAAATAATTCATAAATCTCAGTAAACTACACCTACAAAATACTGAAGTTACTGCCTACCTTTTATAAGGCAATGAAATAAGGTTTCTCTTTCCTCCTGCTCTAGTGACTTGACATGTTCCGTGGGTATCACATCGCCTACTTTTTAACATTTCTGTGGTAGAAGGCCAGTGCCCTGCCCAGCAGGAACACGCAGACATGTGACACTGCCCAAACAGCCCGTCAGGTGGACTGACAGACATTTGCTATTGTCATCAGCATTGAGCGGGATTAGTCTTTAGTTTGATTGAGACACTGGAGCACTGTGCTACTGCACATGATGTTTTCCTAGTGTCACGTAATCTTTGGAAAGTGAACCATTTTTTAAAAATTAAATATATAATTCACCTGCAATTACAGTAAACCAAGGTTAGACTATACAAGCTGCTCTATAAACTATAAGGTGTTAAAATTCCTTGTATCAGTATTGTGGTATTTCACTGAACAGTAAACAGTCTAACAAATAAGACTGAAAACTGACACTGAATATTGTTGTAATCATCGTGAAAAGAACATATTTGCTGGAATGATCTTTAGTCTGAAGTGTTACATATTCTTTCTATGAGTTGAGTTCTTCATTATTAAGATCATGTTTCAGACTTTGTTTCTCAGATATTCATGTGTCTGTTAACAAGGTCACAAGATGGTTCTCTCCTCATTTTATTATACTCCTGTAAAACAAAAATAAAAATAACAGTCAACTGAAGGGCTTTCTACAAGAGCCAAACAAAGCATCAGACTTTAATACAGCAAGACAACAGCAAGACAGCTGTTACAGAAAATATGTAGCTATTGGACTTAAAGTCTAGATAAGGAAGCATTTCACAATTTCTACAGAGTAAAACAACAGTAATATAAATAACTGAATTACAGTTTTTAGACTTTACTAAACAGACAGTTATACAGTTCTACTTCTATAAAGGTGTCTTCCTTTTAAGTGGTTTAAGTGAACGATTACAAGAAACTCATTCTAATAGGCAACTGTTTTCTCTTAGCCAATTCTTTTTAGGATAGGAGCAAGCCAAGTTTTTTCTCTACTTTTTGCCAGTTTTACTCCACATTTTAGTTTGAATGAGGTCCCAACGTCTGTAGAACACACATCTGCTCCCACAGCACACCAGAGGATCAGCTTTCTCCAACATTCATATATTAGGTTGCCACTTCTTTAGATACAGCACTGGCTCAAGCATGAACACGAGAATAGACCAGCCTCTATGACAGGCCTACTATGTTTATGTTACATGTCTTCAAGAGGTTACCTATACAGAATAAGAAACTTTGAGGCAGTTAACAGCTAATTACTTCTACATTATCAGAAGTTGATTTTTCAAGGGGTTACCTGTTATGAGCTGGTCTCTGGAATTGTAGGAAGATGGGTTATTCTGTAGTAGCTATGTTTAAGCTGCCGTGCTGTACGTCCAGACACAATCCATTTTAATTTCTGGACATTTGGTTTGGAACACTTGCTCGAGGAATATTCTGTAAGGCACTTTAACACCAGTTCCTTCCAGAAGGTCAAATCTCTGTTGTTTATCTAAATAGCAAGACAGAATCTCATATGTTAATAACTCATTAAATCCTCATTTCATTGGGTTTGCATGGCAAGGGTTTGGTAGCTGGGGGGGCTACAGGGGTGGCTTCTGTGAGAAGCTGCTGGAAGCTTCCCCTACATCCAACAGCTGGCTCTAAGACGGACCTGCCGCTGGCCAAGGCCAAGCCCATCAGCGGCAGTGGTAGCGCCTCTGGGATAACAGATTTAAGAAGGGGCAAAAAAGACCCTGTGCAACGGCAACTGCAGCCAGAGAGAGGAGTGAGAACATGTAAAAGAAACAACCCTGCAGACCCCCAGGTCAGTGAAGAAGGAGGGGGAGGAGATGCTCCAGGCACCAGAGCAGAGATTCCCCTGCAGCCCATGGAGGAAGACCATGGTGAGGCAGGCTGTCTCCCTGCAGCCCAGGGAGGTCCACGGTGCAGCAGGTCTCCACCTGCAGCCCGGGGAGGACCCCACGCCGGAGCAGGTGGATGCCGGAAGGAGGCTGTGACCCTGTGGGAAGCCCACGCTGGAGCAGGCTCCTGGCAGGACTTGTGACCCCATGGGAGACCCACGCTGGAGCAGTCTGTTCCTGAAGGACTGCAGCCCGTGGAAGGGACCCATGCTGGAGCAGTTCATGGAGAACTGTCTCCTGTGGGAGGGACCCAGGTTGGAGAAGTTCATGGAGGACTGTCTCCCTTGGGAGGGACCCCATGCTGGAGCAGAGGAAGAGTGTGAGGAGTCCCCTCCCTGAAGAGGAAGGAGCAGAAGAGACAACGTGTGATGGATTGACTGTAACCCCCATTCCCCGTCCCACTGTGCTGCTGGGGGGTTGGAGTTAGAAAAAATTGGGAGTGAAGTTGAGCCCAGGAAGAAGGGAGGAGTGGGGGAAAGGTGTTTTAAGATTTAGTTTTTATTTCTCATTACCCTACTCTGGTTTGATTGGTAATAAATTACATTAATTTTCCCCAAGTCAAGTCTGTTTTGCCCGTGACAGTAATTGGTGAGTGATCTCTCCCAGTCCTTGTCTCGACCCACGAGCCTTTCTGTATATCTTGTCTCCCCTGTCCAGTTGAGGAGGGGAGTGATAGAGCAGCTTTGGTGGGCACCTGGTGTCCAGCCAGGGTCAACCCACCACATTCATAGATGTACTTTTAGCTTCTTCACATAACATAGGAAGCCAAAGATGGCAAGCCAAATGGAAAAAAAAAAAAACCCACAACAAAGCCACAAAAGAAACCAGTATGCCAATGGACCTCCTCCTTCCCCACTGTATAGGCCCTTGCATGCATTTTTTTCCTTCCTTCCTCCCCTGAAACTTTATCTATACATACCTTGGAATGCAACTGCAGAAATTCCAATGCCTCTGTCAACTCCAGTAGTTTTTGTTCTTCTATCTCTAGTGCCATAATAGACAGTGCCAAGACAGAAGGCTGGAGAGAGAGAAAAAGTTTTTAGACACTGCTTTGTTAAGTTTCAGTACTCTCATTGTCTTTGAGCTTTCAAGACGTTTACCTTGGCTTTTGAAAACATGATTCTGCAGTGACATGCTTTGAGCTGGGTCTCAAGTCTCTCAAAACTGAGGTATTTTCTCCTATAATAAAAACAGATGAATGAATGTAGAAGAACGCAAGCTTGATCAAGGCAGCACCACCCTGGGAACTCAGAGAAGCAGTGAGAATGTCCATTATCTATACAAAGCCCTCATTTGTCCCAGAGGTTCTAGGGTTACAGTCAAACAGGTGTTCAGTTTTGGCAGTCCTAATACCAAAAATAAATCTTGTGTTACATTGGGGAGAGTTGCATTGTCAAAATTGGCTTAGCAACAAGGAATTTTAATGCTTACTAGTGAAAGGAATCTCTTTCTAAGCCAGATTTTGAAATCTTTGCAATGAGGCAATATTTAGTGCAGTGTAAGCAGAGATTTATTATACCATCATTATTAAGCACTTTTTGTTTTTGGCTCAGAGAGCAATACTCTTCAGATCACTTTAGGCAAACATTTAAAATTAAAATAGGAAACCACAGATATCCATATTTATGATATTTACCAATAAGGGAGAAAGTTTGTGGGTTTTTTAAGTATAGAAAGACAAGCAATTTCCCTGCTTACTTTTCTACATAGGCTTCCTGATCATATGCAGTCATAGCAAAATAAGTATTAGATATTTTACCTTTCACAGCTTAAATTCTCATGAATGAGCGAATGATATAGTTGTAGAAATTGGAAGGCTGTTGTAGCTTTGACTTTCCAAGACAGCTTCTCCAATATGATTTTCTCCATTCTCATCATATCAGAAACAGTGAACCTATACTGGCTTATTCGAATTAAGTCAGTGGCTAAGGGAACATTTCTCTCTTCTTCTGATGCCTTCACAGCCAAGTAGAAGCAGCTGAGTCCAACACAGCCCAGGTGTTTAGGCTGTACCTAAACAAAAGTAAATTGTTGTTACTTTCAAAGAGGAAGGCCTTTGATCAGCCATTTCAACATGTAAGTACCAAACTGTATAGGCACCAGTGTATTTTAGGAAAAAATTACGGGGTGTGGGGAGGGTTGTTCTGTATTTTGAAGATCAAGAAATCAGTCTTTTATCTACTTAAATTCTTATCTTTATTTAACTGAATGAGAAGACCATTACACACCACAAGTTCTTCCTCATTCATCTAAAAAGCGAGATTGCAGAACAATATATTTTGATTGACGTAGAACTGGTTTCTTAATGAGGTTCTATAATAGCCTAATCAGAAGCTTTTAGGACTTAAAGTGTTGTACATACTGGCTTATGCAAAAAAAAATTTGGGTTTTTTTTACTCTTTTATATATTACACACACATGCTTATATATGTACATACATATATAGAAACTGCCTTATTTTATTCCATAGGCATTACAGTCCCCATTTTTACTGCTTATTTTGGATTTGGAAGTCTTTCAAATAATCATTTTCCTATCCGCTCCATCTAGCTTTCTCATTTTTGTTTTAACACACAAGGAAAACAAGCTTTTGTTCTTGACCAAATAGTATAGTGGCAATCCTGTCTCGTTAGACTATTAAAACCAACCCAGCTCAGCATGCCACATATGCACATTAGAATGGAGTGCTAGCAAAATTTTTTACCAGATTCTGAGTGCTGAACAGCGTCAAGCCTCTTGATATACATGAGGCTTATGGGTAGGTTGAAACAGCAGTAAAATAAGAAGTAATTTAAGATGTTCTTGCATACATGCAACAAGCAAGACAATCTGTCTTGATCTAACCCATTAATACGGCCTGCATTTCCAAGCCTATGGGCATCCTCAAGTTGAAACCGATGCCCTCTTCCTTCTCTTCTCCAGAGGGAACAGCTTTCTTAACAATACTAAAATCTGAACAGGGAAATCCATTCTTTAGCTCTTGCACAATCAGAATCTCTGGAAGGAGCTTAACCTTTAGCCATCTAAACCCAAGATGTTCTAACTTACAATAGGAACAAGGTTGAGAAGAGCAGAAGCTAATGAGTGAGAGCTTATACTTTAAAAAGCCTTACCTTCATTTTTGACAAGAATCTATCTAAGAAATTCACAGCTAGTGAAAACGTCTCTGTATGGAAGCCAAAGAATTGAGTTAAGCTGAGGAGGTCTTTCACTTCAAAGTCTCGCAGCCTTGCAGTCATTCGGAGGCCATTATCGTGAGCAGATTCAATTAGTCTCAGGCCAGAGGCCTTTGGCTGACATCTTAACTCCTGTTCCAACAGGGCCGTGAGCTGGTACAGCAGTTCCTGAGCTTCGGTAGTTACAAGCGTTTCGATCATCTGTAACCAGAAACAAATCTAAGTGTATCAAACTGCTAGAAGGGAAAAATCAAAGTTACAGTTGCCTCTAAAGCAAAGATTGAAACCTCCTTTTCTCCGTAGGTGTGCAAACTACTTATTCGTAAGTCGAAGTACTTCTCTCAGCGAGCAGCCGCCGTGTGACGCTCGGAACGGACGCATCAGCTCGGACACACACCGGGGCATCGGCGCCCGGCCCGCAGCGCCGGCGTCCGGACAGACAGTCACACACCGCCTGCTACGCGGGCAGCGAAGCTCCCCCCGTTCGGAGCGAGCGGGGCCCCACCGCGCCCCTCAGCCGGGCGGCTGGGGCGGGTGCAGCCACCCTCCTACTCACCGGAGTAACGCTCCCCAGCTCCAGCTCCGGAGCTACGCGCCCGCCTCGGGGGCTGGCCGGCACCGCGGCTGAGCCAACACCGGCCCCGGGGGTGTCACAGCCGGGGCCGGCCGGACGCCGGGTAAATCCCAGGCGAAGGCGCCGGGCAAGCCCCGCACCGCCCGCCCCCCGCCCCGGGCCCAGCGGGGCCGCGCACGGCGCACGCGCCGCCTGCCCGGGACGTGCCCGGGCCTGCCCTTCGCCGCCGCGGGGGCTCCGCCGGCCGGCCGGAGGGGCCTGGAGCTGCGTCGGCGGGACGGACGGGCCGGGCGCGGCGCGGAGGAGCCCAGACCCGCCGTCGGTGGGGCCCGGCCCGGCCCTGCGCCTCTTACCTTGTCGCTGTCGCTCCGGTCCCTTCTCTCGTGGACGGGGGTTCCGAGCCGGTGACGACCTGCAGCGACAGCGGCGCCGAGGGGTCACGCCAAAGCGCTGCCCGGTTCCTCGGGCGCCAGCGACCACCGGGAGAACGCCATGCAGCCGCCGCCCCGCAGCCAGCCAGCCAGCCCGCCCGCTCCCCTCCTCTCCGCTCCGCTCCGCTCCCCTCCTCACGTCCCGTGCCGCCCCGCCCCCGGGCTCCGCTCCGCCCGGCACGGGGGGGCGGGGCTGAGTGAGTGATAGACCTCCAGGAAGGCCAATCACGAGACGTGAATGGCGAGAAGGGGCGGAGCGCCGTCGCGACGAGACAGGCGGGGCAGGGCCGGGCCGGCCCGGTGGCGTCCTCTGGTGGCGTCTCTGCGCAGCACCACCCACCCACGCGCCTCATCCCGAGGCTGAGGGCGCGGCTCCTTCCCTGCCCTCGAGGCGCTGGGCGGGCTGGAGAGCGCGGGGACCGGGCCCTCGCGGCGTTCCCGCCCTGCGCCGGCCTTCTCCTCCGAGCGCGAGGCCGCAGCCTGTGGTAACGGCGGCGGTGAGGGCCGGCCGCGCCGCGCCCGGGGCTGCCAGGGACTCGGTACGGCCCCTCGTTGGAAGCCGAAGGCTTGCTGAGCGTGCGCCCAGGCCCTCGTATGAGTCGCTTTTAAGTGCTTGTGGCGGCTCCTTGCTGGGCGTTCGGGTCAGGGGAGTTGAAACCGCTTTCCTGCTGGGCTGAGGAGAGGTGGGAGTCAGCGGTGAGACTGCTCCCGCCTCCTACAGGACTGACCTCTTTAGGTATAGAGCAGTAAGGATTTTTTTTCTTTTCTAAACCCTTTCCAGTCCCCCAGAAATAGTCTTGTATGTTCATGGAAGGTCAAGACTAACAGACGGACCCAACCAACCCCTCACTTAAAACAGTCTGGGTTGGCAGGCTTTGTTTGGTATTCAGGTGGTCATTTACAAATACCCCTACTTTCACCTTCCTTGTTTGTATGTGTTTGGTTGAGTGAAATAACAACTACTCTTTCTGCTCAGAAAACTGATGGGAGTTACTCAGGGTTATGTTAAGGTGAATGTGTTGCTGATGCAAGTTGATTCTAGTTTGTTGTAGGTATTGGGTCAAGTTGTGTATAAACATTTTTTTTCTTTGAGATAAGTAGTTATGTTACAAGATCTGGACAAGATATGGTATTGTTGAAAAACACTTTAAACAGTGCTTAAAACTATTCCAGGGGCAGAAAATATTCCACTTCTGAACTGACTTTAGGCAAGTAAAGGGAGTTGCTTACTATAGAGAGCTTCTGTTTAGGGCACGCTTGAGGCCCAAGACTTATTTATTTATTTAATAAACATTCCATTATCTGTTATTTTATCAAAAGTGAAGACCAGTTTCTTATAAAGGCTGAAAAATGGCTGAGGGAGGTATTTTGCAGATCTATAATGGATGCTATGACTTTTAAATGGGTTAAAGGTGCTTAAGTACTTGCTTTCCTAAAACTGTTGGGGTGTTATTTCTACTTCAGTCTCAAACTTTAAAGCTATTCTGTGGTGATTGCTATGAATTGGTTGAAAGGCTTAAAATTCTCTTAAGGAGTGAACTAACATTTTCTGCAACGCAAGGTTTTTAGGAAGGCAAACCTCCTAGCTATATTTGATCTTCTGACTCTTCAAAGAAAATATATATTGATATGTGACTAATAAAGGAGGTGATATGCAGCCCTAAACCTTTTTTACCATTAAATATATAGATGTTGAAGATATATGCGTCTTGCAGATGGGAGGAAGTACTCTGAATCTCAGAAGGGCTTGAAAGAGTTCAAATCCAGGTGGGCTTTATGGTTTTAGGAACTTCTTTTAGAAACTCCAAGATTTCAGTACAGCCTAGGTGATAACTGTCCTGAGAAGAATGCTTTTTTTCAGTGATGTCTATCAGCTTGTCTGATGTTCAAAAATCTTCCTGAAAGGGAGGCTGAATGACTTATGTAGCTTTTGGGCAGCGTTCCTGGCACCACTTTTAGCTAGCTCTACTGATAGTCTACAATTGAATGCACAAGTCAAGTCGTCTTATATCCTCTGAGACAGGATGTTTTTCTGTCTCTACATTTATCTGCTTATGAAGGTGTTTGTTTTGCATTTGCTGTAAGCATTATTTCTAAAGTGCTTTACACCTTTCTTTAAAAAAATGGAGGGAGGCTGAGTTGTGCTTTAAGTGGTGGCAAACTGCAAACAGCCAACACCTGTTCCAGGCAGTATTTTACCCTCCCCTATAGCACAGGGGGTTATATATATGAGTTACAATATTCATAACATTAGAGCTTGTCACATCTGCCATGGGGTACAGGACAAGATGATTTTAAAGCCCTTTGGGGTAAAATTAGCATAATATTTGTGAGACACAAAAAAAGAGGCATGTATCTACTCTCATGAGACAGTTTAGCTGACAGATGTGATAAATAATACTGCAGTTGTTCAGAACAGGGTACTCTTGTTAGCCAGAGGTATGTCTAATATAGTTGCTACCAACAACAAACTATGATCTGGTGTGCATAAATTCTGGTCCATTCTACCTGAAATGAACAGCATCGTGGATTTGCTCTGAGGTAGGCTTTTGCATTATAGCTATGAGAAACTGCAGTTGTTTTCATTATCTTTATATGTCTTGGAGTAATGTTGTGGAATTACTTTCACCTTAAAGCAGACTATGTGGAAAATAAAGATTAGTTATAAGATATTTCTGTTCCGCAAAAATTGTTCGTATGTGTGGGTTTTTTACTCTTTAGAAACATTGGCTAAATACTGGCAAGAGCATTATGTGTGTTTTCACCAAGAGTGAGACTCACCAAAGCAGCAGTTAGCCTGAGTTGCTCTAAATACAGTGATCCAAACTCGATTTTAAAAGCACTTTGCACATGCTCCCCTTTTCTGTTTTAATGGCTATCATTACCACTTTTCATTGGTCTGTTGTCCTCAAGGAAAGGAAGATGAGGGAGCAGCTTTCTTGGGAAGCCTCCGCAGTTGTGTTCCTTCATTTGAAGGAGTGTGAGTGTAAAACAGAGGGACTGTTTTGTGCATGAATGAGCTTTATCATCTTATTTACTCAGTATATGCATTAAAAGCTGTATTCATCCTACTTTCTGCCATTGTACTCCTCACTGATTTGTTATGGGTTTGTTTCATTCTCCCTATGACTTAACTTTGGAAATTAAAGTTTCTTTGATTACAAGAATCTTTGTGATTCAGAAGGCTGGAATGAATGACAAGAAAGGCAAGACCAGAAAGAAGTATGGTTAGAGATGCAGAGATTTTTAAGAAAAATGTGTTTTGCGTAGTAAGTGTTTGGATTTCTAGAAGGTTCAATGGAAGTCAGCATGAGTTAACTTGAAGGAGCCCTTGGGTGTGAAGGTGGAATGACCAAAGGGCGTGTCTAACTCTCCCCTCTAAAGCACCATTCACTTGCACAGAATCTAACTTTTAGGTTTCCACTTGCTATTTAACTTTTTTTCTCAGACCTTAGTTAACTATTGGTAGAGTGAATGCATCTAAAAATCACTGTTTTGACCCTCATGATAATGACCTTGATTTGTATGTCTGTTACACAAGAAAAAGTAATTTGTTCAAAAATGAGGGTGGAAGCATCAACCCCAAATCTTATGCCACAGCCCTTCTGAAAGAAAATGAATTGGCTTTCTGTGCTACAAACTCTTAAGTATAAATCAATCTGTTGCTGTTCTATGAGATTCCTGTATAATTGCCCATGAATGCAAACTCAAGTACTTCAAGTATTCACAGATGCAGAACATCAGAAATAAAGATTATAGTAAATCAGATCTCATGAATATGCATATTTTTGTTGCCAGTAAATAATCTGAGTTATCTAAATTAAAATTCAAAATTATATATTGCAAAGGAAGTGTTCTTCTTTTTTTTAAGAGTTGGAAAACATTTGCGGTAGTCTTCCTGTCATTACTATGCACATAATAATCATGTGAAGCAAATGATACTTCTTTTTATGCTGCTTGTTTTAAATAGCTTTTATTTCTTAAATTGCTGTTAAAAATAGACTGAGAACTCTAAAAAGCTGTGGGCCTTGGAGCTGGTTGGAAGCCACTGACAGCAGCTAAAGCCACTGGCCTATTTTGCATTCTTAATATAAGGATTCTGGACTGAAGCAACACTAAGGAAAACCAAATCGTGTCAATTAAATGTAATGCACAGATTCTGATTTAAAAACATTCGTAGGGCTTAGACACTTAGCAAGTGGAAGCCCAAAACACCTTCATCATTGTATGTAGTTAACATGCCTGGTGCAGAGTCTAGGCTGCTGTTAGCCACTTGGGCAGCAGCTGTGAGAAGTGTCTTAGTCTAAGGTGCCAGACTTGATGCTGAAGTGGCTGAAGCGAGTACGCACACCATCTGCTCTGCAGTCTGCTGTGTGTGGGTGGAAGACTCTTCAACAGAGTGGCAGCAAACAGTGAAGGCACCAGTAACTTAAATGTGTTGCAGCTGTTCCCTAGTAGCTCTGGCAAATATGAGATAGAGGATTAAGACTGGATAGCTAAAGGTGTTAGATCTTCTCTGATAGATGTCTATTTTACCTCTTTGGTGGTTGTGATGCCTGAGGCAAGAACATCCAATTTTCTTGTGAATCGGTCTGGTGGCTGAAGGCACATTGATCTCGGTGCGTATGGCTGTACTAAGCTGAGGAGTGTACTAGTCCTGGGACTGCTGCAGGGACAGGTGGCAATCCTGCCATAGAAGCAGAGTGGATAGCTGTGGGAGTGACATCTTCCCCTCTTTTCTATTTCATCTATGTCTGTATATTTTTCAGATATCTGTCTAAATGTCTAATCTTTACTGCCAGAGCCAGAGAGCACCAGTAGGTTTCAATTACCTGGGCCAGCCTCACCTGGGGCTTCCACCCATACTCACTATGTAGGGGTTCGGGAGCCTCACTTAAGCTCAGAGCTATGGTCTAGGAAGGACTGTGGTCAGCCCTCTCCCCTGCTTGTCCAGACTTGTTGATTGGACTTCCCAGACTGACCTTGGACTTGCCTTGTCACCTCTCATTTGGTAATCACAGGACTGTCAACACAGCCTGTGGCTGTCACCAGACTGCCTCTGCTCACCCTGCTGTGGGGTGGTGTCTTTGGTGAGGTCCTGCCCTGCCTTTGCCAAGGTTGTCCTCAGCTTCTGGCTAGTCTTCCCTGTTGGAGCAATGCTGCTCCATGGCTCTTTCATCTTTATGAACTGGTCCTTAGATCTTTTGTCTGATTCTATTGAAAATCCTGTGTCCTTTCCACTTCACTTTGTCTAGAAATGCCTTGTATTAAAGGGAAAAATCCTATATGTGTCTTGCTGTAGATAGCATCATTGTAAAAGAGCTTTAATCTAAAGCAGGTTTTTATGGAGAAGTCTTAGTACTTTTTAGTATATAGTTTTCTCATTATCCTTCTACTGTATTTATGTTAAGTAACATTCACAATTTCCCTTACATGTTTATATAAGATTTTAAAAAATGCTCTGTGAAGATACTTACTGAAATGAATAGGGCTTTCTTTTCTGTGAGCTGTTCTGGACAATATCAAGAGTTTATGGTTAACAGGCAGAGGACAGATCCTATAGTTAATTACTGTGAAGAGTATAAACCTCCTGTTATCAGATAGAGGAATTTCTGCTGTAGCAGAAATATGATTATTTTGTGATGGGTGGCAAACTGATATTGGCTTGCCTGAACAACATCAGGAAGCACTACAACATGCTTGTCTTAATTGGAGAAATGAGTGCATGTAGTCCGAGTCCTTGGAAGTGGGAAATACTATTCTCTCCCCAACTCCCCCACTCCCTCCCCACGTGGAAAGAGACCTGTGTATCTAATATCACTCTGTTCTCAAGACTAGTGAAGTTAATGCTGCCTTTTCACAGTTCACCATATAATGTTTTATGACTAGCATCAGAATTAAGATAAAGCTTTTGAAACTATTTTTGCTGGGATTTCAGTAAAGGAAAGATTACTCTAAGAGCTGGAAGAGTTACTTCCCTGCACCTTCTCTTGTGTTTCATATACAATTCAGGTAGTCACACATACACAAGAAGAATCACAGTTTTGATTACAGCTGTCAGTAGTTATGTCATGCTTGTTCCCTTATTGTAATAATTGTCTTGAGTTAGTTCACTAACATAGTTGTAAAGAAGTGCACATGAGAAAGAAAGGGAAGTAAAAGGAAAGAGGTGAAGTTTGCCAAGTAAATGTGAGGCCCTGTAGGAGATTTGCTGTGTCTGGTGTTACTCCTTCACTGAAGCTCATTATATCAAATATGTCAGAGGAGACAGTAAAGATCTCTTGGATGGATTTAAGTACAAGCACTTGTCAATACAGCCTGGGAGGTTAAGGAGACAAGTCTCTAAGCCTTTTGGACCTGCTTTAGGGAAAATCTGTTCATAATTTAAAGTCCAGCACAGGAGAACTGTGGGATTCTAATTTCAAAGGCCTCATTTAAGCTTACAGAGATCCAGGTCCTCAAAGGTATTTATGCATCTAACTGCCACTATCCTTAATGTAAAGGATTTAGTTGTTTCAACTTCACTGGAGAAGAAAGGTCATGGAGATCAGAGGGGGTATCAGTTAGTCCTGACATTGATACATTGAGTGATTTGACTGAAACTTAGATTAAATAATTTCTGAAGTTTCTTGTGACTTTTGCTTTCCATTGCATTCTTCAGCTTTTAAACAGAAAGAACTCTACAGGCCAAAAGGAAAGGCAATGAGCTCTGCATTTTCTTGCTATAAAACAATTGGGAGAAGGACACTTTGTCAGACTGAATATGGAGATTGTAACACTTTCCATAAATACTAAAACTTGGAATGGATCTAGAAGTTGTAATTAACTCTTACTTGATGTTCTTATATTGATCTTAGTCAAACATCCATCACATGCTTTCTTCTCCCCTTTCTTAATAAAGAAAATTTAAAAGGTAATAACAGGATATCTACTTTTTCAAACTGGAAAACTTATTAATGCTTACTTATGTGAAATTGCTGAGTCAAGCAGACTTTTGCGTGTTGCTCCACCTTGATTGCCATGATAATGCACAAAATCCCACTTTGGATAGGGATAATAGCAGTCCATTAGCTTTTTTATTAGTGTATTGGAATAACATGTAATCGAAATGCCCCAATGTCTTGTATGTATCTGGTATCTGATCTGTATGCTTGCTTATGTTTATTGTGATCTCTTTGAGTTATTTTTGTGATGCACTGATTTTAAAAATAATCTCCTTTTACCCCAAAAGTATTTAAGTCAAAAGTTATTCAGGAAAATTCGTTGCTGTTTCACACCCCATTCCCACAACCTTTGTTAAAACAGTCAACAAGCACCATAAAGAGGACTAGTGTGTAGTTAGCTGACTATTAGGCCTTGTGAACCCTATTAGCTGCATCTTGACATCATGGAAATATGCGGTTTGTCTTTTTTGTTAAAAAAAAAATATTGGGAAGCAGAGTAATTGAACTCGGAACCTTTTAACAAAAAAAATCTGCTTTTCAGTAAATCCAAAATGAATGCAACTTGAAAGACTAATTGAGAGCTCAGAGGCTTAAAAATAATTGAAAATAGTTTGCTAAAAGCAGTACCTGGGGATCTTTTGCACTATGCTTTGTTGATGAACCCAAAGAGATGGACTGAACAAGTGTTTTTGTTTGATGGATCACGTAGTACTTGGAAATAAGCAAAAATACACAGAAAAGATTGTTGGGAAAAAAAGTAACTGGGTAAAGACATTCTCCCTGCCACATCCTCCAAAAGCAAGGTAACGCCCTGGCAGCACTGTTTAGGGGAATTCATCTTTATTGGGTTTGTGTCACAAAGATTAGATGCTCCCTGAAGCACTGGAATTGAATGCATTGAAATGTGGAGTTAGGTTTCCCACCATTCACTCATCTTCTCAGTTCTGAGCTGATCTTCCTCCCCAACCCCAAGATCTGATCTAGAGGCCAGTTTCTTTAAACTAGTTAGTGCCTTAACTTCCCTATAGAATAATATTTACAGCTCAAGCACTTTCCTCTGACTCTAGTTCCATCCAACCTCAAGAGCTATTAACTCAGATGTATTTGCAAAAAAATCAACTCTATGGTGAAATTATTTTAAGCTTTTTGATTGAGAAATGTAACTGTCTCATGATACTAATGCAAAATCCTTTTTATTACCTTTAAAATTATGGGATTGAGGGTGTGCTTCCACACTGATATATTGGCTATTGTCCCTGGTTGCCCATGAATGGCCTCTCTTGGTTTAGCTTTAGCACTTAAGTGGCAAGTTAGACTGGAGAGCAGATTCAGTAGAAACCTTTTTTTTTTTTTCCTTAATCATTGTATTAAAATGACAGTAGAACTGTATCTTTAAGGGTTGGAGCCTGTGAATGTCTTAGCTTGATGGAAAGGAAGAAGCCTCTCAAGCCAGGCCCATACCTCCTGTACCTTGCTGAAGAATGTCCTCCAATAAATGCTGCTGTTGTTTTTCTTGAAAGTGGAACTCTGTCACACTCTGCAAAGTGTCCCACAAATAATCTGAGTATTCAGAACATTGCTCCATGTCAGACTGGAATAACTCATTCTCCCAATGCCCCTCTTTTTTTTAAGAGGGAATAGATTCCTGCTTATCTGTGTCTTATTGTCAGGATAAGAGGGTCTACTAATTGATTGTGGTTGCTAATGTGCTTTGCCAAATGAATGAGTTAAGTAGTTCAGGTAGCAGTTTAAACAATCAAGAGTTAAATATCTTTTTCCAGACCATAGATTTAGAGTACAGCAGCTTGCCAGTCAGTTAGCATCCATGCTATTGTGGGAACTCAGTGGTTCAGAACACATAGCTCAGAGCATGAAGCATTTGGATATTTCAGTTCATGTGCAGAGCTACATTATTCTTTTCAAAAGCTGTTTTAGGATAAAAATGTACTGGTTTTCACAAAGGCAGAGCTGTGATTAAAGGACAGTCTGCTTCCATGATGGACCCTTTCAGTTTAGTAGAGGAGATTTTCAGATAACCTAATGAAGCAAATTTTGTTCTTGCAGTGGGAAACCATAGCAACCTGCCACTTTAGAATGCATGGTATATAATCTGTCTGTCCTTCAGATAGTATTTTGCAGTCCAGAAATAGTCATCATTTCCTAATGTGTGAATGTAAAATGTCAGACAAATGTAGCTGGAGTGACAGTGTTGTCTCTGAGGTAAACATGAGCCCTGTTGTGCTGCTTGTCTGTTGCTGCACATTTCGAAAGCAGGTTCCAGAGGAGGGTAAAGGTAGTCTATTTTTTATTTTGACTTTTTAATAAATACGTCACAAAGGTGCTCTGAAAGTTGGTAATTGAAAGAGCTCTCTGCAGTCCCCTTAGTGCCACCCTTACCTTCCCCTCCAACCCATACATGTCCCTACTTATTTTTGGCACAGCTTTCTTAAATTACAGGATTTGGACTTCAAAGTTTTTTGATCACTGGTCTCTTTGATATCACTTTGTTCAGGCTCAAATAACCATCGAAGTACTTGGTAATTATATAGTGGGGTAAGTGCCCTGCAACTTGCTTGCAGCTGGCCAAAGCTGCTGGCTGTGTTTGATGAAAACACAGAAAGCATTCTTCCTTGGTTAAATAAATAAAATGTGTGAGCAATCTCACTGGCTTCTCTCTTAATGTCTGTCTTCCCCCCTCCCCCCCTTTACAAGTTCTGAAAGAAGTATTTTCTGCAGAAACCAGGGTTGATTACTAAACAGTTAAAATTTAGCTTGTGGGTCTTAGAATCTGCTGCCAGTTTTAGAGACTGGACTACCAGTCTGGAAAGCGATGATTTAGTCAGCTTTTGTGTGAAGAAGACTGAATGAGTAGTGCATTGAAGGAATAATTGGCAAATATTTAATGATATTACTAGGGATTGATTTAGACTAAATACCCTGCATTTCCTTTAAAATATTATCCTGACTGCAGCTTGTTTAGGAGTGTTTAGTAATCAACTTTAATAGCACAAAATGCTCTTTATGAATGCACATTTTGTGGAATAGAGCCCTTTTGCATGTTTTTTTTTTCTGTAAATCAAATGCTAATAGCCAAAATGTATTGTTTAAAATGCAAAATTGTTTTGATAGGGGTGTGATTCACTTTTACCTAAGAGGAGAGCAGAACAATATTTGATCAGTGTTTCTTCTGTTGATCATTCTACAGTTTCTGTGTTGTAGTGGGCCAAGGCTATTAGATTCCTTCTGCTCCTTTAAACTGATCTGGCTGCTTATTGTTTGTGACAACAATTTCTTTAAAAATTATGGTTAACCAAATTTTTCTTGTTGCTTATGCTTCCATTTCTCTGCCTTTTCTGGCACATTTTTTTAAAATCATGTCTCTTCAACAGCAGTTTTTATCCCCCCACCTCCTTTAGGTTTGTTTTTCACCCACCTTT